>NC_057944.1:28519849-28846099 GCF_018555375.3 Anguilla rostrata
ATGGAGATGACACGCAGATGGTCTTCCTCGTTCACCCAGACCAGGAAGGTCTTGTTGTCATTGTGCCTAGAGGTAAGAGAAGCAGTGTCAATCTCATTCATGTGTTTGGGATGCATGTCAGTGTCCCTCACACACACACACACACATGCACACACAAGTGTGAGCCATGAGAGGACTGGTGAAGAGGTTGGTCCTGTGCTCACCAGATGCCTCTTGCATCAGGCCAGTCACGGGCCATGCCAGCAGCCAGCAGCAGGGGGGACACGGGCTTGTCAAACAGGAAGTGGTCAGCGATCAGCTGCTCCTGCTCCTTGTCGGTCATGTCCTTCAGGGGGTAGTACTTGCCCTTCAGCTCTCCGTCCAGGTTGTTCAAAGCTGAGGGTGGAGGAAGCACCCACAGAAGTGAGCCCCAGGCATGGAAGTGACATCACAAAACCCTGCCGTACCATTCTTATTTCCTGAAGGTAACGTTTCCATTGGCCCATCGTCGCAGCCTTTTACAACTACAGTAGAAACTCAGGGGCCTCTGTAAGCCCTTTGGGAATGGGGGTAATTTGGAACCGAAATGAACTTGGAAAGAGATTTCAAAATACACCTTTTATTTTTTATTAAAAATTATTTATTTTAATTTAATTGATTTATTGGAATAGTTGGTCATATCAATTTAGCCTTGTTTTTTATAAAGAGGTTCTCACTTTGTTGCTATGTTTCATCTCATAAGTTAAAACCAATCCACAGACCCAAAACAAGTAGGGATCTCTTGAGCTGATTATTCTGTAGCTATGGAGATGACAGAGAAGACCTTTCAACACTCACCCTCAATGGACAGCTTCTCGACGGCTCTGCGCTCGCCACGGCTGTTGTGGGGGGGCAGGGTGAATCCCTTGATGCTTCGGCCGGTGCGAATGCGGCTGCTCAGGACGTAGTTTGAGTCCAGGTCATCACCACCCTTTAGAGGACAGAGACGATCCATCGTACTGTTACTCTTATGGATAAACTGGATAGCGTTTTCGCCACTTTAAATGGTCCGCTTTTATAGACCAGGGTTTTATAGGGTTTTCTTTCCATCTCACTCCCCTGGTGCCGTGCTCATTGTAGCCTCCTTCAATTCAGGAGAGTGCAGGCAAGCATGTGCGCATGTGACGTCAGCCACTGCTGCTTGTCACCCCATAGTTCTTAAAATCACAGGAAGGCACTTCACATGCAGGCCTGACAGAAGTATTTTTTGGGCCCCTAATTGACCAATGGGGCTGCCTGGTGCATGATGAGACTTTGATGTCATGTCCGACTGAAATCCATCCCTGGGTTGTCACAAGAGTCACTTCTCTGTCGCCTCGGAGACCTGCTGGCCACAGGCAGCACGGTCTGGATTCATTACCAGGCCTTCCATGTGCTAAAACAGCAACTTAACTAGATGCAGCCCCCAGGAGGATATTTTAAAATGCTTTTTAGTCTAATAAATCAAATCGCAAGCAACCCAAAACCTAAAGACAGTGCTTTCTCCTCACCTTCAGGTTCTCGAAGTTCAGGTCGGTCTTGTGCTTGTCTGTTGGCTTGTAGCCGCCATGACGGTCGGAGATGATGGGGTCGAACAGGTCCTTGAAGACCTCATAGGACTCTTCATCACCAGCAACACAGCCCACAGTCATGATGAAGGGGTGGCCTGGGAACCGGAATGGCAGAAACATAAGAGGCAGTACTCACAATGCAATCACTGGCCAGTTATCCACCCATCCACCAGTCAGCATTGAGCTGTTGGCAGGGATGAGGTACATATAATCCAATAACCTATCTAGTAAATATGGCATTGCGTGCATTGGTGGCATTCGAGGGATGAGATATCATGCAGTGGTGCACTCACCAGGGTTGTCCACTCCGGTCTGGGTGCAGTCATCCAGGGTGAAGCCACTGGGGGTTGACTTGTCCCTCAGCTTGGCGTACAGTTCCTTGGTCAGCACCTTAGCCATGTGGTTGTTGTGCAGGGAGAGGTCAGGGTATTCCTCCTCCGTCTTGAACTTCATCTTGTAGTCGTTGTGGCAGTTCTTCGTCATGGTTGCCTTTGTAACACGGTCTGCGGACACAGAGGAGACAAAGAAGTGTGAGCAAGAACAAGAGTCCAGACCGTGCCGCTACAGTAGGCTAACCACCCTGGCAAAGCAGGATTCTGGATTAGAGGAGATGCCTAGTTGAAACAAACCATGTTTCAAGTGCTGTGGAATCCCCACAAACTTAGCTGTGACTTTCCTGGCTACGTCCAGCCATCGCCTCATATTTCCACTATGAATGGCAGCAAGGGATTCTGTGCACTTTTAAGCCCCGAGCAGCAGGTGGTATTTTTAGCACTACCACCACCCCACCCTAACACATGCAACAAACACTGACATTTACAACACTCTATTTCCCACAGTAGGAGAAATGTAGCAGACATGACCATTGATTTTTTTTCCCTTCTATTGCCGGCTATTCTTCTGTCCTGACTTATGTAACAAACAATTTATATGTATTTTTTCCTCCTTTGACTCAGAATTAGCATGCCCATTTCACAGGCACACTCGTAGATACCGTGACCAAGACACACTCACCAATAACAGTAACTCAAAATTACTTTGCAGTTGGTCTGGTTACCTACATAGGTATTTATACACCTCACTGCAGGGCAACTCTGTTTTGCTCACAAGGGCAAAGACTTCAACATCAAAGCCAGACCCAAAACCTGCTATCAATATTTTGTAACATCTCCTTTGTACCATTCAGTTAATGCTGTGAATGCCATTTTTTTAAATATAAAGAATGCAGTTATCATTTCGTAATTACCTTCTTTGCAGCAAGATTCTGAAAGCGAGGCTTATAGAGTATGAATGCTGTTAAAGAATTTCCTTCCTCATACAGACTAAATATATTGGTCTACTAACTGAAAATTTAGTTGAATAGTGCTTTCACAAAAACCTCTTCCTATCCAATCCCTGCATATATATAATGATAGGAGATATAGTCTGCTAATTTAATTAGCTTGCAGAACCTCGTGCAAGATTGCAGATTAAAAGGAGCAGAAACACCAAACAAAGTGCCGTGGCTTCCCCATGCTATCAGTGTTCTTAATTTCTCAAGATGTCAATTCTTCTCTTTTTCTCTCGCTCCCTCGCTTTCTCTCAGTGTCAGAGATGGTCATACCAGAAAGAGATTAGGTTTCAAGAATATTTCAGCTGTTAACTCATCCAGCCCAGAGTTAGATCCAAAAGCCACAGGACTACCCACGTCTTGGACTCTGTGATCTAGCCTGACCCCTGCTTAGACTAGACCAGTCCATTCTGCTCATTTATCTCTATGCAGGGCATCTATGATCCACATTTAAATTTTATCTACACTGTTCAACACATCCATATACTGGCCCTGACCTTTCCCGTATTGGGAAAAGAGAAATCTGCCAATCGTTAAACTGCCTGTAACACAACTGTTTGAGAAAAAGACGCCCTTTCATCAACCTTCCATCGAGAAACCGAAGAGGTGTCCACCAAGACAAAGGAGAAAAGGCATCATACAAAAAAAGATTGCATTTTCAGGACTCCAACTCAATTGGCAGTTGAAATTTTAAGCCACTTCAGCATAGCTAAACAGAGAATCCTTCTTCCTTTGTCATTTTTTGGGGGTGCATAGAAGTGAAGGGATGGCGGGGCGTCAATTTCCAACTAAATCCCTCCATTCCTTTCCCACCTCTTCCACTCTGTCCCTTGACACCAGAATCGGGGTTTACCTGCACAGGAGAAAAGAAAGAGGTAACAGTCCTTGGGATCAGAGCCTGTTCACCAGTGCCAATGTAGGGGTTGCCCAACTTTGAAAGGGTCAGACCTTTGCTTATATACTCAGATGCCCGGTGGCTATTGGCCGGTTCAATTGTCTCTGCTCGTCCCCCATTGGCTGGTACCAGCCTCAGATTTGAAAAGGAAAGAACTTGCATCACAGCACCCAAGATGGGACAGCTGTATGCTCCCCTCCCCCCACCTGTCCCCATACATAGCTCAGAGATGGAAAGACAGACGGACGGAGGGCAGGGGACATCATGTGGGGCGGGGGTGTGACAGGGGCAATAAAGACACATTTCTGTGCTGTGGGTTGCTAGCATTTGGACAGAGTCAGACAGGTGCTAGAAAAAGCACACAGTTGCTGTAGTGTAATCAGGAATGAGCACTGCTGCTGACTCAATCCCCAGAGCAGTGGTTCTCAGTGCTAGTTCTGAAGAGCTCCAGGGTCTGCTGGATTTTGTTGTTACTCAGCACTTGATCAGTTAAAGCTATTGATTGCACAGCTAACACGGGGCACCTGAATCGGTTGCTGATCTTCAGGCAAAAGCAAAAACCAGCAAACTCTGTGGCTCTCCAGGATCAGAATGGAAGGCCACTGCCCTAGTTTGTCAATCCTCTGCAGAGTTTTGCTCCTTCTGGGGATTTTTAATGTGTGTTTTATTGTCTTGGTGTGTGGAGTGCGTGCATATCGCTGTGAGGGTCGTTTATGTTACCTGGGGAGAGCTGAGAATTCTCTGCCCTGCCGATTGAAAGCAGCTGACTCAGCAAGGCTGCAGTGCCCCAGTCACGGACACCCTAGGACCGCACAGCACCTCAGGAGCATGCAGTCATGCTTCCCGCAACGCATAGAGACTAACATGCATTCCTTTGCTGCCTGGCTAAAGAATGCGTTATTACTAATAAAACTGCAATGAGGGTTTGTATGGAGATTGCATGATAGATTACACAATTACGTAAAATTAAAGATGTGTAAATTGCAGTACATATATTAAATTGAAAATATTTGATGTAGTAATGCTTGCTGTACATTTATGCATATATCGTCTTGATATTTTTATTTCATATTTTAATGTTTATTGTTTCTTCAAAAGGCTGCAGAATGCTGGTCCTACTGAATCTGACATTGGGATTAGTTGTTCTGTGGGAAGACGCTCCAGTATACCACACACCTTCCTAATCCATCCCCCGTCTCTCTCTGTATCTCTCTCCCCTGTTTCTTAATTCCTTAATACCAAAGATACCAGGACTAAAGCCCTGCCCACTGACATAACGATTATACCTAAATCCTACTTTGCCAGGTCATGGCACTTTGACTCAAAGAGTTAATGTGGAGTGTCTCACATTTCCTCCCATGACTCCCCCCTCCCCCCACCCCACCCCCACTGCCAAATATAGCATTGCCATGGTTTGTCTGTATAAACAAATACAAGCACATTGTGGCATCACAATCAAGTGTTACTGTAATGTTCTCCAGCATGTTGCATTAGAGTTCTCTGGAACCAGTTTTACAATGGTACCCCACTGTTGCACCGTCTGTCTGGAATGCCCCTTTGCTCACTGCCTTGGCCCAGAGAGAGAGGACTGCTACTCCCCGGCTGCATTTTGTAAAGTATCCAGCAGTGAAAGACAACCCAAATGTACAGTTCTGCTGATACAGTTTGCTGAGTGTGTATGAATTACCTGCATTGCCCCCCCTCCCCCCGTGCACTTTATGTAATTCAAGCCACTTATTCTGAGCGAGAGCCTCAACGCACTGCCCACAAAAGACAAAAGACCAACACTCTGCCAACTGGGTACAGTGTCTGTGTTTCAGCCTGCATTCTGATCAACTGACTGTCCGTGCATAACTGTTCATCACACACTTGAATTGTGCCAGGGCTGGACAGTTAAGTGAACCCTTTGGGCCCTATTGTACTCCAATTTCCACCTTGTCCAATCACACCTGCTGCTTCCATCCCAGCCTACCCTACCAGCCCCCCTCCCCTCTGCTCTCCCTCCACCTGTCCTGTAAGCAGGATATATTAATCCTGGGCTTCAAATACCAGATGGCACATGTTCAAAGAGGTACTGTAGGCACTCATGTATAAAACCATTTCAGTTTTTACTGATACTACTATTCTTACCATCATTCTACTGGTATGCCTATTATTTTCCATGCCATTTTAAAATCCCATTATTTACTTTCTTGTAGTTACTTTGGACAAATACCAAATAATCGCTTTGTAATCAGGATCCATTAGAGACTGCTACCATGATTTGCACAATCTTGTCCTCTGCGTTCATAATGCAGGTTTTTATTTTGTTTGTGTCTGTGTGTGTGTGTGTTTGTATCCAGTATGTGATAAATTAGATGTGATCAGGACCGTAATAGCACTATCATAGGTCTTTCCTGTGAGTGAACCCCAGAATTAAAGCTTGGCAGAAGCCCTGCAAAATTATCTGAAGTTGTCAGCAGGCACTGAGGAGATTGCAGGCATCTTATAGAGTTTGGGATCCACTTCATCTAAGTAATTCAATTACTGAAGTATATTAAATCAAGAGGGGGCTGCATTTTTGTAGTGCATTTGTACTAGAGCCAGGAGGAAGGAGATGGTTAACCCTTCATGAGCTGGGATGTTACCCAGGTGAAATGGGGCGAAGCTGCTACAGACAGTTCATCACGGCACCAAGATTTATCTGTGAAGGTACTTCCTGGTTTTTGGTCCAATTAGATGTCGATGTGCTGAGAGCTGAATCTCCCTAAACCCCAGGGGAAGCGGATGAGCCTTTGTAATCGGCAGGAAGACAGGAAAAATAAAGAAAAATAAAGAAATAAAAAGAACTGTGTGGGAACAGTGGGGAAGGGAGAGGTTTATATGTGTGTGGAAAGCAGCAGGGGAGGTTGCTGTCAGGGTGCCCTTGCTCTAAATCAATACCGAGGGTCCAGTTTCACAGCTGTCCACTGCTCATCCAGCCTCAACGTGACTTACCAAATTAGTCTTTGTGCAGGACACTCCTCTTCCACGAGCCATCACCTTCCCCTCACCCACTAACATGACAGCTCACTGTACACTGAAAGTACAGAAATCAATGCAGTGAACGTTGCTGTAAATCAGTGAGGTGGGACAGAAATAAGTGCAATGCAAAGCCAACCAGTGCAGCAGAATCTTCACTCCTTCACTCTGTGATACCATACAGGGGGCCTAACAACAGTGCTGAGGCTGCGTGGGGATTTTTTGGTCACTCTGTGCCATTTATGGAGACCATTTTTAAGGAGAAAAAGAAAAATGAGGAAATGTTACAGCACAATATTATTCTTAGATTATTTGATTATTTCAGTTATTTTCAGTGAAGTTGCATGGTTGCAATGTTTGTGTAGTTCAGCCTGCCTTGAGCTGGAAACAGCACAAAGACACAATGCCATATGTTCAATTATATCATTGTAGTCTTTTTTATACAACAGTTTTTTCCCCCAGAAAACATCCGCATTAAACAAACACAGACAAAAATTAGAAGCAAAACAAGATAGTTTTGATGCCAGGAACTTCATGTGCCACTTGATCAAGCAGACTGTGGGCTCCTGATTCACCAGCGTGGGTGGCTGGTGACTGATGGGTTACGGTCATCCTGACCCAATGAATGGCTCCCTCCCTGGGCAGCAGAACAGCCAATTAGGTGTCACTCAGCGTGGCTGCTAGACATAATCCTGTCACAGTCCAGATTTGATTCCAGACTAACCACACACTGGAACAGGGTCCTAACAGATACCAGACCATGGGGCCCATCCACATATTAGAACACTGCCTTAATAGACACCAGACTGGGGGAGGGGGGGCATCCAGATACTGGAACAGTGCCTTAACAGATACCAAACTATGGGGTCCACCCACATGCTAGAACTGTGCCCTAACTGATATCAAACAATGGGATGCATACACACAATGGAACAGTACTTTGAGTGTAAGAAGCCCTTTTTTTAATATCAGCTTTTGATCCTCTTCATTGACTTCACCTGCAGCAACTGCTGCAGTCAAGGCCCTGCCTTTATGCTAAAATTTGCAGTGGACAAAACAACTGATGGGTGCTTAATTGATCCTGATGATGTTTTCTCAGCAAACCAAGCTGAACATGCCATAAGGAAGACTGTACCGTACTGTACTCTACATACTACATTAAAATAAATCCAACTGCATTACCTCAATGCAGGGAATGGAATGTATTTGTGAGGTAAGGCTGTTTCTGTCAGTCCATCAATCTTGTTTTCCCATTGCTGCTGTTTTTACTGCCTTGGTGACCTGTTCATGTGCCGCTCTCAAGACCGAACTAAAGATATGACCCGGCTATCCACTTTCACCTTATTCTCTGCAGGACACTGACACATTGACAAAGGCACAGGCCTGGTGGGAGGACCTCCAGCCAGCACCATGGGTACCTGGGGCCTGGCGTACGTGTGAAGACGTACCTGACAAAAGAGGAAGAAGAAGAGAACACTGTACCTGCCCCACACTCCTGAATTAGCTGGACATGGTATCCCTCTCTCTCACACAGCTGCTCAGCAGAGAGCAGGAACAGTTATGTAAGCCACATGGCAGCAGCCTGGGCCTTGGCTTGGTGGGGGTGGGGTTGGGGGTGTGAGCAAATGAAACCCTAGAGTTGCTCATGTGGAGATGGGGACAGTGTGTGTGTGTGTGTGGGGGGGTGTCTACTGGCAGCTGCTACAGACAGGACTCAGCTGACTGCAAGCAGGATGTGTTTTAACTACAAGCATCTCAGTCTTCTCACAAAATGTTTCAATACCACTGCAGCAATGTCATAGGGTCCCTAAGAAACCAGTTCTGGAGAAACACTATGCCATAGCCAACTCTGGCATCAGAATATCATCATAAGTGGGGGGGGGGGAGGTGGTAATAACTGTAAGGGCATTGTATGTATCTTCATTTAATTTAAACTGTACAGTAGGATTGTATGTATCTTCATTTAATGGTTGTGAGCCCATTGTGAGATCTTTAAAGACATCGGCCCAAGTAATTGCCTGGTTTGGTAAAGCCAAAAGGTTGTGTCCACGGCATTGAAATATTAAGCACTGCCTCACCCACAGCCAAACCCAGATTGCACGTGTGATTCAGAAATAGCCATGCATGTCAGCTATCCTGCAATAAGCATTAATGTTTGTTTCTCTTGGATATGTCTGTTATATCCTCTGTTTCTTTTTTGTGCAACACAATGGCTTCTGCACCCCACTGCAAACTTATGATAGATCAGTCCCAAGATGTTCTCTGTGCAGGTGCTTTATTTAGAGTGTTATCTGTTAATTTTCAGGCAAGTACTTTATAGTTTGAAAATCATTATACTGTAAATTATCCATATCAGTAGTAATACACAAACAAGCCATGTTCACTCTCTGCTGAGCTAAAGGTGTCATATTTCTACTATCTCATAATCTTCTATGCTTTATAGTGTTTTTGAGCAAATGTGCCTGTGGGTGAGTTTGTTTGTGTGCATGTATATTCATGGGAGTGTAGGTGTGTATGACAGTGTGTGTAAATTTGCATGCATTTGTGTTTGTGTCTGTGGTTGTGTGTTTGTGTGTTTATGTGGGTACATTTTCATGCATTTGCTTGCATGATGTTGTGGTTGTGTGTGTGGTTGTGTGTTTGTGTCTTCATGTGGGTACATTTTCATGCATTTGCTTGCATGATGTTGTGTTTGCGTGCAGTTGTGTGCTTATGTGGGTACATTTGTACGTGTGGCAGTGTAATGGCAACGTAGTGGAAGTGGGTTTGTTCCCCTAAAGGCTCCCGGCTCGGTTCCTGGGTAGGGCACCACCATTGTACACTTGAGCTGGGTACTCTACCTGCCTCGCTTCTCTGTATAGCCAGCTGTATGAATGGATGCTTTGTAAGATTGTGTAAGTCACTCCGGATAGCAGCATCTGATAAATAGCAGTAATGTAATGTAATGTAATGGCGGTTATGTACGTGTGTGTGTGTGTGTGTGTGTGAGTGTGAGTGAATCAGAAATTGCTTTGCATCCCATTGAAACTGGAGCCCAAGTGGCTTCTCGTGGTCTGTGCGCTATGTTTAGCTCAGGGGTGTTAGGTGATAGCCCTCCCAAGCCTGACCTGCTGATTGAATTGCATTGAGTCAGCCGTGTGTCAGTGTGTCTGTCCGTTAGCCCGTCAGTCGCTCCCCTCTGCTCAGGATGGCAGCCCACCAGGTTATTGCTCTGGCCGGTGTGGTGGTGATCTGGGACTACGATGTGCGTCCACTGGCTATTTCCCCCCCAGAAGCAGATTTCAAGGCTTTAATCACGAGTGTGAATGGCATGTGATTGAAATGAGGTTTGCATAGCGGCCTCCCCTGAGCCTGGGAACATGTGTGTGCTTGAGCATTAGCATTTGCCACAGTGCACTGAGGCGCAGCTGCGCGTGCGTCCTGGTAACAGTCTGCACACTTGTGCTGCTTTGTTTCAGAGCACCGGGTGCGCGCGTGCCGATTATAGGTGTGTGAAATGTACAGAATCTCTTCCCTCTGCAAGCCAAGGTCTCACTTTCAGCATGGAATACTGTACGTCTAACAGTGCATCTGCCTACCTACTGTACTCCTCAGTCCCCAAGCTCTCATATATACACTGCCTTCAGAAAAAAAGTTGTTGAATAATTGTTTTTGTTCAGTTTTTTTGCATTATAAGCATTGAATTAATTTGTTGTAGAACAGGAAGGAACCATTTCAAAGCATTATTTTTAAAAAGTGTAACAGGACAAAATGTGAAAAATTTAAAAGGGGGTGGAAGATTTTATGAGGGTGCTGTACCATACGCAAGACATGCATCGAACATTCCAGAGTACATCAGAATACTTGTCTGAATTGTCCTCCGAAGCACGGCGTCATTGCATAGCAACAGACAGCTGGACACGGCTGTTGTCTGCGTGTCACTGGGTGCACAGCGTGCAGAGAGGGCTGTGGAGGGCAGGCTCTAGGCCTCAGGCTTACGCCAACACGTCGGCTGCGTTCCTCACCATTAGTGCTGGACTCCCACCGCCGTTCCTGCCACCTTCAGCCCAGTGGCACAGAGCCACCCGCTTCCCACAAGCAGCCACTTAACATAGCCCGTCTCTTCTAAAGGCTGACCGTGAGAGCTAGCTCAGTTTCCTACAAAAACACACGGAGGGCTCCACTGCCCCAGGCTTGCTAAGCAGAGTTAAGCGAGTGAGAAGTCCAATGACCACACAGAGGTCTACTGCATAATTTAGAGGAAGCTGGGATAACAACATCCTCCTGAGGCCCGGCATTTTTGTCCCTTCCAGGGGACAAGAGTCTCTGGCCTTAGAGAACCATAAGCTGCAACCTACACTACGAGGGACAGTCAATAAAAAACAAATTTATATTTCTGAAAATATTCTCACTTGAACATGTTTTTGTCATTCAAGACAATTGTATGATCGCAAAAAAAAAAAAAAAAAAACTTTTACTGGGTATCAAGAGGATATGCATTCAACTGGAGACCTAGGAGCTCTTGAGGTCTTCAAAGGAGGGGTTCTGCGAAGGAGGGAATATATTTTCCTTGTGGTATTTTAGGCATGCCTCAGTGACCTAGTGTGTTAAAACATTTCAGCATGTATTTAACGTGAGGTAAATGCATCGCTAGTTAACCCTTTTGGGCGCGATGGGATCATACCATTTTCAAGAAAGAGGAGGGTATAATATAAAAAAAGCTTGGGAACTATTGTTGTTCATAATTATTATGCTTGAATAAAAAGCCAATGACTGAGATCTGGAGAACATTCATGAAGGATGAATTTTTTAAAAATAAATTTGTCACTGTGTGTGCTATCTTGCAAATATTTATTTCTTTATCATTTATAACACTACTGGCTATTCAGTGCAACACCTTTGTATTTGTCAATGCACAGTGACATTTATGCCCTTGTCAGCATGTTAATTTTACTGAGAAGGTTGTCATGGTTCTGTGTTCCTGTCTGTGTTTTCCCTGTTGGGCCGCCAGATGGCGGCACTTCTGTTTTGTGTCCTGCTCCCGCTGTGTAATTGTATGATTGTTTTCAATTGTCCTATTATTGGTTCTTGGTTGTCTCGTTTTCCCTGCCCTCTCTGTGGCCTGATTGTTCATGGTGCCCTCCTGTGTCTCGTCAGTGTCTGTTCTATTTAAGTTTCCCTCTTCCTTAACTCAGGTGCTGGATCCTTGGTTATGTCTGGTTGTGTTTGTGCGTAAGCCCCCTACTCAAGTACCTGCTCCATGTGTTCCTGCCCATGTTCTGGTTTCCTTGTGTTTTTGGATTTTCTGGATTTTCTTTGTTCCTGTGTTTTGAAGTTTTCCTTCGTTTGTTGAAAGTTGCCCTGCGAGGCTTTTTGTTCCCTCTTGTTTCCTTGTTTTAGTAAAGTCTTTTGTTCTGATCATTTGGAGTTTTGTGTTTTCCCCCTCTGCGTTTGTGTCCAAACCCCCCACGCATCGTGACAAAGGTATGAGAAACATTTTGCAAGTTATAATGGCAGTAAATAGCTAACTGCAGTAGTAGACATTTTGCTAAAGTGAAACTAGCAAATAATTAATGGCACTCAGTGATTACTGCTAGCATGCTGTCCTTGATGATGCTCATCTTCCAGAAATGCCACTCCCAGGGACTTGAACACTTCCATGTTGATTTTGCTTTAAGACTTAGTTTGGAGCTGTTAATTGATTTTGACTGCTTTGCTGTTTTCACCCTCAGTGTAGCGGGTCTATTGCTGGATTCAGTCACCCAGGGAGTCCGTGAGTAGGTCAGTCTCTTGGCAAGCCAGTGAGCCAGGGACTGTACTGCTTGCAGGGCCACTTCAATTAACCAGAACCGCGTCAAGACTAAACTCACCTGTTTGCTCTGAACAGTGAATCTGCCCTTGATAGCCACTGCCTCTGTGACAAGCACCTCTTGTGATAGCCTGTCAGGCAGAGCCAGGTTTGCCACAGTGAACGAGTCAGGATTATGATTTCAAGTCAGTCCTGGAAACCTCTTAAGATGGCCACACAGAGAACCCAGTGAACCAGGACAGCTTGACCCCTGAAAGCAACTGTTCTGAAACAACTGGCAGAGTGGGCTTCTGCGACCACTCCTGCACGCAAGGCCACAGAGGCTGCTGCGCTCCACCTGCTGAACTGCCCTTATACGGCGTTGGGCCTTCTCTCTCTCACCACATGCCCTGGCAGCTGAGCCATAAATTAGCTGGCTTGTGTAACGGCCTGGCTGCAGTTGCTCCCTCACCATCACGCTCCTTTTCCGTGTCTTTTCCCTCTGTCTCTTCCCCCTCTCTAAACTCTCCGGCTTGTTCATCAGGTTCTGTTTTCTTCAATTTTCTTCAATCTTTTTGTTTTCACATTCGCTCTGTTCTTGTCAGGCTTGTCTCTGTTCTAGCCTCCACCTAAATAGATTGGCGGTCAAGGGGGTGGCTGGGGTCCAAGCCCAGGGGCTTACTGTGTGGTGATGGTGCTACACTACCATGCCACCCTTAACCATACCCCTGAAAAGAAAAGAAACTAATGAGTAAGCCTCCCTCCCCCCTCCCCCCGCAGTACACACAAATGCATTCACCCCATCTTGAAGAATAAACTTAAGGATAGCCTGGTGGATTTTTGACAGAAGTAGGCAATAGGTGGAGCTATTTGTGATGCAGGTGAGGAAGGTAGTCTCACAATGTAAAATTATGAACAAAGCGGTAGGCTACTATTGTTTAATTTTTATTTTTATTATTTTTTTTGGTATGTGTTAGTATTTTCTATGTTTGTATTTATAATTAAATTTTATTTAATTTTTTTTTTGGGGGTTATCCTTTTTGTTTCTCATAAGGGAATCAGATCAGTTTTTCAGCCAACTCCATTTTTTTAAAAACAATCATTGCATAAAGTTAAAAAAAGATGAAACAATTATGACAATATCAAAAAATATTAAAAATTGTCATCTTGAAGATGAAAAAGGACTTTTTTGCAAACTACGCAATACATCTGTTTTATTATTAATGAGAAGCATAGGTGGTATAAATGCAAATATTTCAGTCCACACACTTAAATATGCACTGTTAAATAAATAAAAAATAAAAGTGCATAAAAAACCAACAAAAACAAACACTGTGATGTAAGCTTAAAAAATGTTTAATCTTCAAAAGCAACAAAGTTCTTATACTGTTACAGGTGTATTTGCGATTGGCTATTGCGATTGGACATCATTGTGTAATTAACATGGAATTTACATTTTAACCAATCAGCTGTGCATCTGCGTAGGGGCCTCCCAATCAGAAGTGAGCTTGTAAATATCCATGCAGACATGCCTGACCTCCAGCGCTCATGCTTATGAACAACATTCTATACATCACAAGGAAATTCCCTGTTTTCTTCTTTATGAATTTACCTATTTTCAATTATCTTGCAGTTTGATGAACACCACAAATGCAAGAAAAAAATGGCTGTATAGATATTTTAATTATGGCAGGCAGAAACCTATTTGCCTGCCATAGAAGGGAAAAAATCATCTCTCTATTCCCCTGCTTTGTGAAGAACTTGCCCAGTAATTTGAAGCATTGGTTGAGTTATCCTGGTTATGTCTCATCAGTGCTGGTCTCCAAGGCAGGAATACGCAGAGGGTACACACAACACCCTCCCCCCACCCCCCTTCTCAAATGCTCTGTATTTAATAGAGTTCCTGGCTCTTATTCATTTTATTTTTAAGTGGCACCTCTCCCAGTCCTTATCCCACTGCTTTAGGTTAACGAAGGCCTTTAAAAACTCTCAGGCAAGACTTTGTGAAGATAAAAAAATGAACAGACTGTGCATGTTAGCTGGGCTGTGCATGCAGCGAGCACCATATTGTTGAAACCAATACATGCAATTACTGGGAGGCCATTGGCAGTGGCTTATTACCAAGAGCAAATGACTACATAAATTAATTGTATGCACAACAACTGCCAATTACAGTAATGATACCTTTCAAATGGCTAATTGCAGTTGCATGTTATCAGCACAGAAGCATGTTCATTAGCTTATATCCAAAAGTTGATCACAGGCACGAAATATGACCATTGCAATTAATTTAGGGGAACAGGATTTCTTATTTGGTTGTGCATAATTATTTTCTTCTTCGTCCCTCGTTGGGAGCATTGTTTCTATGTGTAAAAAAAACCCCAGACACTGCAATCTAATGTACAATAAAAAACATATTAAAATCTGAGGCGGCAAATAACACTTCATTAAAAGACGTAGGCCTATTTACAAGACGGGAGGCACGACAAAACGGAACTGAATGGTTGCCATGTACGACAGTGTGTGTGAGCGCTTGCAGGAAAGCATCTCTCCCTCCAGCCAATGTTCGCGTACTTCTGCGCACTTTTCATACACTTAGAATGCACGTGGTGGCTTCCCAATAAGGCCGCATCGGATGGTTACACTGGCAACCGTCTTTAGGCTGACATTTCATTGCACTGGCCCGCATTGTTCCACCGTAAGGTGTCCTAGACCTAGATAGACATGGGCGGTGTTGAAACAGGCCTGCAATGAATGAGTTTTATGCATGACGAAGATTACAGTTATATCTTAGACATAATAAAACCGGGTTATCGCTCAGGCAAATAACTGATTACCTAACGCCGATAATCAATTATGACACACTAAGAGATAGTGGGTTATCGATGAACTTGGCGTTTCCATGCGTAGCACGGTAGCAAACAGCTAACCGATAACGCAAGAGAACAATTTAGCCTATCATCCATTGACTATTGTCTCCGCCCTGTGGTCACAATAGGAATCGACTAGTGTGTGTTACTTACATTTATTTATTTATTGACTCAATATTCTTGCGTCATTTTCAGATATGTTTAATTAAGAGATAAAGTAATTTCTCTGTGAAAATGAGCCTAATTTTGGTGATTATGTACCGCAACTAATACTTTCTCGTCCTTGCAGTTTTAATAGGTTAAACGACTTAATTGGGTCTTTCATATCGTGTGTTTAATTTCTGCACAAGTATAAATAAAATATAAGTCTACACTATATTAAACGTAGACCATATTAACTCAGTGGCCTATGCAGCTCGGGCAGTATTGGGGAGTACTGTATGAATGTTCCAAAACATATGATTTAATTTAAAGCTCAACTGATCAGCTGCTCCAGTGTCAGAGTTTAAGGCACCATCCAACATCGTGTAGTTCCCAATGACAATGCTCTTTTTCTCTGTTAGCCCTGTTTCATATAGTTTGTTCAGACAGCACACGTCACATTTCAAATGCTTATTACACTGTGCTGTTCTCCGTTCTCCTATTCCCAGTGCAATTATCCTCTGTTTAATCAGAGGGAAATATGTTTTTTTTTTTTTGTGTTCCGTGCATTGTTTAGTGGAACCGATCAGTTCTTGTGCATTTCAGCAGGGATGGTGATGGTGGCACTTTTTCGCACAGGAGTCGGAAACCATTTCACTGTAGCCGATCCACGCTAATGATGTCAGTCATACGTGGAGCTAGTCCGATCAGCAGTGCACGACGGGGACATTGGATCAGACAACAGATTGAGCCCTGCGATTTACCGCACAACCTCTAAAGTGAGCGCAACGATAATGCGCACAGAATTGAGTACATTTTGTTTTGGAAACATGTTTTATAAGCACGCATGCTGTACGAGATTATTTTGCCACAGCTATGTGATGTTCATTTATCAAACACGATCAAGGCTTATAAGGCAGTTCCGTAAATACTTCAGTTTTAGGAAGAAATATCTCAGTCATCAATATGACGTCCGATTCTTTTATTGAGGGGAACAAAGTGTGCAGTTTCCTTAGGCGATAGTGTCTTCGTTTTGGATACGATCATCGTAGTCAGTGTTTACGATATATTTAGAAAAAAAACTACGTAAGAGTCCAAGTGGCGTCTTAAGAGCAAAATGATCAGCATCAACTAGTTATTGTTAATTGGCTAGTGCCGTATTTTAAAACAAGCAGAGCTAGTTGAGCTCTCTACCAAGATGGCATCCGGGGAGCCGCTGTGCATGATGGGTATGACTCTGTCAGGTAAGCTCAAATAACACATAGTCAGAACCGAAATAACAGGTGAATGATTGCAAGAATTAGTTTATGACTCTGTAGCCTAGAAAATTACTGTGATGCCGGGCAGAGCGAACTGATTTATAGCACGTGGATGTTTTGATACTAATATTTTTATTTTAAGGGGAACATCTCTTCAAATCGCCTTCTTTTGTGTCATATGCAGGGAAATAGTTGAAACTCCTCGGAATACGCGTCAGGGATTAAAGGAGGTAAATATTATTGTTACCAATATGTCTGTATTGACTTTACCTCTAAATGCACACTGTCGACTGGCCCACTTTGTGCCGTTTATTTCTTGAGGGTATTCTTTTTAATCGCTATGTAAAATATCTTTTTCTAATTAGGACAATGTTATTTGTTTATTGAAGTATCACTATTACTTGAATTTGTTGTGCATTCCCTGCTATATAAGTGATTCTAATTTTAATTTATGCTTCATATTATTGCGATAAGGATGGCGCTTCATCTACCATGGTACTACGACAAAATCGTGTATCGCATTTGTCAGTGACAGGTTGGTTATTTATGCTCTAATGGCCTTCCATAGTTATTGACATTTACTTGTGCTCCGACTCTAAAGTACGTGGTTGGCTGTTAGTCCAAAATCAATAGAATGACGTGTGTGAAACTTTTCAGCAACACACCCATATGCACATGAATCATAGCGTATATATCATAGAGTTCAGTGACATTAATATTGGAAGGCCTTCCCCATCAAAACTGTGACCCTAGGAGGAGTTTCTCTGGAAATTGGCTGATGTACCTTTATATAGCATTTGACACGTCTCTTAAATTGTTTTATTTAATTCGTATTTTCGTCCTATACATGATAAATTATAAGAACGTTTGTGGTGCTTCCAAATGAACTTATAACTTGATGAAATTCCGTTCGGTTGACATTGATTCCGTTGCCTCGTTTAAAAAAGAAAAAAAAAACGTTTTTTTGCTCACTGTCCCTCTTTTCAAAATATATGTTCAATTGGTTTTGGAGTTACCTCTAGTGCTCAATAGTTTGAAATTACAGGGATTAAGACAACAGAGATCCATTGGCAAATGAGAGTATGTTGTATGTGTTGTAGTGTTATAATAATTAGGTATGGGACATTAAGCCCTTAACTGGAATAGCCCATGCAACAGATACAGCCTACATCAGTGGGCGTAATTCCATGAAGCAAATCGCGCGCACACACACAGAGAGAGAGAGAGAGAGAGATAAACAACAAAGTAAATCAAAATTGACCATGTTTCACTTGACATGTTAACCATGAATTTAAGATGTACTTTATTTGTATAGCAAAATGTGTTATGACAGATGTCATAGCTTTGTTATCCTGTTCCCAATTAACATGCATTCACAGCCCTGAGCCAATGTAAATTAATAATTTTTAGATGTTTTTATTTATTTTTTCACATATGCCATAATGAGCAGAACAATTGATAACCCTCTTGGAATAATGGCATTAATGAAGTGTTTTGAATAGATGATATACCCCAGTTATTTTTCAGGAAACCTAACCTCGCCCTCCCACTCAAACACTCACCCACACACCCACACACATGCACACACACACACACACACACATAGTGGGGACTCTATGGTTTCCTCGTTCCCTTCCAATTTGCCATAGCACCTTTGCCATTTTCAGTTATTATTTCAGTCATTATTATATCTCTGTCTGCGTGTCCAGAGGGAAAGGTAGGCTGAGTTTCCTCTTCAAGGGTAATTCCATTATGCTACATCGATGCAGCAGACACTCTTATCCAGGCACATCCACTCAAGTTATGTGAGCCAGATCTGGATAACAATATTCCCAGGCCAGTGAGTGTCTGTGTAACATCACCAAAGCACTAAATGATAGTTAACTCAAGCCAATCTAGAACCATAATACAGATCATAGATTCATACAGCCAACATACACAATACAGCCTTAACAACTCCAAAGTAATTGCAAAAAAAAACAGTGCTAAGAGGTGGGAATACATTGGGAGTCAGGATGCAGTCTGCAAAGCTGGGTCTTCAGTCTGTGTTGGGAGATGCTTATTGATTCTGCTATCCTGCTCTCCATGGGTCTCATTGAACATTGTTCACTTCACATTGGCCTCCCATTTACCATATTATTATTATTTTTTTTTTATTTATTTTTTTAAACAAAACTATTTAATTGGAGTTTAAAAATGAATATTGGGTTGCCTGGAAGAAGTCAGCTAACATTTGAGGATGAAGCAATGGGAACATGTATATTTGGACATATGAAGAACAGACCAAGTCAGTTGCCTTTGCAGGCCAATTTTGAATGAATTCTCTGAAGTATAGTGTATAGTGCGTTTTATTAACAACACATTTATAAATTGTTTCTCGGTACAAAATGATACATTTTCATTTGGTTGATTATGGTGCTATCAGTTTCCAAACAAAACATTCAATTTTGCCTATATCCAGTACTTCATCTGTTTGGATAGTGTGACATGGGGTATTGGGGTATTATTTGTTACTGTTAATTTAGCAGTTAGCTGCCCGTAAGTATGAGGACATGTTCAGCGCAAAAAGCTCATGTTACAAGTTCCACAAAAGGTTGACTTGCATTGGGTGATACTTTCTTTGGTCACCGACCACCTCTATTGTGTGTGAGATAGAATTTCAATTATCCCCCAGGCTTGTGCAATGTAATAAGTACTCCAGAGAAAACTGAAGGAAACCATGTAATCTAGAGCAGTGAAGGGAATTCTAATCACCAGTATTTACAGTGTAAATGCCAGGTTACTTAACCTGGACCATATTAGCTTTTACAAATAATCAACCTTGTGGTACATGTATATTTACTGTAGCATACATTCAGTTGCTGCATTGGCTAGTGGGTCATTTTTTTGTGACAAGTAATATGATTCTTTTTCATTCTTGAGGTCACTTAATTGTTTTTCTTGGAAAACTGTTCAAAAATAAATGTGTTGTAGGTGCATGTTACTGAGAATCATGTAGGCTATATCATGTATAAGATGGGGTAGACAAGAGAAAGAATATTAATCTTTCAAGACAAAATTGAATCAGAATTGCAGCATACATAAAATTATGCTTTTAACGTGTCACTCTGCAGTTACATTAGACGGCTGTAGGCTCACTGTATATTATTGATTCAGCATCTATATTTGATGATGGTTGGTTTGGCACTAGCCAAGTATCACATCAAGGGAGGTGTTCCTACTGAAGACCATGCCTGTCACAGGCCTGTCTTCCTCCTGTATATGGTCAGATCATCATGTGAATAGATGCTTTTCAGCACTGATGAACAAGCTTGGAAACCAAGGGCTGGACTTGTGCAGCGGTGGTGTTCACTTTCCCTGGTAGCTATTGGCCTACTTTAAACATCTTCCAAAAAAAGAAATGTCTCTCCTGTGATTTTTCTGCACTGGGGCTCCTTGGCTTGAATTTATGTTCTTCTAGAAAGGTGAAGTCTAAATACATAACTTTGATACATAATATTGCACATATTACCTACAACATTTTTAATGGGAAAAATACATTTACCCCAGTATTCTTGGGGTACAGCCACTGCCCCCACTGCTGAAAGTTTTGATCTGTAACTGTTTTTAGAACCTTGTCTTAAAAATGCTACTCCACGTCTTACCATTCCATCCTATAACCATGGAGAGTGAGAATAGAGTGGGCTCACAGGAAGTACAGAGCCTCAGTTGCCCTTAAGACACAATCGCCCATATATGGCTGGATAAGCTCCTTTGCTGAGAGCTGGTGGAAGGTGCCACAGGGCATGTTTTCCATGAATTAGCAATGGAAATACTTAATTCTATCTTTAGGGTTTCCCATACCCTACAGAACACTCAATCACTGCATCATTGAATAACCATCTCTCATGTGGTACTGTAGTTGGGGCTTTTGCAAGGTGTTGCTCAGCCTTTCAATTATAGGTGAAATTGTTCAGTTGTCTCTGGATTATAGGATTGCTGGAGACCAGGGGAATCTTCCGGAATCTTTTCCTCCCTCCAATTATTTTTTAATCAATGACACAGCCTTTAAAGGCCCCCATTTCAGAACACAGCTGCTGTTGTTCATGTATTTTTTTATGATTTTTGCCTTGGAAAGCCATTGAATAATCGAGAACAATCCCTATGGCTGGATTTAAAATGCAGTCACTAGCTGGAATCTATAGTGAACACAAGAGCTGCTGGGAAGGTTGGATAAAGAATATTCTGATTAAAAAACGCAGTCATCCTTAAAAAATGTGTCTGTTCAGCTGAGGGTTGTGTTAGGGGACCGGTTCAAGGAAAGAACAGTTCCTGGTTTATTGTCCTTAAATTTAAAGACTGCTTCCCCCTGGTGGTGAGAAGTGAAAGATTAATTGCCTGTTCTGTTGATGCTGGTTACTGTGGCACTTCATTTTGAGGTTGATGCGGTATGTTTTGTAGGCCTTCAACTTGTTCTTGTTCTCTCTCTCTCTCTCTCTCAGCAGCTTGAGGGACATCACACGGAACCATCATTTTGACCAGGGGTGAGGTCATTAGGCATTGTCCCATTGTGTTGGTGTGTAGACATTGTCTTTCCCTGAAGTAATGTGATGTCACTGTATTGTGAGCCACTTAGCTGTGTGCTACTTTGCGTAGTGCATGTATCTCTGTGTTTTAGAATCATACAGTATGTAAATGTTCACTTGCTCAACTCTGGTGTAAGAGTTCAGTCTATGCTTTGAGTATGCAATGGCACAGGCCTCGGCGTGGATCACAGCCATGCCCATTGCATTGTGGGATTCACGCCTTCTGCCTGCTCCCTCAGGTGTGGCACGGTGGGGGCGCCATGTTGTCGGGGGAGGAGATCCTGTCCAGCACGCGGCAGGTGATTGCGGGCCTGGAGGCGCTACGGGGCGAGAACCACACCCTCCTGGACAGCCTGCAGGAGGCGCTGCAGAGCCAGCCGTCTGTGGAGAGCGGCAGTGTGGAGCAGGAGAAGACCAGCATTATCCAGGAGTCCCTAGAGAGGATCGAGCTGGGTCTCGGAGAGGCACAGGTACGCTGGGGGGGAGGGGGGGGGGTTCTGCTGTGAAATTGTGGCTGCAATGTTGTGGAAACATTGTGGGAACGTGCTTAACCTCCCCAACCAGGTGATGATGGCCCTGTCGGCCCACCTGGGCTCGCTGGAGGCGGAGAAGCAGAAGCTGCGGACGCAGGTGCGGCGGCTCTGCCAGGAGAACCAGTGGCTGCGGGACGAGCTGGCAGCAACGCAGCTGCGACTGCAGGAGCGCGAGCAGGAGCTGGTCACCCTGGAGGAGCAGAACCGCCACCTGCAGTTCATGAACAGCATCCGCAAATACGACCAGGAGGAGCCGCCGCTGGTACGCACGTGCATAGCCCCGCACTACACCTGATTCAGCGAATTATCAATCAATCAAGACCTTGAGTCAAATCAGGTGTCATAGTGCTGGGCTAATACAAAAACCCGCACCCATACCTTCCCTTTTTGGATAAGATTGGACACCTCTGTTCTATACCTTATCCCCAATCCTAGTCCTGGAAACTTGGTCCCACAGAGTCTGCTGCTTTTTGTTTTCCCCTTAAGATCAGCAATCGATTCAGACCCAAGGAACCAGGTGACCTGAGTTAGCTGTGTAACTGGCTGCTTTAACTGATCAATTGCTGTGCTGCTCAAGTGCTGAGTAACCATGAAAGCCAGCAGACCCTGTGGGTCTTCAGTTCCAGGGGTAAGGACTACTGTTATAGGTCAATAAATGCAAATAGTTAAATGGTATGTTATGTTGCCACTGATGCAGCTGGTGCTCATGAATGTCTTTGTAGTGCTTATGAAGAAGTTATTTAGCTCTTGTGAAGGACTTTTCACAGAAAGTGTCATCAGAAATATGTATTCTTCCCTTGATGTCTGAAATCCTGCACTAACGTATGCTGTCAGGTTGTTGTATGATGCGTCCACCCAAGAGCACTAAAATATATTAGAATATATAATCCTGACTGTACCAGTGCTGACTGTTCAAAATGTCTGCTGCTGTTGGTGTCTCCCTCACACAGGATGACAAAGAAACTGCCACTGCCAAGGAGTCCCTGGATGACCTCTTTCCTGCTGATGAGGAGGAGCCGTCGCAGAGTAAGCCTGTTGTAAAGGAAAGACGGTTTATCTCTGCTGTGTCTCCAGTGTGGCTCAGACTGGCTGTGGCTGGGTCTCAGTGTTCCCAAGTCTCAGTGGCTCCCTTACTAGAATCCTCTCTCTGTTTCTTTTTTGCTCTATTTATGTTTGTATTAGCACAAATTTATAAAGCCTCAGTCTTCCTCAGTGTCTCAGTTGATATCTGTGCCTTGTTGTTTCCCGGGCTCAGTGTGTTCTAGGTCTCAGTTCTTGCAGGTCTCAGAGTGTCTCAGGTCTCAGTGCCTAGCTGTCTTTTTATGTCCTGGGTCTCAGTGTCTGGAGGTCTCACTGTATGTACCAGGTCTCCATGTGTCTTGGCTCTCAGTGCCTGCAGGTCTCAGTGTTTCCCAGTCTCAGTGCCTAGAGGTCTCAATATGTCCTTGGTCGCAGTGCTTTGAGGTCTTAGTGTGTCCCTTGCCTCAGTGTGTTCCAGCTCTCAGTGTTTCCCAGTCTCAGTACCTATAGGTGTCAGTGTGTTCCAGCTCTCAGTGTTTCCCGGTCTCAGTGCCCTTCACGGGTTTCTCTCATCAGTCTCTCATCAGCACAGCAGTGCAGCAGCGGCTGCCCAGCAGGGGGGCTACGAGATCCCGGCCCGCCTGCGAACTCTTCACAACCTGGTGATCCAGTACGCCTCCCAGGGCAGGTACGAGGTGGCCGTGCCCCTCTGCAAGCAGGCCCTGGAGGACCTGGAGAAGTCCTCAGGTCACACCCACCCTGACGTAGCCACCATGCTCAACATCTTGGCTCTTGTATACAGGTAGGCCCCATGCTCAATATCCTGGTTTTGTTGTACAGGTAGACCCCATGCTCAATATCCTGGCTCTAGCATACCGGTAGACCCCATACTCAACATCCTGGCACTGGTGTACAGATAGGGCCGATGTTCAACATCCTGGCACTGGAGTACAGATAGGCCCCATGCTCAACATACTGCCACTGGTGTTCAAGTAGGCTCCATGCTCAAAATCCTGGCTCTGTTGTGCAGGTGAGGGGAACAGCTGACTGTGAGGAGACTTGTGACTGCCGGGACACCTTCACATTGGACTGGCCGCTTTCATCATTTGGCCACATCCTATGCCATATTTCAGTATCGGACTGAATTGAGTTTGACGCTTGTCTCCATGTTTCTCCTGCCTCACAGAGACCAGAACAAGTATAAAGAGGCGGCCAACCTGCTGAACGATGCCCTCGCCATCCGAGAGAAGACCCTGGGTGTGGATCACCCCGCGGTTAGCATGACTTCGCTGATTGTTGCAGTAATAAAACACTGTCTTGACTCCTGGGCAGTGTATCCAGCCAAATAACTGGGACTCACTGCAGCGATACATCCAGATATAACCCTGACCTGGCTGTGCCAGCACACACAGTGGTCAGCAGTCCTTCAGGGTTATGTGTAATTGCCTGCAGTGTTGCCTGGGGAGAGACGGTTTTAGGGTTTTATTCTCCGTCTCAGTAGCTACTCTCTCTGCCTGAGCAGACATCTGCAGTCTTCCTGCGCAGCTGCATTCCTCTGCGCAGCTCAGCTGTTGGCCTGCAGAGTGAAAAGGTGCAGTGGCTGGCTGCGCACAGTGAGAACCTGCATGCTAATGTTTGCCCTCCCAAACTGACAAAACAAGTTGAAGTGACACAGTGGGCTTACATTACCATAACAGTTCGAAAATAATTCAGTTTGTGTAAAATAGAGTAGCCCGCGGTTCTCAGCCTGGTTGTGAGATCTGATTGTGTGTGTGTGTGTGTGTGTGTGTGTGTGTGCATGTTTGCAGGTGGCAGCCACTCTGAATAACCTCGCGGTGCTGTATGGCAAGAGGGGGAAGTACAAGGAGGCTGAGCCTCTGTGCAAGAGGGCCCTGGAGATCAGAGAGAAGGTAGGGTGAATCTGGTAGCCTGGCAACCCACAGTTCCACAGTACTTAGCATTGTGAGTTGCCACAAAATATGAAGCTACGCGGTGTCATGAAATGTCGAGGGTCAAGTGACCCATGTCATCCTGCTTTTGAGGGGGGACCAAGGAAACCCATCCAGATGTACAAAAGAAAAGAAAAAATAAAATTAATAAAAATAGATGTACAAAACATAGAACAAATGTCTTCCACCATTCAACTTACATTAACATTAAATTTTTATGTAATTTCTGTAATGGGAAAGGATTGGTAAGGCCAGTATGTGGTGTGTGCTGAGGGAGGAGGGGGGGGGGCAGCGGGTTGGTGGCTTGGGTTGACGAACACCTGCCCCTAGTGCTCAATTTCCCCCTTTTTCTTGTTTTAATATTTTATACATGAATAAATACTCGTGCTTAATTATTGTTTTGCTGTACTTCATTTTGGTGCAATATATTCATTACAAAAACTGGGAGTCATAAAACAGTTTCCTATGCTGTCACACCCTCCCCAGGTGCTGGGCACTGATCACCCGGATGTGGCCAAGCAGCTGAACAACCTGGCCCTGCTGTGCCAGAACCAGGGCAAGTACCAGGAGGTGGAGCAGTACTACGAGCGCGCCCTGCACATCTACCAGAGCCGGCTGGGCCCAGACGACGCCAACGTGGCCAAGACCAAGAACAACCTGGTGAGGCACAGGGAGGAGGGAGCTGCTGGGAGGGGGGTGGGGGTTTTTCAGAGGATTTTATGGATGGGATGAATGGGATTGGAGAATTGGAACGTGGTCCCCAGAGTGGGTGGGAGAGCGAGGCTGGGTAAGAGAAGGGAAGTGGATGTGGCGGTAGTTACTGGAGTTACAGGTTTTGCAGAGCAGTGAAAATATTCAGCTGGCTGTGAATTATAAGGAAGTGTAGCAAAGTATAAAGAACATACATACAATACAGTCTTTTC
Organism: Anguilla rostrata; assembly: GCF_018555375.3. Taxonomy (NCBI): domain Eukaryota; kingdom Metazoa; phylum Chordata; class Actinopteri; order Anguilliformes; family Anguillidae; genus Anguilla; species Anguilla rostrata. The sequence continues at coordinate 28,545,670 of NC_057944.1, forward strand.
ATAGGTGCTAGAGTTATAGGGGAATTCAAATGCAAAAAGAAGAAAAACGCAGCTCACTACTCTTCACTGCACCCATTATCAGGCACACCTGACCGGATGAACCTGAGGGTTGAAACGTTGTGTATATAGTTCAATAAATGGAAGCACTGAAGTGTAGTGTGCAGGGTTTTGCTTCTTTTTACAATTGTAAGGAAGTGGGCAGTTGTGGAAACAGATTCACAAAAAAACACACAAAAGTTGCATTGTGATCATCTCATGAAGGCTATAGTGTGGCCATGACTGAGACCGTGACTGTAAGTCAGGTGTGCTCTGATTGGTAGCACTGTGGGGACCAGACTGTGTAACTTTCAAACTGAAAAGAAGTGTGTGTGTGTGTGTGTGTGTGTGTGTTTGCAGGCCTCATGTTACCTTAAACAGGGGAAGTACAGACAGGCTGAAGCCCTGTACAAGGAGATCCTCACGCGAGCCCATGAGAAGGAGTTTGGATCTGTGGAAGGTAAACAAAAAAAAAAACAAGCAAATTTTCTGATATCTTAGGCTTCGCTCGACACTAATTATGAACTGTGGTGCAGTATTCCTGTACGTCTCCTGCCTTTCATAGCCTCAGGATAGGTTTGGTCCGGCTTCTGCTGCCAGTACATTCAAATCGGTAAAGCACACGCACAACCGAGGAATACAAAAACAGAACGACATCATATATCTCCGGGCTGGCCAGCCTGGTCCTGGTGAGCCCCAGGGCATGCTGGTTGTTACTCAGTGCTTAATTATTCAATTAAAGCAGAGGATAACATGGTTATCTCGCCATTTCACTGCTGATTTTAAAGTTGAAAATAAAAAAACAGCATACCCTGTTGCTCTCCAGGACTAGGGTTGGCCACCCCTGATCTATATCATAATGCAATTACAGCTCTCTCTCTCTCTTTCTGTCTCTCCCAGGGGATGGGCGTCCGATCTGGATCCACACAGAGGAAGGCAGCTCCCGGCAGGTGAACAGTGGGGTGCCACACGGGACATTGGCAGAGAATTCTCTTTTCCATTTCATGACAGTGATGGATAATCTTACACATAATGAGGAAGCTGTCTGTCTGCCTCTCTCTCTTCAGTCCTAGTCTCGTCTGCCCCTCTACGTTCTCCCCGCTCCACCACTGCTTTTCTTTCACCATGTACTCCTTTCTTCTCATCTCTCTCTCCTTCCTCTACTCATCCTTCTCATTCTCTCTGCACTCTCCAGTTTCCTTTCCCTTCCCTTTCTGTCTCTTTTCTTTCCTGTTATTCACGGGCACCAGATTTTTAAAACTGATTCGAAACAACTGAAAACAATCGAAACAATCGGTTGAATAAATGAAATACAGAAACGTGTTTATTTTGTTAAAAGTATTACACTGAAAAAATATCCAAATGTATAAGGCTATAGTGTTACATCCCACTTGTGAAATTTTTTTTGAATCATCCTCAATGAAAGACGAACCCCCCCCCCCCCACTCCCTCCCTCCAGGATGGGTTCGGTGGTCTGAAGCGCAGTGGCTCCTTCACTAAGCTCAGGGAGTCCATCAGGAGGAGCAGTGAGAAGCTGGTGAGGAAGCTGAAGGGGGTGGGGGCGCAGGATGGCACCCCCCGGGCTCCAGGGTGAGAATGCAAAGGCCACGAAGGGCCTCTTCCCAAACCTCACATTACATCACATTGGATTCCTTTAGTACACACATTTGGCTAGAGTGACTTGGAAAGCAAGAGGACGTGATTTACATGAGCAATAGTACATGGCTAAAAACATTCCCAGACCAGCGAGAGTACACGTAACATCGCTAAAATACAAGTAGACTATGCATGCCTAGAACCGTAAACAAATTATTTATACAATCATGTAAACAATGAAGCCATTTATAAACTACAGAAAATTCCACACCTCACATGGGCTTCACATAATTGCTTCCCCCTACAGGCTTGAGTTTGAAGTTTAGTCCAAGGGCACATGGAAGTGCTGTGGGGTGAAACTGGTCGATTTGTTTCCATGAGGGTCATATGTTTCCTCTCTTATGATAGGATGAAGAGAGCCAATTCCCTTAATGTGCTGAATGTCGGGGTGAGAGAGAGCCAGGATGCAGCTCAGGTAAGAAGGAAATCACCTCTTTGTAAAGCTTCTTGTTGTTGTTAAATCTAAGAAGCATTTATTTTAAAAATATGTCGTTCTCTCCTTCTCTCTTCAGAAGGCTAACACTCTCACAGAAACCCGAGGCCTCAGTTCCAGCACCCAAAGTCTGGCCCGTCGGGGGTCCCTCAGTGGAACTAGCTAATACTGCATTCGTTCCCTAACCTCTGACATTTGACTTTTCCACCGTCTACTCCTTTGCACCAAGCTCAAGACCTGCTGGGCCATCCCCCATCCGTTTGTCTAACTGGGCTGGCCCCACTTCAGTCCGAATCCAGCATTTCTCTTATGCCAGCAGCCCTCCTTGATTCCCAGTGCGTGCGTAAACACACACACACACACACACACACACACTCCTTTGGCTTGTGTGTGAGTGTTTTGAGTTGGTTCCTACAAGAACAGCAACTGATGTTAGATACAGCTAATCCATTTTAGACCATTTACTAAATCGTAAGTAGAATTTAGGGAACGAAGACAATCCATTAAGATTTAAAAATATTTTTGGAGTATGTTTTCATAGCTGGTAGGGAAGGTAAGCCAGTCAGCCTGCTTGAAGTTTTGAAGATGTTGAAAATGTAATTAATACTTTTAAAATATTTATTTAGAAATATTTATGTAATGTTAAATATTCTGAACACACTACATAACAGTGTATAAATAAACCCAGAAACAGAAGAATCCAAAAGATTGCACTACCTTTAACTCAATATGCTGAAGATGAAATTTGGGTTCCAATTTTATATTTTTTAAATAATTACAGAAGGGACACCGATTTACAACTCAAAAGGACCTCAGACAATGGCTCCACATTCCATTTTGTTTCATGATGTGACCAAATCTCTGTTGTTGTGTCAAAGGAAACATATCTGGACAATCGTTAACCATAATTGCGGTAAATGTACCAAACTCAATATTCTGACCAATTCTTCATTTAGGTCTTTGGAATTCACACAAGATGAAGGGTAATATATTATCAAATATATATGTGTTTTTCTTGTTTTCTTTTTTTTTTTTTTTACAAAAAAATGATATGAGCTGCACATTTTGAAGAGAAATCATGGAATCAGAGAAATTAATCTTGTGTCTAGTATTTTGTATTTTGTATCTACTCTGCACTAGTGCAGTTTTAGGTTAATACAGTACTGCCTTAAGCACTTTGCAGCAAATAAGTGTGTATATCAATTTTAAAAATGTTTCATGTTTTAAACATTGTGATGTTTAAATTAGTTGGCTCTATTACAGTTGTTAAATCGTATTTATTCTGACCAGTTTGGACTTTAAACGATTATTGCAAATTCTTAATGTATAATTCATGTTGGGCCTGAAAATTTGTTTAGTTTGTTGTGCCAGGAGTTTTAGTTTTCCCTTGAACCCAGGGTAGTTTATCATCATTTCTCATGGTGGCAGTTTGGATGTTACAGAAATAGTCTCACTGATGTGAGTGGAAATGCACTCTCTTTTGTTTTGGAATTTCTGTCATGGTTCACACCTGAAACTCTGACATGGAAACAGGCTTTAGGTGCAGTCACATCATTAACTGACAGACTTCATTAACAAAGTTATTTTTGGTTTATGTTAATATTACAGGCAACAGTGATAGCAAGACTATTGCTTGCTTTTGGGCAATTATGTTGGTTCTATGTGCATTCTTATAGATAGCATTGTGGGAAAGTGTCTTATGATTTTTAATGAAACGTTTTTATTAACATTAATATTGGGTTTTTTTTTAACCTACACTTTTACATAAATTGTCAAAAAAAACTCTCAGAGGTACATTTTTAATGGAGTGTACCCACAACTGACTTTGCTTCATGAGAGTGTTATTATTCATTCATACTTTCTCGAACTGCGACTCACTTTGATACTACGGTTTTGTTTTGTATGTAAATGTATTACAGAAAAGGGATTAGAGTAACGTGTTTTTAAAAAAAAAAACTGGTTTGAGCTTTCAAAATTACATTCCTCTTTGTACAATTGTTACAGAAGTTCTCTTTATTACTGTGAAAATAGTTTTGCAATGTTTTTGTCACATTGAGAATAGAGCCAGAATACATTTCCTCGACTAAAGCACAAGTTAGGGCAGTTGAATTTGTGACAGGAAGGGGGTGGGAGGTAGGTATCATAACCTTAAGTAAATCACTTGTTAGAACTTTTTTTGTTCTTTTTGAACTCCAGTAAAGGCCATATCGATTGGTAGTGGAATGTGTATAGCATAATGTTAATCTGACCTCGAATGAGATCCTTTCCACATAATGGAATGTTTTTTTTAAATACAGCATAATGCTGGCTTCGTAAGATTTCTTCACCTCAGAGTCAACAGCACCATATGCCTGCTAGTGCCTCTTCGTTTTCTATCACCTGCATGAATATTTGAATGCTGTATGTAAGCTTATGGGCACAAATGTGTGTCTCTCTATAATTAAGTTGCTTTGATCTAATTCAGACTGACAAAACTGCAGTAGCTCTGTCCCATTCCAGTATTTACTGGTTGACTGATCTCCCTTTCCACCCTCTGCCCACCACCAAACCTTCACAGTAAATAGACGTGATTTCCACAGCCAGTCCATAGATGGTGTAAAACTTATACTGAGCATTGCTGAGTGTAAAGAGGCACTTCAGGCAGTAGAGCAGAGCTGCGTTTCCAAACCACTCTGCATCATGCCAGGCAAGCTCCTGCTTATCAATCACCGATCTGACATCTGTGGTGGTTTGGACTGCAATTTTTGATACAGTAAGGATATCTTTGCTGCCCTCTCTGATAGTCTGATTACTCCCAAAAAACTCACAAAAATGTGTTCCAAATATGAGTACAATTGTGGACTAATTCCCCTACATACAGAGGTGTTACATTTTATTTGCCGTCATCGTCAGCTGAGAGATTGGATTGGTGAAAAACATGCAGCAGGGCCAGGTAACTCTACAGGTAAAGCCTTAATTGTTCTCATGGGTTTGCACAGAGCTCTATCATTCCCAATAGGAGCACTATCGTAGCTTTAAATTTGAACCCCCATTTCCCAAATTCCCCAATTCAGCACAGTTACATGAGACTGCTGCTAAAACAGTGCAACAAAGAGGAAACAAAATGTTTTCTGGGATAGTTTTCTGTTACTGCTTTGCTCCAGTTAGCCACTATACGCACAAGGCCAAGCTAGAGCTGTCAATGTCAACCCTAGGTCACAAAAAGCATTCGTGTTTGTTGTGTATTTCTTAGTGAATGTTACGTCCCTCCGCCTCAGGTGGGGGCGCTGGCCGTTTGGACACGCGTGTGTCTTGTTAAAGTTAATTGTGAGCACCTGTGGCGGTGCCCTTTTAAGAAGCCTGGAGTCGGCTTCTCAGGAAATGGGACTTTTTCTCCTCACCTCTCGACCACGGCCGGGTCTTGATTTTATCTGGTGTTTTGCAGCTATTTTGGTATTCCTTAAATGTATTTAAAGTTATTGGTTAGTTTTGGGAAACCTTGGTGTCGGCATCGCATATGTTTGCGGGGGCATGAGAGCAACCGTAACATAAATGGGGGCTCGTCCGGGATTTTACCCTTTAGAGTTTACATTTTCTGTTCTTAGCCCGGTTAGCTTAGCCGCCGGGCGGGTCTAAGGGACTTGTCACTTTATTGTTTTTCCTTTTTTGTTTTTGGTGGTTAATATGAGTGGGGGTACGCTTCGGGGCACTGAGGTCGACTAGTTAAGTGGTCTGCTGACAGTGCTCACGAGTTTAGCGTTCAAAGTCGCCCCGAGCGCAGAAAACCACTGAAGACTAGTTTGAGTTAGAATTTTGTTTCTGTTTGGTTAGGTAGGATCGGGAAAGAACAATAGTTGAATGGTAGCGCCCCTGATTGGTTTAATCACTCTGGATTTGTATCAGCTGTTTCGTCCAGCTGGGCCGATTGAGCTGGGAAAAGGATAGAATCGTTTGACGGGTATGGTTTTTTTTGATAGCACTGTTCAGTTTGATAACTGAGTAACATGGACGCCTAAACATGTAGGCTACGTAACGTTTTGGTTAGTCTCTTATTATCGGTGCTTCGTGATAATTGTCTGTCGGCTGATCCTCCTGCACGGTGTTTTGCTGACAGCGTTAGGCCAGATTAGACTGGTTTAGCACAGACGGTCTTTCGATTCCCTAACTTCGCGTTTATTGCTTTCTCGTTCCTTATTGTGGAGTATACTATCGCGCATTTGTCGTTTTCCGAATATTAAGTCTCGTACCTTGTCTGTTTCGTGTTAGCCTGGTAGTGCTTCTGCTTCGGCCCTAGACTATTTATATTGCGGAACCCTCCGATAAACTGCTCAAGCCTCGAGATGTAACGTTGAGTGTCTGTGTACTTGCACATGGTATTATAGACTAATAGTCCCTTGCTTTTACTGAACATCCTTTCACTACCAGTATTTAATTGAATTGCCACCTATGCTATGGCTGAGTCTGGATTCGAGTAATTACTAATTGAATTCAGTCAGCTAGATGTATCTGGATGTGCATCAGTTGTATGGCTGGCAAGTGAAAGTTCCTGCGGCGTCGCATGCGTGCGGCGCGCGTAGAGTTCCTGCGGCGTCGCATGCGTGCGGCGCGCGTGGAGTATTTTAATGAACATCCTTTCACTACCAGTATTTAATTGTATGGCTGGCATTTAAATAAAGTTATTGGTTAGTTTTGGGAAACCTTGGTGTCTGCATCGCATGTTTGCGGGGGCATGAGAGCAACCGTAACAGTGAATTATTGCAGGAATGTAAAATAAAATTCTAGACATTATTTACAAAATGCCCATTTGTTTCTTTTGTATAAAAAATGTATGGTATGCTCAGAATGTTCCTGCGCAAAATGTATGCCGAACAAGATCTTTATCAGATTCTCATACCATTCCAGCTTCTCTTCTCAGTAGCGCTGGGAGCACACTATGCAATATCACACTGTACACTTCAGTATAGAACAATAAAAATTGAAATGTTTATTTATACAGTTTCAACAGGTCAGGGATTATACACAATACAACTAATTCAAATGCATGTATGTACACTGGGAGTGCAGCTGCATTTCTGAGTCAGCAGGAGGCGATGTGACGCGCGGGCCGTAGGCGGGGTCGGGCGCGGGGCGGGGACAGGCGTTGCTCCCGGGCGCAGTGGCAGCTGCGTAGGCCCCACGACGGAGGGCCTCTCAGACCTGGTGGGCCATCTGCGCAATCTTCTGCAGCATTTCCTCCGACTGCAGCTGGTTCAGTGTGAGCAGAGAGAGCCCCAGCTGATCCTCCTGCGCAGAAACAAAGCACTCTGCTGATTGGCCCTTTCTCACGGATGAGCCGTTAGCACGCCAGGGAAGCGCCCGCGTCGCTGTGACCGCAGGAGACACGCACTGCAACTGCCAAAATGGCCTTGCTTCGCCTGCAGCGTTCACTCACTATAACCGCTGAGAAAGTAGAATTTTTATTCGCTTGTTTTAACTTTCTATACAAATCCCTTTTGTTACCACACAGCAAGTACCTGTGCTGTACACCACTTAAGTTAAGTTAGCCACTCCAACTGGCTGCACATGAGAAAAAGATGGCTGTGCTACTGGCTCAGGTGCACTGTTGGAGGTGGTAACCCCAGTATCTGATGCATCTTATGTTCGATGACTGACATAAACACAACACAGCTTATGGACCATAAAATTGATTTGAAATTACAAATTCATAGTCAATATAAATTTTTGAGGAAAATCAATACTTTTACTTTTATCTTTCTGCAAGCTCGGTGGATGACTTAAAACTCTACGTTAAAAAGTTAGATATAGCACCTTTAGCTTTTTTTGCCATGGCTCAGGAGCATATATGCACTGCTGGCCACACCTAGAATAGTGATGTCAAAGCAGGCGTTTTCCATTAACAGCACAGGCAAAATACCTGTAATGACATCACTCGGTGTGGCCAGTACTGCAATCAGGGTGACAATTTTAACCCAACAGTTTTCTACCCTATTTAGACTTACTCTTTGAACTGTGTGGTGTACCCTTGCAATTAGCCTCATTCCCAGCACTGGTACTGCCTTTTAGATTTGAAAATAACTGACATGAAAGAGTGACAGTTGGGATGAGTGAGAGTGGCGGGATGAGGAGGGGGGACTGACCCTCCTGAAGGGCTGGGCCATCTGCCTGAGGAAGTGCTTGGACAGCTGCACGACCTCGTCGATGGTCAGGTTCAAGCTCCCGTCGCTGATGTGTTCCTGGATCCAGCGCGGCAGCTTCCCCCTCTTATCCGCGCGAGCGTATCGCTGGGGGAAGAGAGAGGAGGGAGAGGTGGACGCGTGGCACCAGAATGGGAGCCACACCGGGGGGCTGGCTTATCAGCGCTTTCATCTGAGTTTAACTGGCTCATAATCCCTCTTCCCATGACTCGGCTGCACAGTGGTAGTGGCTGAGGTAAGATTCCCTCCGCCGCTGTGAACCTCTTTGAGATCATCAGCTGAAAGGCACTTCATAGATGCAGTCCGTCGTCTGAAATCCTCAGTACGAGGCAAACAGCGGGGACCTTCAAAATAAGGCGGCATGGCCCCAGTGTCATGGCTCACCTTATCGGCAAAGATCATCAGGCCGTAGTCGGTCTTTCCTCGAATGACCCGCCCCACGCACTGAGCCGCGTGCCGCATGGCGTCGAACGTCAGGAAGTCATTCTCCCGGATCTGGAACTGGTCCCGCAGGTACTCCAGGCGGGCCTGGCAGGGAGAGGACAGGGAGAAGGGGCGGGGGGGGGGTGGTTTAGCCAAAGAAATTACTAATTCCTAAAATTCTGTCAGTTTTGAGCATTACTATAAGAAAATTCTTTGTTGGATATGACCGTTACTGACGCGGCATCTTACAATGTGCTTTTCAAAAGTGCTTTGCAAGCACAGTATTGGGCCTGCTGAAGTTGATAAGAAAGGATCCTGAGTTGAGATTACTGATAAATGAAGCCAGACAGGAAACAGGAAGAACACCTACAGGAAATGCAGAGGTGCCCGCACAGCAACTGACCTTGAGGATACGGCTCTGTGTGTAGACATAGGGCACTCCAAACATGATCACAGCACGTCCATAGTGATGCACTGAGAGAGAGGAAGGTTCCTTATGAGTATTATTATTAATAACGACAACTATTCTATCAAATGATAATATATTATTATCATTACATTCTTTCCAGTGTATATCATTGTATTCCACTTCACTATTATTTGGTAACTGCTTTAGCACTTTAGTCTCAGAGCAGTAAAACAACTTGAGCAAATTACCACTTGCTAGTTGTGTAACCAGAAGAAGAAAAGGAGATATGGCATTCCTACAAGATGGCCACCTGTGATCCAAACTCACCAAAGTCAATCCCTTCTGACACTTTCCCCCTGGCCACCGAGAGAAGGATGGCCCCACGGCCATTCTCACACGCCTGGAGATACAGAAACCATTGGAGAGGGAGGGAGGGAGAGAAGAAGGGAGGAGAGGGGGATGTTAGGAGAGTTGCAGGCCGTTACCACAAAGTGACTTCAAACACTCCACACTATTGGGTCTCTCTCACCAGACACACTGATACTTATCAGACCAGGTGCTGAAATAAGGAGGATCACCATCTCTCTGGAAAGTAAGGCCAGGTCTCATGGATTAAAAAAAACAGAGACTGTGACCCGTACTGACCTCCTGGTACTTCTCCAGGGCCATGCTGGTCTCTGCTGCGTCCGGTGTCTCGATGAAGATAAGTTTGTTCCTCTGAACATTCTCCAGGATCCCCTGCGACCAACAGGCAGGATGAAACCAAAGACAGAAGGCTCGTAAAAGAAGAAAAATATCAAACCAGGAGGTGCGTTTTACCACAAGCATGTGGTTTCTGATTTTTCCCCTTTTTCTCCCAATTTGGTGGCCAATTATAACCTAGTGCTATTCAATTCTCAGTGTACTGCTGAGAAGTCACCGTAACACATCCCCAGAAACTATCAATGACACTGAATTGTGCTTGTACGGTCTCTCTGTCAGTGGTACAGACTCACTGTCAGTGGTGCAGTCTATCAGTGGTACAGACTCTCAATAAGTCAGTATCATCTGTACACACCTGTTCATACCAGGAGGCCACTATATTCTCCATGTAGATATAGCTGGTGAAGAACGCCACAATGCCATCGGGCACAATGGCTGACAGCTCCAGGAGGAGGTTCCCATAGTTACGTATGACAGCTGAAATACAAAGCACAGCACTGAATGCTTTTCAACATTTTAGCTCTTGTTGGGTAGCACAGTTGGATAATTGCTAGTGTGCTAACCAGTTTTCCCTCATTTCAAATGACACCGCACAGCGGTTTCTTCTACACCTCTCACAGCAAACACCCAGGACGTGTGTAAAACTATACACCTGTACAGTCAAAGAGCTGTCATGATTTCTCATTTGAGGAAGGAAAAACAAATTCCCCACGCCCATGTCTTGCAAATGAAGTGGCTCCAAAAGGATTCATCACTGGGGCTCACCGAAATCCTCCCGTGTCTCAAACTTGGAGCTTATCGCCACCTGGTCATTCCCTCGGCCCACAATCTGGAAGAGGAAGGAGTGGCTACATTACAGCCTCTGCTGACGGACAAGCGTCTGGTAACAACCATCACATCGCTTGTGCATTTGCGTTAACGCATTGTCTTTGAGTGACATCAGTGGGGCGGGGTGAGTGCGCTTCACTGGCTACTCACGAGGGGACACAAGCAGGTGCGTGCTAGTGTCATGGTGAAGGACGCCATGGTAACTGGCCGGAAGTCAAGGATCCGGGGATAGATGTCCAGAGGCGAAAGGGTCTGTGGAGAGAGGCGTGGTCATGTGACACCACACACACACATTCATATTAAAAGAGGAGTCTCCTATTCATTCTGTCAGGACTGAGACAGGCATTTAGGTTTCTTCCACATACATATATTATATAAATATATATACTGCACATATATTGTATTCACAAACTTCTAAATATAAAACAGAATAAACAGCAGCAGACTAAGACTTGGCTGGGCCCGGCCACATAACCGGCCAGCTAATGTCAGAACTAACACTGATTAGTGTTTTGTCTGCTTGAGCAAACGGAAAGCCAGGCCAGATGGAGCAGGACTTCAGCAGAGAGTCTGCACTCAGTGATTAGCAGGAGACATAAAGGGGAGATAATCTGTACTGGGGGGGAGGAAAGAGAGATTACCCCTGAGGTGATGACAACTGATTGGAAGCGTTCAAACACAGGCTTGATGGCAATGGAAGGGTCCATACAGCTGGAGAAAGGGAAGAGGGAGCGAGAACGAGGGGTAGATTAAATCAGGTTAATAATCAATCATGGAAAAACAGGATGGATGGGTCCTTTTTGGGGATGGGAGCTTGACCAATCATGACTGATTTAAATTCTGAACCAACGGCATCAAGCACAACTAATTATACATTAACACTGAGGTGTTCCAACTGTTTTTTGTGTGTATCTCACACAATGCCGATATAGCTCAGGAGGTAAGACCGATTGTCTGGCAGTCGGAGGGTTGCCGGTTCAAACCCCGCCCTGGGCATGTCGAAGTGTCCTTGAGCAAGACACCTAACCCCTAACCTCTAACTGCTCTGGCGAATGAGAGGCATCAGTTGTAAAGCACTTTGGATAAAAGCGCTATATAAATGCAGTCCATTTACCATTTATATGCCCCAGAATCAGTAGACTCCTGTAGACCCCCGACTGGGCGCAGTTTGTTGGTCTACTCTAATGACAACATCGACACTAAAATCCCACAATCAGCACTGTTCTGAGAAGGGCTCAAGTTATCAACACCAAGATATTTTGGAGGTATCCGTCACCGTAAAATAGGTTATTCATTCACGCTCCACAGTGAAAATGACATACAGTGCCATTACCCATATTACATCCTGAATTTCCCACAGCTGCCCTCAAAGTGCTGAAATGTGAAGCCCAAAGAGGGACTACAGACCACTAGAGCAGTCCCACCTGAAGTGCAGCACAGGGTTAGCGATAGTTGGAGTCCTGTCCTCAAAGGGCTCTATGATGATGGTGAAGCCTACGAAACAGACCGGGAACAAAAACAAGCTCGCTGACAAGCACACCAGGGTTCATGGGTAAACCACAGTGTAAGATAGGGGTAAAGGCCAGAGATGGGTGTGTGTGTGTGTGTGTGTGAAAAGGGGGAATTCATGCATAGCATACCTTTGCTGTACGTGCTAACCAAAGTGGCAAAGTTAGAGATGAGAGTGATGGCAGAGAAATCTGCGATCTCAGCAATCTCAAGGGTCCGCAGTAGTGAGCGCAGCCTCTCGGCACAAAACCTATGCGGACACAGGAAGAGGAAGTACCAGACAGGGACAGTTACATCACATCCTCGGAGGACCTCAAATTTAAATTGCTGAGGTACTCACTGTGGCAGAATTTCAAACCTTATAAATAATGCCAAAAGTTCAACTGATTGAGGTGATTATCTTTGTGCCATTGAATGTTTTCACTTTGGAATTTTTCATTCCAAAGATGCATGCCTTATCATTTAGGGAACTTTTCTCAACTGCAATTCAGACATCCCTCAGCAAGAGGGCGATGGAACCATCTTGTCAGTCAAATATCACATTGCCCCTCCCCAGTAATCTGCATTGATTGCCACTAACAAACATGCAGCAACAACATTAATACTGCTGAGCGGTAACATTGTTTTCTTTCCAAGCAATAGGAAGTAGCCCACACCAGAAGTGTAATTATATTACCTGCACAAACATTGTTACATAATTGTTTCATAACAATGACACAGTCAGCACTGCAGTGGCATTGGCTTAAAAAATCAAGGTTAAAACTTATTAACTTAAAACAAAAGATTAGCAATATTTTAATGCAGGGGTTAGCTTAATTAGGCAGCTATGTGGGGTTAGAGTTAGCTTAATTAGGCAGCTCTGTGGGGTTAGAGTTAGCTTAATTAGGCAGCTGTGTGGGGTTAGAGTTAGGGTTAGCTTCATTAGGCAGCTATGTTGGGTTAGAGTTAGCTTAATTAGGCAGCTATGTGGGGTTAGAGTTAGCTTAATTAGGCAGCTATGTTGGGTTAGAGTTAGGGTTAGCTTAATTAGGCAGCTGTGTGGGGTTAGAGTTAGCTTAATTAGGCAGCTATGTGGGGTTAGAGTTAGCTTAATTAGGCAGCTATGTGGGGTTAGAGTTAGCTTAATTAGGTAGCTATGTGGGGTTAGAGTTAGCTTAATTTCGCAGCTATGTGGGTTAGAGTTAGCTTAATTAGGCAGCTCTGTGGGGTTAGAGTTAGGTTTTGCTTAATTTGGCAGCTATGTGGGGTTAGGGTTATCTTAATTAGGCAGCTCTGTGGGGTTAGAGTTAGGGTTAGCTTAATTAGGCAGCTCTGTGGGGTTAGAGTTAGCTTAATTAGGCAGCTGTGTGGGGTTAGAGTTAGGGTTAGCTTAATTTAGGCAGCTATGTTGGGTTAGAGTTAGCTTAATTAGGCAGCTGTGTGGGGTTAGGTAGTTATAGGCAGCTTTGGGTTAGGGTTAGGTTCGCTAATTAGGCAGCTGTGGGAGGTTAGGTTTGTATTAGGGCTGTGGGTAGAGGCTTAATTAGGCAGCTCTGTGGGGTTAGGGTTAGGGTTCGCTTAATTAGGCAGCTCTGTGGGGTTAGGGTTAGGGTTCATAGCAATAGGCAGCTTGTGGGTTATGGTTGCACGGGGGTGGCGGTCCGCTACCGGAGGGGCTTGCGGTCGATGCACACCTTCTCAAAGATGTCCTTGAGGAACTGGGGGGCACTCTCCTGCACCACGTGCTGGATCCGCAGCCGCGACTTCAGGTACTCCAGGAAGCGCTTCATAAAGCCCACAAAGTGCTCCGCCGTGCGGATACTGCCGGGGACGGCCTCTGCAGAGAGAGGGAGGGAGAGAGGGAGGGAGGGAGCGAAGGAGCAAGGGAGGGAAGGAAGGGGATGGAGGGAGGGAGGGAGAGCAGTTCAAGCAGATAGGGGAGGTGGGCCTCTCAATAGTCTCATATCCTGCCTCTAAGAACCATTAAAATAATAAACTTTAAGAATACAATAAGCTCATAATAATAACAACAACAATAACAATATTTTCACATTTGTAAAGAGCCCCTAAAATGCCCCAGAAATTAAAAGGAATTGATGTTTAATGCCAGGTTTGGAAAAAAAATATTTAGAAAAACAGGTAAAATAAGATCAAATAAATTACAAAGTTATTATTACTGTTATTATCATTATCATAATTACATAACTGTATTTTTGTGTGACTCTAGTAAAGGAGATACCTTGCAGGATTTCATCAGGTAAGACGGGATTGGACAGGTAGACGTCGGTTTCCCGGGCGACGTTGGCTTCCTTCAGCCCCTCCACCAATCGCCTGTATTCCTCTTTCAGTTTAGCAGCATCAGTCTCCTTTATGCTGCGAAGGAGGAAAAACATGATGAAGAGTGGCTTTGGCAAGATCTCATTAGAGAGGTTGAGAAAGCAGCTCCACTGGTAAGAACTGCATCTACATCTAGGAATTCAGCAGATGTCCTCATCCAGAATTACCTGTGAAAGTACATACATAAGTTTGGATCGTGCAATTAGACTGGGAAGAAGGACTCTCTAGAAGAAGCCAGCAGCAGCATCGGTCCCCTCTCATGTGACTGGGTCCTTACTTTTGAATGGTGTTCTGCAGGGTCTCCATATTGGCCTGGCTGCGGTCCAAGGTCCTCCTGGTGATGTTGACGCTCATGGAGTCGATGCACACGTTGTCTGAGGGCGAGACCATCGGCACCATCATCAGATCAGCATGGAGTCAACCAACACAGCGGGACTATGAAACACATGTAAATACACACACACACACACACACACACACACAGGGCGCAGATCTCTCACCAATGTTGTGCGCCTCATCAAAAACCACCACAGATTTTTTGGCCAACTCTTTGGAGACCAAGTCTGCAATCTTCGGGTCCAGAAGATAATGGTAACTGTAGACTATGACGTTTGCATGGAGTAGCTGTGCAGAGAGGACAGCACACACATAGGATTTCAGTCAGGGAGGACAGAGACAGCACAGTGCATGTTAACACGTTGTAAATATCTCCTAATCTGCATCACTTTTGTGCTTCACAGACACGCTACACAATTTACAACACAATGTACAGAGAACACTTGAGAATATTCAGCAAACAGTACATTTTCAGTCACAATTTTAGATGTCACCCATGAGGATACCTGGCATGTCCCATCCCACCAAAAGAACGGGACAGTTCTGAATGAAAGGGCAAGAGGCCCTGTAGCTCTCCCCTGCAGAACGTTACCTGCCCATACCGTTGTCTTGGAGCAACTCAAAGAGTTTCACATTGGCCCTTTAAGGAAGAGGGGCAAGGGCGTTTACCAGCTCCACTGACCCTACATGTTGTATTGGGGCACCGTAAGGAAAGTAATTATGCCAGCCTAAGGGACCCTAAATTTTGCCCAAGGGCACCTCAATAAAAAGCAGCACACTGTAGGTGTTGAAGCTTTACCGAATGCCGTGCCAGGTAGTACGGACAGCAGCCTTTCCTCCGGCCGAAAGCTTTCAGGTCGTCCAGGTTGTAGACCCCGGGGGGGATAGGGACCTGCCTCCCAACAGAGTCAAACTCCTGAGGGGTGGAGAGAGGAGACAACGGTTACCCAGGCAACAGAGGATGCAGGAGCAGGACAGCAAGGTGAGTGCAACACGCAGAAGGGCAAATAGGCACGAAGAGGAGAAGGGAAAACCGCCGTCCGGAAGAAGGACAGAGAACAAGATCTGAGCAAGACCCGTAAGGAGACACAGTAGGCACAGAAAGCTACATGACTGTTTAAAGGTCAATCTTTTTGGCTTGACTAAAAAAAACAGGCTCAAAACACAAGCTAGATCACCATTGTGCCTTTTCACATCACATAACTCCCTCCTTTGTCTGTTTGCTCTTTCTTTTAAACCCTTCCACCCCTTTCCCCTTCCCTCTCTCACTCCATTTACCTCATAGTAGCGGCAGACAGGCACGGCGGGGTTGCTATGGTGCTGGGCGCGGATGTATGACGCAGTCAGGCCATGGCACTTCCCGTCTACCTCCTTCCCCAAGCGCAGGGAGCTCACCTGAAAACAGCACACCTGCTTAGACTCTGACACTGTACAGGGAGCTCACCTGAACACAGCAACACCTCATCAGACTGTGACACTGTACAGAGAGCTCACCTGAACACAGCACATCTGCTCAGATTGATACTGTACAGAGAGCTCACCTGAACACAGCACATCTGCTCAGATTGACATTGCACTGGGAGCTCACCTGGCCACCCCACATCTGCTCAGAATGTGAGCTACACTATGGGAGACATTTATTAAAAACAAAGTATAAAATGTTTTTGAAAAATATAATCCAAGACAGATGTCAGAAATACTTAAACATTTTTTCTGCCGAGTTTCAGGAGGATATAGCTCTCTGTGGTCGGCCGACGGAGTGGTCAGCCATTATACAAACATCTCCTCACTTTTGGGATGGTAGTGTCTTGCCAAAGCACTGGCCACCTGGCTCAGTCATGAGCTCCATGGTTCAAAATCAAACCCTTAGTCTCAGGGTCCACCCTGTGGCGTCTGACCTCAGAGGCAACCCTGTGGGGCCTCATGTATTGGGTCACAGTGTCCTCCAGACAGGGAGGGCTTCAGTGAGCAGGATACTCTGCCTCAACAAGCAACTACCGGAGTGCATGGTAAACTCCCATGTGCAATTGGGCCCCCATTTAAAAAGAAGGGGACAGGCAGGCTTACCTCAGGATGTATACAGAGGTTCTTACGAGAGGAGAGGGCCAGGGCCAGGAAGTTGCTCTCCTCTCCAGTCTCCTTTGCGTAGAACTCCATCAGCTTCCTCAGCTCCTCCACAACCTGAGAGGGGCCAAAGTAAAGTTCTGTACGGCATCCAGACCCGTAAAGCACAGGCAGCCAGTACGAAGCATATGCCTGCTTTACGTTTTACTCATTACATCACATGACATTACACTACAGGTATTTAGCAGATGTTCTTTTCCTGAGCTACTTACACAAATGTCTCTCCCTTTTTTTCATACTATCCATTTAAACAGCTACATATTTTACTGAAGCAATTCAGGTTAAGCACCTGACTCAAGGGTACAACAGCAGTGTCCTACCTGGGAAACAAACCTGAAACTTTTTGGTTACAAGCCCAGTACTCTAACCCAATTCAAAGAGCATAGACTTGGTCTGGATCCTCTGACAGCACTGGGGAATGTATGCGAGTGTACTGTAGTGTGAGGGAGACCACGCCCACCATTTACCTTCTCTATCTCAGGTACAGTTCGAGAGCAGTAGATCAGCTTGGTCACCTCTAGTGGATAAGCCTGTGAGCAGGAAGAGCATTGCAGACCATTTTACGTCACTTTTGATTGGTTCCTCAACACACATGCAGCACGACACCCCCTTGAAGACATCTCTCTCACACATTGACTATATAAAAAACATTCTCAGGTTTAGCTAGGTAAGCTCCTAGCAGCACAGAATAGTGGCAGGTCGTAAGCATTAAATGTTTAGATCACTTTCTCTGGTTATTTGATGTTATTATATTTCAGACACTTACTGAAGTTTCTCACAACCAACTGGCTTCATAACGGCTGGTATACTGGTGTTAAATGAAAGGTATTTCCTTACTTTAGACCACAAATGCCCCAATAACAGCCATTTTAAAGCAGGCAAGTCTCCAGACACTCCTGTAAATACCATAAATATCCTTCACAGCAGCAATGCTGTGCCCTATGTTTTGTGTACTTAACATTTCCTCAAAACAATATATCAGTTTTCTGCTGTGAATCTAATCAGAAAGAAAGCTGAAGTAGCCAAGACTCACCCGATGGTAGGCAACAATCAGAGAAAGAAGTGATATGGTTTTCCCTGTTCCTGATGGCATTTCCAAGACCCCATGTCCCTTTTACCACATGATTTAGGAGACAGCAGAAAAGGGTCGGACACAAACAAGACATGCCATTAATGAGGCTTTGTACACATATCTTCGAATCAAAATACCAAAGCATGCCAAAATGTACTTCAGACAGAAAAGGTGAAAGCTAATCTGTAGTTCAACATGCAAAATTAATCTTTCAAGCAAGTCTCATATGCCCTGACTGGGGTCACTTCCTGACACAAAAGCAGATTTATTGACCTTGGGTACCTCCAGACCACCATGCTATACCTTCGCATCCAGAGTTCTCTTCAGCTCCAACATGTAGGAGTACTGCTCCGGATAGATGTAGTCATAAGGGAAGTAGACCAGCAGCCCTTCAATATTCAACCTATGTGAAAAATCCAAGCGGTATATATTTGGCGAAATAAAGTTGGGTACAATCATAACTATTATCCTACATGACATAATAATCCACTTGTCAATGTAGTACCTTGCATAGAATGGTTTTCTGATGCTTTTGCTTACAAGTGCGCATGTAGTAACGAAGATACTTTGTGCGACTACATGCTGCGTCGGTAATATTGTGATTACTTAAGGCGAAACTTTAACTGTGAGAAAAATGCTTCTCTGCGTGAGCTAGTTACCATCACCTAACTATCGTGAGACCTAGGAACTGAATATCCGTTAATGATTTTAACTATTAGCTACAATGCCGCTAAATCGCTGTCATGCTCACAAGTAAGGTAGTTAACATCAGCTCGCAAGCCACATACTTCATTGCTGGTTATGATGATGCCCCCGCACTCAGTCTTTCCTTTGGGTGTATTGCTTGCTATTGTAAATGAAACAATCGCAAACTGGAAATGCAGAGAATAAAAGAAAATACAAAAATGGACTAAACTTCGCTGCTGTTCGGGTTCTCTGCGTCAGTTCGTATGTCTTGTCTAATACACATTGCAAAACCTCATTTTCATACGCTCCCACCGCCTGTTCCCTCCGATTGGTTGTTGAATTTTCTCCGGTGAGATTCTTACCTCTGAGTGGGTAGTTTGCATGCCAGTTTCGCAGTATGAGCGGAAGTACAGATCCCTTTGTTCCGGGTAAGTTTTGTACTTAACGCTGAATCAGGATCAGTTTCTTCACGTTCTGATCAGAATTTTACATTGTGATGTAAAATACGTACTATTCCTGGATCAACAGAATGTACGAAGTTTATAGAGAGTGTGGGTGTTTGAAATCGAAGCGTAGACCTAAGTAATCCAACCTCGAAAAGGCTTGGATGTAGAATTCCATAACCGGTTTGAAAGTTAATGAGTAACCTATGAAAATGTGTCCGATGACCATCATGCTGAGAGTATATGATATGACCTGTCGTTTTAACGTTCGTTATGTTATTTAATGCCACGCGGTAATTTAGAATGGATAATCTGTGTATTCAGAAAATGCATCTATAAATTATGAATTATAATTTTTTTTAAATTATGTATCATCCCAAATATTCTTAAAATTATATGCAATCTTTTCAGGAGTTAACAGGAGTTAACAATGGAGCAAAGTTTACGAAATAAATACATTTTATTTAGAGTTTAGTTAACTCACAATTGCGATTAATTTGAGTCTGTACATTTTGGACGTGATCTTGCATTTTTAACTGTGTGTTGGATAGTTGGGGTGCCTGGTATGTCAGGTTCAGGACACCATAGCAGGATTTATTGGTCCCAGTGCAGGTGTTGGGTGGTGGGATGAGAATGGAATGAATGTCTTTGTCACTTCCTGTCTGCTAATAATTAGATATCCCACAGGCAAGTGGCTTCTCCTGATTCTGCTTAGACAAACTTAAGGTTGAGCAAAGTTTCAGTGTGTTCTTTTGGGGGATTGCAGGATTAACATATTTATAAACAAATGTACAGTGACTAGATAATCTTTCACAGATTATGCTTTTACCAGTCTCATTTATGTTTTGTGTTCTCAGACACTGAGGAGGGAGGACTGACTAAAGGATTTATAAAAACAATTAAGATGACATTTGAAAATAATAATAATTTTGAACAAATTGGTTGTACTTTTGTATCCATAGGAACCATTGTAGTTATATCATATATGGTTTATTGAAATAAGCTCTGTTTTTTAGAGGGAAGAAGCAGTATTATTCTGAGGAGGAAGCAGTATTATATAATATCTTCAGTTTCAAAGAAAAGAAAATAACACAGATATATAAAATCATTTTTCACATTCACATTTATTATATTTATTACAATATATAGCAAGGAATATAATAATACAGCTAGAAAGTGAGAATTACCACAATCTGCCATAAGGACAGACCAGATTAGTTGCTGAACAGGGGATCTTGGACATACACTGTTATTTATTTTATGTAGTGCTTGTACATGACCACAAATATCTCAAAGGCAACAAAGTTGAGTACATTTTTTTCTGGCCACCTCCCTAAACTTCATCATTCCTTAAAGTCTGAACATCCTTACCATCACATGCTGTCTCAAGCTACGTTCCTTAATTTCCTTAATTTCCTTACCCTTCAAAGCTGAACTATTGCTCCTCTTACTGTACCTAGTTACCACTATCCTTCAAATATCACATTCTTGTATCTACCACCAGATGGAGCCATAATGAAAGTACACAGAACTCAGTTTGGTTTGTGGCTACACTACTCCTTGAACATACATATGTAATCATACAATTTCTTGAAATAAATATATAAAACATTCACGTGTTAGCTTGTTTGCAATATGGAAACTGCAGCCCACGTCTCAAATGAAAACTATAGGAGCAACTTACAGGCAAATACGCTGTGATTCCATTTGTAAAACATGTATACCCTCAAGAGGTTTTCACTTATTCGTCTTCATTAAGACTTTGATAAACACAAAGAATGAAGCACTAAGACAACACATCTGTGCACTTCTGAAGAATGAGTTGTGAGTATTAGGACATATTATTTGAACTGTAAGCTCTCCAATTCAAGCCTGCTTCTGAAACTGAAAGTGGTCTGCAGGCATGCAGTCATTCAGGAAGAGTCTGGGGCTGCTGCTTTAGCACAGGCATGTCCTTGCATTGTCTATTTTCTTCTCCTTTCTCAGAAGCACAGTCTGCACTTGGGTAACTGGAGGGAGGGAGAGGAGGGGGTTGTCAAACTTCATTTCTGCGGTTCAGAGTCCACACCTCCCCCCACCCAGCCCTCACAGCTGGCAGCCCTCCTGCGCGCTCTTGTAGCGGTCCATGATCCGGAGCACATCCTCCAGGATGGACGGGCCCAGGTCCAGGTCCAGGCCCATGAAGGACTCTGAGCGGGACACGGCGGGCGACTCGCTGCGCTCGCTGCGCAGGTCCTCGCTGCTTAGCCCCGCGTCCGAGTCCAGGCTCAGCCCCCGCCGCGGGTCCAGGGGCGGGCAGCCATCCAGCACCGAGTCGTCCGAGGAGGCTTCCGAGAAGGAGCCGGAGGAGGGCACCAGGTGGGGGAAGGCCGAGACTGAGGCGGCGTAGGCGAAATCGCGGCAGGGCTCGCCGTAGCGGACCTCGCCCCTCTGCACACCCGCATCGCAGACGGACATGGAGCGCAGCTGCTGCTGCTGCTGCGACTGCGGCTGCTGCTGCTGCTGCCGGGGAGGGGGCGGAGTCTCGTCCAGGTGGAGGCGGGGTGGCTTGGGCGGGGCCTGCTCGGGGGCCACGAACACGGGCATGGAGACGGTGTTCTTGAGCAGGGAGGCGGAGTGGTGGTACTTGGGCTCCAGGGGAAAGGCGTCATCCAGCCTGCGCTCCATGCTGTGCGTCCGGGAGTGCGTCTGGTTCAGGGCGGGCAGCATGTCCAGCTTGCCCTGGAGGAAGCCCACGTCCCCGAACATGTCCCCCTCCCCCTCCGGCCCCACGTGGGCGCTGTGGCGCATGTCGCCCAGCGGCGGGCTGATCATGTCGCTCGACAGGACATCCCGCAGCTTCAGTTTTTTGCCCCGCTTCGGGGTGGAGGGCTTCAGGTACATGGGCGTCTTGGCTGGCATTCTGTTACCCAGAATTCAGTACTGTGGGTGGTACAGGCTCTGTGATGTCTCTCTCTCTCTGTCTCGGGGCAAGGGGAGGTTAGGGTAAAATAGTGTGCGATCCAGGCATCAGTCGGGTGTCGAGCTCCTCCACTCTGAAAGGGAAGCCAGAGGCCCCTTCTCTCCTCTGGTCTGTCTCACCGATGGCTAAGCTTCTTAGCCGCCTGAGTGGCACTAGGCTGAATGAGACACCTTGACCTTTGGATCAACACTCCCTCACGAAGACTGCCTCTCATGCGAGTGGCACTTCTGTGGCTAACAGAGTTCTGACTGTGCTCCTCCCCTGAAGCTTGCCTCGTGGTAAAACTGCAGTGACCCCCCAGCTGCCCCAACTTCAGCTCAGCCCCGGGATCTCGCAGACAGAAGTCAGGAGTTTGTGGAATTTCGAGGACGGAAGGCTGGTCCCAGAGCTCTGCAAAGCAAACGAAAGGAAACAGGATTCAGAGTCTGAGACCGGACAGACAAGAGAGAAGACAACCCCGAAAAATAAAAAAACGAGAAAGACGTTTCTCTTTCCCTCCAGCGTATTACAGCCGAATTTTTGGGGGAGGATGGGGGTGTTTCCAGTGAGTCAGGCCCTGAATCACACTTTGTAAGGAATTCCTTGTACATTCCAATTTTGGTGCCGGGCAACGGACCAAGGAAGACCAGAAAGAATGCTCATTCCAGTGCTCCTAGAGCACAGGCCTCTTCCTTTCTGTGAGAGATCTTCCCATCTGGCACATAACGTTCTGACAACTTTCCCCGCAATGTGGCCGCAACGTTGGAGCAACATTGCAAAAACGCTGCATTGCGGCTGGCCCGTCATCAGAGGCCTGTTGTCAAAGGCTATGCGGCAACGTAAGAATGAGTCCGTCTCATTAATCACTAATGTTCTGTCCCAAACTGTGAATGGTGGGACTCTGCCACAGCTGCATTTGTACTGCTGGAGAGAATCATCTCTGGTGATGATGACTATAATTCTCAAGCTATTTAACCCTTTTAAGGCGTAAGATCACAAATGTGTGACTAAAATGTTTGTAATTGAACAGTCTAATGCCGATGTGACAATAACTACTGGTAACTGAAACAGTGGAATTCTAGAATTAGCAATGGAGTTTTCTGATTTGGAATTTTGAAAACCATTCCAAAAAACCTCTCTCTTCACAGGGTTAAAAATCATAATGAAGACAGTGTGTTCAGAAGATTATTAGTGCATTCTTTAAAATGACACCCTTTAATTAACTGGTATAACTCTCTACCAAAGCCATGAAGTGGTTACTGACTGGCATTTCAGATGCCTGACTTACATTTGGTGGTTGATACTGGCAGTTCATTGTCTGATTGCAACTAGTAGGGGCTAGTAGGGAGATTGGAATCCATGATAGGTGAACCTTGTTAATGTATTTAGTGCAATTTGTCGAGAAAATGGAGCATACCTGGCCCAATATAGGTTGTATTACTAATGGGTGCATACTTGTCAATGGAGTCATTTTCAGGTTTTTTATTTTTTATATAATTCTGAAGACATCTAAACACTGTTCCATTTATTTTAACATTATAGAGAGTTACCTAAATAAGAGTAAAAAAATCAAATTGAAATATATTCCATTTGACTTAGCTGCACAGCAAAATGAGAAAAATTAATGGGGGTGAGAGCTTTTGACATTGTACAAAAAACTTTAAAACCACAATAGTAAACCTGGGCAAGCACATCTGTAAGTACTTCGTACATCAGTCTCTCATTCAGAATCGCATAATTATGCGGATTGCCTAATGCCTTTCAGATCAGCCAAACCTTCAATCTTACAATTATAGTATATTTTTCAATCTGAGGTGTTATGTCAGAGAAACCTTCTGTTTTTAATATGATTGCACTGATGTCCCAGCTGAGGTCCAAATGGTGTGGGGGTGCAATAGAGTAGGATGGGGGGGGCGGGGGGCAGAGACTGCGTTTCCAGTCTGCAGACAGATCACAGAGATAATCGGAGCCAGGTTGGTGTAAGAAGAGGGGGGTGGGGGTGTGGCAGAGATGGAAGAAATGACACAGGGGAGAAAAGACAGATAACACCTAGCCAGGCCCATCCAGTAGCATCACACAAATTACTGAGAGGCCATTTTCCAGCTGTTCGTTTCCCACAGCAATGTTACTCATACGTGACAATGCTCAGTGTCTGTCTCACATGTCTGTTAGAGCCTGTGCATAAGTGTTTTGGTCGAACAGGAATAACAAAGGTATTGTTGCCTTAGAATGTATTTGCAAAGTCAAAAATAAAACGTGTAACTGTTGGATGGATGGAAAATCTCCCTAGGTCACTGTTTTTAACATTGTGAAGTCTTCTACTAATACTCTCTCTTTCTCCCTATGCCTCTCTTCTGGTCTGTCTTCTCTCTCAGTGTTCTGTACATCTCTGGACCAAAAACCAAAAGTCTGCACCAGCCATCCAAATACACATCATTATTTGTTAACCCCCTCACGCTCCACTCTCCATTAAAAGATTGTACCTCAGAAAACACCTAATTATGGCAAATGACGTATCTGCTAATGCCCTCAGCAAGGGAATTGAGTCACACCCTGACCCACATGGCCTACCTTTGCCATAGAGACACCTGAAGGGTCTCTGATTTATCATGAAGATCCTCTCCATCACTAAAGACACACATACATGCTAGACAAGTGTACATAAGGCACATTATATGGTCTAACCAGTCAACAGTCGGCTTTATAATTACATATACATACAAAAGAGGAGCTTGAAAGGAAAATGTTCCAAAAAAAGTTAAGATACCATTGCTTGATGAAGGCCAAGAGATGGTTGTTCAACCTGCTGTATCACTTTCCTTGGGTTTCTATTATCTCACTATTCCAATCAAGGTGACTTTGATGGCGCACAGCTGTATAAACACTGCATGAACTCACGTCAACCACAAACTTCCAAACTCAGTAAGTATAATATTTAAGAGATAATTGAAGATACGCTTTTATGTTTAAAAGCAAATTTCTGTGAAAGGACACCTGCATCCTTTGCCACTCTAAATGAATACTCTTTCTCTGTGTATTTATGTACAGAGTTATAGACAGTTATAGACAACGAGCCAGAAGAAAAGGAAAACTCCCAGGAATTGCAATATACACAAAGTCTGTGGGCTAGATTCTGGATTAATAGGTAACAAATAAATATTTTCTTTTCTGTTTGTCAAACAGAAAAGAAATGAAAACATTTTGCCAGGGAAATGTTATCATAAAGCTGTCCTCCATTCAGATTAGCTGATGAAAACTGTAGAGGCCCCAAAAAAGTCTCGCTTTGTTGGGCATTCTTGGAAACACCACAGATAAAGTTAACAGTGAAATTTTGGGATCGGCTGATGCGACCTGAAACTTTCTCCACAACCTCAAATATTTGGCTGTGGTTTCCCCTCACCACGTGAAACTCCATTAGCCAGCTCAAACCGTTTATCCACTATCAAGAAGTATCAGGGGCAATTACACTCTATTGCCCCTGACCTCCCAGCTTTCCCTGGGTACCATTTCTACCAGTGAACTGTGAGCTGGAATGCCACTGCTTT
Source organism: Anguilla rostrata (assembly GCF_018555375.3). NCBI lineage: Eukaryota > Metazoa > Chordata > Actinopteri > Anguilliformes > Anguillidae > Anguilla > Anguilla rostrata. The sequence continues at coordinate 28,571,303 of NC_057944.1, forward strand.
CACAAAAAAACTAATAAACAAGGAACTAACTGGTGTGGTGCTTGTGTGTGCATGGGGGGTGGTGGAGCACCGCTGGTGGTTGTGAGGAGTTGGCGTGTGTGTGTGCGTGTGTGTGTGTGTGCGTGTGCATGCGCGTGTGTGTGTGTTGAGGAGTGGGGGGTGTGATTGATGTTCCCCCAAAAAGGTGAGGGAGACATACCCCACTGCCATCCACCCCATTCAACCCATAAACTATGCCTATATTTACAACAGTAATCTGACCTCACAGTGAAATTTGTTTCGGCAAAAGTGACCCATTACAAAACATTGTTTACTTGCTTGTCAGATTCCCTTATATAAGGCATTATACATTTACATGGCTGGATATTTCCTGAGTCAATATTAACTTAGGTTTTTAGGACTCAAACCCATAACATTCTGGTTACAGGTCCAGCTTCCTCACCACTTATGCCACGTTGGTTTCTAATTCTGCACTGTCTCATTCTTCTGTGGGGAGTAGATTAATGGGTACAATGATTTGTCTGCCATATGGAAAAGTTACCATATGACTTTCTTGTTTTTCTCTTTCGTTTTAATGGTGCAGCTGTTTTTTTAATAACTGTGCTGAACATTTTGCGAAATAGCCCCACTTATTGACGCCTGTCACCATGGCGTAGGCTTCTTTTATGAAGGGTAGGCTCAGTCTGATGTGTTGCTTCACACTCGAAACATTTTTAACTGCATTATTTTTCAAACTAATCCAGGCCCAAACTGAAATGACAACACGTTTCTGGGTAAGTGAAATCACCAGGAACATGAATCATAACTCTAACAGCTATATATGAGTCCAACAGGAACCATATATACTCTGTAAGAGTTGACTCAACACTGAACATTTTACTGTCTATTCTGATGCATGAGGGAACTGTACCTTTGTGCAGCAACTCAGTCATATCCTCACAGAAAAAAAAACTTTAGATATCTACATTTTTTAGATAATACAACTGTTTTAGATGACAAAAATATGTTGCAGTCAAAATATTTTCAAAAATATTATTTATTTTATTTTTATCGAATGTCACTTGTAGTGCGGGTTTCAGGAACAGTACAAATAAATATATGTGCTCCAGATTACATTTGGAAGGACCCAGAAAATTGTGGAACACCATTCCACAAGGGTTCATTAGATAATTATTTGAAGGATTCACTGTAAATATTTCAATGGTTTTGAATGGGCAGGGTAGACACACTGGTTGTTCTGTATAAATTGGATTCTTTGAATAAGATTTTTGCTTACATGAAGGTGCATTTGTTTCCAACACAATGACTTGGTTAAATTCTACCGTTGTGAAGGCTTTTCTACTGCATGGTCTGTGTATTGAGAGCGCATGAGCATGTAATAACAGCCTTACAATGCCTGTGTATATGGTGCATCATGCTTATGCAATGATACCGTCTGACATGGGAGACTAGAATTCTTGACTTTAAATTACATTTTAAAATGAGTATTTGGTTTTGTATTTTCATTGTGACTCGTTCTTGCCTCATGACCTTGGATGAAATGGCTTGTATGAACGCATTCCCTGGTTGTTTAGACTCTTATGCAACAGATGAACGCAGTTAGCCTTTGAGATCATCCAATTCTCGGATATCCCCCCTTCCCACCCACAGCCGCGTTGTATCATCAGCTTAGTCACTGTAATCCGCACCCATCCTGACTATTTTTAACAAAAGAAAAAGGAAGAAAATCAATATTCATAAGGTTTTGTTGATGACGAAATTACTATTAAGCATATGACATTTTTCTTAAACCCGTTCAGGATTTGGATACAATTTCGCTTAGTGATATCCCTTAAAACAGGAATAAATTGATTTTACATAACTTTACTTGTTATCGTCATGTAGAACTCAGAAAAGTCCAAGCCATGTTTAATTATTGTCTTATTATAACAACCCCCGTTTATTAAGCTTTGTAATCGTCTTAGTTTCCCATCCAACTGAATCCATTGCTATGTAGAGACACAGCAAAATGTCCATTGCTAATTCAGCTATGAGAGAGTACATACGAGTCCAATAGGTTCCATATGTACTCTGTAAGAGATGATTTAACACAAAACATTGTATTGCGTGTGTAGATACATTAGGGTAACCTATATTCACAAAATGTCACATTATAGTAACGTTTAAAAACTATCCGTCTATGTTTGCTAACACCGTACTATGATAGCCTATCCATAAGGATAGCCAATTCGAAACAGGTAATTGCAATGATAAATACATAATTCGCAAATGCTTTATTCTGCCACCGCAATAACAGTCCATTACAGGTTGTAGAAAACGAGAAAATGCCGAACAGCTAGAGAAATAAGCAACCTGACGAAAGCGCTACTTTGCGCAGCCACAAAAATACGAATATTTTGGAGTGTACGAAATAGCGCAATAAACTGCATAGTATAGAAACAAATTGGAAGCCAGTAAGATAATAAAAGGTAACTTTACAAAGGAGCTTACCTGTTGCGTTAGAATTATTATGCTTACAGCCGGGTGGTCCTTTTACACGTCTAATGCCCCATGTGCTTGCTGATGCCAAGAGAGAGGAAATAAACCCCTTAGCAAACCGTCTCGTCAGCCGAGAAATAGCACTACCAGACTACGAAAAGGAGGGGCGTGAATGATCCTGAATGGGGAAAGCAATGGGAGAGAGGGGCGGGAGCGCTACAACATCTGCTCAGAGTGCCCCAGTACAGGATACACAGAAGTTCCAGCTGCGGTCATGTGAGGCAGTTTCACAGATTCAGTGCAACGAATCAATCTGTTCAAAAATGCACACAGAAAAAAGTGATCATTGACGTTGGATCAGCTTAATATTTTTTCTAAATTCTTCTTCAAGTGGTCACATCTAAAAAAAACTGTAATTTGAGTTAATTTTAATTTTTTAAAAAATCAATAGGTTCGTTTAATTAAATGTTAATTAGTTGAGTCAAATTAAAATTTGTAGATATGACCACTCGAAGACGTTAGAAGAATTTTAATGTTTACCCAACGTTTCGCTTTTTTTCAGTGTAGGCAATTTGCTGTGGTTCTGCTCTGTGCTCAGAGAAGCAGACCGACTCATTCAGACCTCATTTTCAGCGTGTTTTAGTACATTTGTAGGCCTAATGTTGCCTAGACAATTTGGGCAAGATCAACAGGAGGACTTTATATGATTTTTGGTTTCATGGTGCAGTTTTTGTTCATAGACAGCCTGCTACGGACCTGCTACGCTATGTAGCCTACACTGAGTGTCAGCGGATAAACCAAAATTTTACTTCAATTTGTTACACCTATATTTTTAGATTTTCTCAATGGAACATTAATAGGTTCAATATTAACCTACGTTTTTTGCATTGAGAAAAACTAAAATTGATATATATATACTTGTAACAAAGTAAAATTATCCAGCGAAGCTTTCACTGGTTTATCCAGTGAAGCTTTTTTTCAGCGTAACAGACCTACTGTCAGGGAAATCCATTCTCGAAAGGTTAGCATTTCGAGTTTATGAACCAGCCACGCCATTTTTTTGTCATAAGGGTAGACTATCTGAACAATTCGCTAAGAAAAAATTAAAAATTAGATTTCCTGCATTTTCTCAAAAGTTTTAGACAATAAAGCACGATTTTATTTAAAATGGAGAACAAAAAGGCTATTAAAACTTTTGGTTGATTATAATGTTGTGAAATAATGTTAAACCTTATTTGTATTCTAATGTAGCCTATTTTAAATATTATACTGGTACCTCTTTGTATGTTTATAATTGTACAAATTTTATAATGGTTCAATTAAAATATGGACAGTTCGGGCGGAATGTAGGCTGACTTTTTGATGGAAAGCACTGGAAAAGTGAAAAGATAGCAAATAGCTGATCAATAGCAGCTTTTGATAACTTCAGCAATTAATCAAAAGGATTTCATTGTATTCCTTATCATATAGGCCACGCTTATTTGCAGGTTGAAGTAAAGCACAATATGCTATAAAAACCTGTTAACACATTTAGTATTCTTCAATAAAGGGAACTCATGCAACTACACTTCGTTGTGTACCATTAGCTGTTACATGACAACAGCATAAATGCATCTTGCTATAGTCTTCAAGTGAAGATACGTGTCCTGTGTTGGCCAACCCAAAATCATGAGTTAATCTCCTTACCAATTAATCACAGTTCAGGGCACTTGTCTGTGCATTATAAAATAGCGCTTTGTTGTTTTCTGCTTACCCGACGTAACAGCTTTAATTCTTATTAAATATTCACACTTGACGTCCTCTTCCATGAATAGACATGCCTGGAAACCAAATCAATTAGAACAGAGGACGTTAGGGTATTGGTGAGGCGAAGTGGGCAAGTTATGACAAAGCACTGTTGATCAAACACTGCGTAAATTATATTTGCACTGGTGTAATTAAACTGGAAAGCCGGTGGGAATGTTGAATCTATAGGCTTGTAATTGCAGGGATGTCTCTGCGTTCATAATTTCGTGTAAAAGTTATTTTCGACCTATTTCAAAGCCAATACGAAGGTATAGGCCTTGCAAGACATTTAACGGCTATTTTGCCTAATCATTAAAGTTACAAGGAGCTTAGAAAAGCGACACAACTTCTTCCCTTGAAAAAAAAACAACCTCTTCCCTTGATACCATACACGAATATATAGAGCTAATATTACATACCGATTCCCTTGGTAGCAACTCGAAATGCGCCACCACAAAGGTGTAGCATGAAAATTGAGAGCAATGGTTATGTTTAGGAATTTATTCAAGATATCTGTCCGGAAAAATTGCCGCCACAGTGGCCTCTATTGGTCAGGGGGGTTGCAGAGCAACACATAGGCCTACTACAGATAGAAGAAAGTGGTTAGGCGTTTAATTAAACAAGATTAAAGGAAGAAGTTGCATTTCAAAGCTTCTGTGAATTGCGCGAGTACCTGTGAATAACAATTAGCAGGCCAAGGCAGCACTTGGGTAGACAGAAAGACGGGGACCGGAATAACACTTTGTGGAAGTTCATCTAACACGAAAGGTTTTTAAGTTTCGATAATAGTTTGCCCATAAATTATTACGATCGAGTATACAGCGAAATGACCGTTATGTCACCTTTTCTGACAATTTTTCATTCAAAATAAGGTGTTAATCTCAACAAGATTGGAGCAGGTATCACTTCGCAAAATTGGGCCTATATGTTTTACTAGTGTAACCTATATTTATTCATATAAATATGCAGCAGCAGCTCTTCCGGAAACTCCACACTAAACTCTTTTCAAGACAACGTAACGGATCAAAATCCAACCGCCTGTCTTTGTCTGGATTTATACATTGAAACTATCGCCAGACCTGCCGCTCCAATTGCATACGCAGCACTGCTCATTGATCCATAAAGGATACGACAGGGGTAAATCACAAACCCACGCGTTCTGTCGTCTCTGAAGTCAAGACACACGGAAAATATTTCTCTGTCGCGGATCCCTCCCTCGGTGCCCAGACTACGACACCGTGCACGAGATGTAAATTAGAACCATTTGTGAGCCATCCATTCCAGCTCTGCGCAGACCCGCAAGATGTGCGCCTTGCTTTTTTTCCCCTCGCTCGTCGCTCCGATGAGTTCACATCACAAAAATGCACAACCTTATACAACCAAGAAAATTTTACTTTTATTTAAGTTTTATGGTTTTGTGGTTTTAAATCCCCCATAAAGCAATACATGTAGTTGACTGCCAATGCAATTATTCTCACAGATCCAGTTTCTTACTTTTTGAATCTGTAATTGAATCTAAACAAGATAGCAAAGGAAGGTTAAAAAGAATAGTGTGTACACAGTCAGTTCGAGATAAGAGCGCACTAACGCAGTACTAAGACGGGTCCATCTTCGAGGGCCGTCGGCAGCTTGTTCAACCAGCAGACCCTGATTCACAATCAACCAGCTCTGCAAGGATTTGATGGATCAGTGGTAACCGCTGGTGAATGCCTGCTCACACTGCCCTTCTGGATAATTGGCCTGCTTAGGTAGGCTCTACCTGCTCCAGACTGTCACTGTTTACCCCGAACAGCACAGTGAGTGGGGTTAAGGGACCTATAAACGGTCGCTTTTAGAAAAGGGTCGAGCTTTGATACTTCTGAAGGCCACCTCACAAACATTACAAACTGCAGTGATAAATAGCTTATACAATATGCGATGCACATTTTATCAGATTCTGTTTAAGATCTCAATGTTTATTGACATATTTTGCCGAAAGCTGATCACACAGTGCATTGTGAATGGGATCACTCTGTGGACCTCTCGACGAGAGGCATTTGGTTCCCATTAGTGTTTAAGCGGAAGACAACACATGCTGATTGTGAGGCCGAGTTTGGAAAGGATGACGTTTCACAAAAGCAATGGAAAAGGCGAGGAGACCAGTCCTGGTCTTGGAACGCAGCAGTCTCGTAGAGATTTTTTTTCCAGTTTATTTTTTTTCCAGCATTTGAAATCCCTGTGCAGTCAAAAAATATTTTCCACTTTGCAAGCAAATGGCACAAAATTACACAGCACAACAGGAGAGATGAACAACAACAAAACCCAACATTCCCAAATAGAAAAACATTGTAGCAAATAGACTTTTGAGATTTTGCACAGCAGACCTATAGCCCATTTTGATATTTCAACCATATTGTTATATTGGTAGATGTAAATATATATTTTTTGGGAAAAGCTTTCTTAGCAAGTTAGTTGTTGTAAGCCTTTGTTGTACGTTGCTCTGGATAAGAGCGTCTGCCAAATGCCTGTAATGTAAAGTAATGTTGTAAATGTATTTATTCATCTCTCATTATTTAATAAAATCATTTTCATTAAAGTATACATTTTTTTCTCTAGATTTTTTTTTTTTTGGGGGGGAGGACCATTTTTATGGTGAGGCCTGGGTTGGTGGGGCCCAATGTGAGATCTATTCATTGGGCCCAAAATCCCAGGTGGTGCCCCTGTATACAGGGACTGCAGGATCATGATTGATCTAAGCTGTTCATAAGCAGAAAGACAAGCGCAACCCTCCCTCTCTGCGGGCACGGCCAGGATTAAAAACAGACTGCAGGGCACATCAATACACAGAGTACTGGCGCATTAGCAGGATGCACCACTCCACTCGGCAAATTTAGATGAACATGGAAATCAAATAAGCAGCAGGCCAAAGTGCATGGGTACAGCCAAAAACAGCGCTTCCAACAACAACGTTCCAGCGCAAGAATAAGAAGCCACACATCTTTTAATAACATTTTCTGTGAACAGTCTTGCATAAGCCATACATAGTGACTGCATAGACATTACGCAAACGTTCATGAATGCTTACTTCAATAACTGCTAACAGGCATATGGGGTGTCATATAATAGTGTCTTAACTTAGCAGCAAGTGAAATTACAGCAAATGACATGCTAAGTAATCCACACCAACTTGTGGTTATTTGAATAAGCCTTTATGAATGTTTATGTAGTGTTTGTGAAGAAATTATATTATACAATTTATAAAAATGTTGCCTATTTGTTTTAGTGCTGTTAAAATTGTGATGATATGTATATTGAATGTGATACAGGGAGAGCTATCCTCAAAACCGGACCCTGAATCCTTATTCCAGACCCTCAGGACTCAGCTCAGTATTAAGCAAACTGTACTAAGCCAGATACTCTTTGGCTAAAAAAAAAAAAAAATTGTATCTTTACTTTCCAGCTGCTCTGCTTCAAGTGGGCAAGGCCTCTGTCTTGCACAAAATGCAATGGTGTGATGCAATGGATAGGAAGAACGCCAGGGTAAATGACAGGCAGGGAGGGGGAGGACACTGTAAATGCGTCAACCCCTTGTTCTGAAAAATGAATTAAATTAAATCAAATAAAACAGACACACACACACACAAAAAAACAGAGTCAAACAGACAGGCCAGTCTGGTAGCTTATCTCAGCCTCTGTCCTCCCGGCGCCATGGGGGGGGGGGGGCTGTCCACTCCCCGTCCCGCCTTCTCCCGCATCCTGCCAACAATGGGACGGTGCGAAGGAAGTATGTTCAACTCCAGGACTAGAATATAAATATAGTTGACGGACCCTCTGCTGCCAAGTTTTTATGCAGGGATCGGATGTACAGTGTAGGTTATGTGGGCGGAGCTTATTGATTTAAACAGCTCTGAACTTCATGTCCTTCATGATTCAGTGGTGACCTCCACCCCACACATGCGCACACGCACACACACATACGCACACACACACAGACAGACTTTTATCATTTGGCCAGTACTCCTGGTGGGGCGCAATTGCCTGGACTGAGGCTCTGGATCCATGTTCATATAGCATCTCAGATGAGAAGAGCTGATCTAGGATCAGTTTTCCTTTTTAGTTCAAAATGGGTAAGGCTAGGACATGGACAGGGGAAACCTGATCCAAGATCAGAACTACAACTCAGAAATGCTGTACTCAATACTCTGGATCCCAATTTGTGCAGGATTAGAGATTAACTAATGTACACACTGAGCTTTTAAAAGTGCCTTTTAGTAGGCACTACTTGAGATCATTTTACACTGACAGAGTACATTTGATCTGTATTGGACACTGTATACATTTTTTGACTGCCAAGTCAAAATTCTCATTAAACAGGACTTCAACATAAAAGGGGCAGTGGAACGCAGACTATGTTCTTGAGAGAAAAATAAAAAGCATGCACACACACACACACACACATTCACACAAAAAAAACAAGACCTGGGGAGTGGCCAGGCTGAAAAGTTAAAGGAAATAAATGCTTCACGCCCTGTTTGTAAAGACGGCCCCCAGAGAGAGCGAGAGAGCCAGTTCAGCACAGCCGCCTGAAGGGCTCCTTCTCACACTCTTGTGGATTGACTTTTACCCCTTGGTAAATCATGACGAAATGGGGAGGGTGTTGCTGGGGTGTCATTAAGGGCAGGCCAAGCAGCTCTGGGAGCCTGGAGTCGCTCATTCCAAAAGATCACACAGGCCTGAAGAAAGCCTTTGTTCCAGCCTAGCACCACCCCCCGCCCCCCAAATCACCTCTGATCAGCTGACCTCAGTAGAGCGATCCACTCGGATGGGCCCACTGCACAGTGTGTTGAGGCCTGATCTGAGATCACAGGGTGAGTGTGAGGACGGAGGTGCTTTTCGGTGACGTTTTTGACGTGCCCACTTTCCTGGCGAGTCAGGAAAGGCATTGATGAAATACAGCATTACCCTGAAGCCACCTTGGCAGCACACAAAACCATATTTTGTACATTTCATGGAAAATACATTCATGTGGAAACTTCTTAATACAAGCAACTTAATGCAATTCAAAGCCAGACAGCAGTAAATGCAACAAATACCCCTTGTCTGAAAAATCTCTGGTTGCAGCTTCACTACAGATATATTTGATCACATAAATTCTCAAAAATGGTGGCAACACTGCCTTAAAAACACTTCTTTGCTGCAAGAGGCTGTTGTGTCAGATAGGCTCATATGCTCTCAGACAAAACAGTTCTTTGGCTTGTCTCCACAGGGAAACCCTCTATGGTAGGTGTGAAAACTGTTGAAGTTCCCAGATTGAACCATTTTGCCCAACAAATAACTCTTGTAATAAATTGGGTTCCCCTGTCTATCCCCTGTCTATCCCTTTTGGAACCCTCTGGGTTATAACCGACCAAACCACCACAATTGTTTGCTCCTACAGACTGGAGCAAGAAACCTTCCCAAGATTTCTTCCCACCAAAGGTAATTTCTCACTGGTTCTTTCATCCCACTGAGGAGTTTTTACCTCACTTGCTGGTTTTTTTAAAGTTAATTCTGAGTCTTAATGCTACTTTTCTATAAAGCATCTTTGCAAGAGTGCCTATTAAAAGAACTATAGAAAAAAAAAAACATTTCATTGAAATGGAAATGTTTTGTTACTACTTTTTAGGTCTTTTGTCATGTCTTTACTGGGTTACAAAGCCATCAAGAGATTAGATTGAATGCTCAGATTTAGTCCTGGGCCCTCACTGTATAAACAGATTTTGTTGTAGCCAATTTCTTGACCAATCAGAGTTTTTTCAAATTGTTCCATTATTTTGTCCTTACTTTTAATAACACAGCACAGGTTTAGCTGGTTGCATCAACGTGGACCAGACCAGCCCTTAAACGCAACGTTTGATTAACATTTCATTTTGTTAGACCCCCCCACACACACAGATAAAATGTTATTATTTTGTTTTTTAACCATTTCCAAACCCACCAACCTTGTCTTCTTTCTTGTGAGATTTCCCCAAAATGATGGATGTCACATAGATCTCATGTGTGTAACCCTATATTAATACCCCAGTGAAACAGGAATCCATTGGAGGCCACAATATAATTCCTTAAGACTTTAAAAAGCTGCATGTCAATAGATTTGTTGGCATTTGCTTAAAAGAAATGTGTGAATAATTGACACCACATTTTGGAAAAAACATTTTTTTAATTTTTTCTGTATTATTACAAAACAAAATAATTTTTATTTACATTATATAGCTCATTGCCTGTACAATTTTACACAGCCTTTGGGCTTATCTTTGTCAAGGAAGTGAATAACTTTGGACGGCACTGTTGACATATTCAGATATACACAAAAGTTGTAGGGAAACTGTTCCTCACTCTCCTATTTACAACAGCAACAGATCCGAGTGAATCACGTCTCTTACACAGAGCTGAGGGAAACAGCCACTCTGAATGATAATGGTTCTGCAGGGAATCAAATGTCCCCCCAAAAAAAGGAACCGCCAAGAGGCCTAAACACAAACATAAAGTGCTCAGTATGTGAAATGACCGGACCAGAATGGGGTCTAGTTTTTCGTTGTTTGTTTTTAAGTTTTTGGCCAAGGGAGATGTGAGCGTTCTCAAACGGGCTCTGTGCTCGGCGGTGAAAGGAAGTCCACCTCTTCCTGCTGCCCACAGAAATCTTCCCATGAAAAGTGCGCTGGGTGGAATTCCTCGTAGCGGACAGGAAGCGGGGTGGTGGTGGGGGAGGTGCGGTAGGAGTGTCGCGTTCATAAGGTCGCCTGTCCTGTGGGAACAGCACGGTAATCCCAGCACTCCGGCGTTCTGCTGGCAGGGGTACACAGTGTACGCGCAGACGGGTAATCTCGACAGACCCCGCCCTCAGAGGAACACTGCGACCCAATGGGGGCCTGCCCTGCTAAGCTGCAGTCCCGTGTCTGTGCCAGCCCTCCCATTCTGAGCCCGTTTCCACCGCTGCAGTTTGTTTCTGTGGTTTCTCAGAATGTTCTAGAATGTTTAGATACACAGGACCAGTGGGGGCCTGAGAGAGGGAGAGACTGTCGGGTGCTGAGTGACCAAACCCCTGAACTGCATTAAAAGCAGGAAGGTGTGGCTGTGCTGTACCGTTCCACCATCAAAACTAGTATACTGTACTTCTTCTGAGCAGAGCTCCATTCAAATAAACAATGCTAATATGTATAGAAACACAGGAGTCGAGGCAATCAACTGTTAACAAGACCAGGTCAAAACCTAGTATATGACTGGACCGAACCGGCCGACCAATGGTGTAACTTCATCAGTCAGTCACAGACATGCACAATGTAACTTCATCAGTCAGTCACTCAGTCACAGACATTCGCGTTTATAGGGCTAGCCCCGCTGTTGCGGTCCAGCCAAAAAGATGAAGCCGGTCTGTAGGCAGAGATAATGAACAGCAGAACTTACTTCAGCAGCCTCACGCAAGCTGATCCCTATTAAGTGATTTTTGAATGATGGCAGACAGACTGAACACTTATAATTATTTACCTACGCCGAACACACACCTCACACATGCAAACATCACTGCCAGAGAGGACATCTGCCCAACGAACAAGGGTTATTTCTCATGTTCAATTGCTTTTTTAAATATCATTAAGTGGGGCACCTATATAATGTAAACTGTCCCAAGTGGAGGAGAGGTTACAGCTCACAAGGGTTTACCTTGATGTAGACAGCCCTCTAGAGGTCACTGCAGGTACTGCAGGAGTCAGGAAATCCTCCACGAAAGCAGGGGGATGTCTTGACCCATTTTAACTTTAAGAAGATCAGGGAAGCTATATATACACAGGCTGCAAGTTCCTTCCCATAATGTAATGTAGACCTAAGAGGATCAAACAGCCAGATCTCTAGTGTGCAGGAGAAAACACCCCACACTGGCTGAAATGCTACTGTGCAAGTTTCCGACTTCAGCTTAAAGACTTTTACAACACTCCAGTACCGTCACAGCGACATTGCACTGACCAAATAGCCAAGTACCATGCTGTTAGATTTCATAATGATGCAGCTTTTCTTTTAATAAATATACACCATTTAAAATCACCTCTGTGTTCGCTTAAGTGGGATTATGTGAGCAGTTATGTTGTTCAGTTCTCAGGCTTCCCAATATATCCAACCCACAATTCAGTAACGTTGTAAAAATACATTTTTAAAACACAAAACAAAACCGTGTGACAAGAGTTTACTTACAAAAATAGTACACGCAAGTTTATATTGCACACTATACAAAAAACAAACACATCAACGATGGTTTCTGTGGACAGGGCCAGGTTTTATATTCTACTCAAAATTAGAACTGTACAAAAATATTTCTTTAAAAAGCAGAGCTTCTGCCAGGGAGGTCACCAGGATTTTCATGTGCTTTGCTTTAATGGGGCCCAAAATAACAGCCCCTCCCTACACTGGTCCAGGGACCATCTACAATACAATGCCCAAGAGCAGGGTTTGTTCCTGTGGCTGCAAACTAAAAATATGCAACTGGGCATGAGCCCATCTCCATCCCCCTTCAATGAGAATCAAAGTGATGAACAGCCTGCTTACACTGCATCAGCGTGTGCACTGCAATGCTTCCCAGCACCGGCCAGTGAGCCATCGTTTCGATCCGTCCAATCTCCCAACAGTACAGGAAAAAAAATAAACTGCTTATTAATAACATGGGTCAGGAAAGGGCACAGTTGTACTTTTTTTACCTTTAATATCAATTCAATGTACAAGAATAATATTTAAAAACATCTGCTTCACCATCTCCAGATCTGGCGAGTTAACTTTACACCTGTGAAACTGGAAAGTGTCTCAGAAATCTTTGAGGGAAAGTCTCTGGAGAGATGAGCTTGCTGGACATCGCTGACGTAGCATCCTGAATTCAGGTAGAGGGGACACACAAAGACTGGTCGAGTGGGACAGGGGCACAGTTCAGCAGTGTGTGGGGGGGGGGGGGGGGAGGGTGGCGCTGAACCATCCTGTCCGTGAGGCTTCACACTGGAGCAGAACGACGCTGGACCTTCACCCTGACCGCTCGCTCTGAAGTTCAGCCCGTTTCGGCTTTATTAATTACTTCACAAACTTCACCGACATTGAAGGCTTACAAAAAACGCCGCCTCCTTTATTTCAGACGAGGACTTCAGATTTACAAAGCTGGCCATTTTCAGCACAAGGAAAAGAAAAAAAACATAACTATGCGCTGGTACGAGTTTCCGTGTCCGGACCCAACGGAAAAGTGCAGTTCGATTTTTTTTTTTGTTGCTTTTTTTTTTGTATTAAAAAATTCTGTCAAATATTATCCGCCCCCCCCCCCCCCTTCCACCAGTATTCCATTTCACACATTTTTATCCCAATATGAGAACGCAGTTGAAGAACAAAGGGGGAAAAAAAACAAAACAAATAAAACCGATCGGGTCAAAATGTCCAATGATAGAAGTAGCCGATTTTGTTAAGTATAAAAAAATAAATAATAATCCTATTACATGTGAAAAAAGTCAGAGGCAAACAGGAGTGGATACAGTACAGTTTCTTCTTTCCGTAGAAGGGGAGGCGGTAAGCCAGGTCTGACCTCATTAACCCCCGGCCCCCCCCCAAGCCAAAAAAAGAACATACAAGCGAACAGGCAAGGCTAATGCTGGTGTGCTGCAACACAGAGCTAAAAGACTTAAAAAAGCGATGCGACCACGCACAGTCCACACCAGGGCCAACCCGTCGAGGGCAGAGGGAGACAGAGGAAAACGTGAGATGAAGCAAAAGGAAAGTGGCGAGCGCTAGCGGCTAGCGGCCGGAACTGGGGGGGGGGACGCGGGGCGCCGAGCTTTTTCTTCGGTGTCCCCCCCCCTTCTCGGCAGGACGGGACGAGCCGCGAAACGCGCGCCCGGAAGCCATAGCTCAGCAAGACAAACAGCCCTCCCGTCAGGACTGAGGGGGAGGGCCGCAGAGTGGGAGGAAACTTGACAGAGGCCATCTTAAATTAGCACTGACGTCACTGCCGCGGGGGAAACACAAGGCCTCTCAGAATCTTAACTCGCGTACACGTACACATTTCATTCTTTTTTTCCCCTTGCAAATTAGGGAGGGACTCGTGTAAAGGGAATACATTTACTTATATGTTTTTCTAGTTTGTTTTAAAATAGAAGTTTTGTTTTTCTCTCTTTTTCACATCCATAACCCCCACCCCACCCACCCTTAAGTCTGTTCTAGAAGTTTCCGACACTGCAGCGAGTGCAGGGGGAGGCGGGGCGGGGCGCGCCCGCGTGAGCTAGCGTCTGTGTCACCAGCCCGAGCCCCCCGCCCCGGCGCTCTGTCGCGTTTAAAAAGGGAGGGCAGGGAGGAGGGGGCGGAGCTCACTGGCAGAAGGGCGAGGCCGTGGGGTCGAAGCCCTTGAAGACGTCCTTGAGGGAGGCGGCGTCCTGCTCGGCGCTGTCGGGCTGGGCGGGGCTGCCGGGGCCGCTGGGCTTGCTGGCCTGCTTCACCATGCTGAACAGGGTGGACACGGGCAGGTTGTGCACGGCGGGGGCGGGCGGCTGCTCCGAGGGGCCCGCCCCGCCCGGCCCGCCCGAGGAGGAGGACGAGGAGGCGGCGGCGGCGGCGGCGGCTCCGCCCGCTCCCACCCCCCCGGAGGGCGAGGGGGCGGGTTTGGGCCGGGGCCGGTTGTAGCTGTTGTAGCGGTCCGTGGCGGGCTCGCCGCCGGCCGCGCCCTTCTCCGCCTCGGGCTGGTCCAGCGCAGACTTGCGCACGAACAGCGGCTCCTTGGCCTTGGGCTTGGCGGGCTCGGCGGCCGGCGTGCTGGCGGAGGGGGCGGGGCCCTCGGCCTTGCCCGCGCTCTGAGTCCGCGGGTCGTACAGGCTGATCCCGCTCAGCACGCTGCTCTGGCCCCCGCCCGCCCCGCCCACGCCCCGCCCGGCCCCGCCCGAGGACAGCAGCCGCGGGTCGTAGGGCGCGATGGTGGGCGTGGGGGAGGGGGGGAGCGCGGGGGCCGGGGAGGCGGAGGCCTGGGGGGCGGGGGGCTCCGAGGGCTGCTTGAGGGCAGATTTTTGGGGCTGGAGCCGCGGGTCTGCGGCGGCTTTGCGCGCCATGCGGGGGTCCATCGGCTTCTCCACAGGCACCGCCGGGGCCGCCCCCGGGAGCGCCGAGGGCGGGGCCGGCGTGGGGGCGGAGCCGGGGCCGGAGGCGTTGACCGTCTTGAGGATGCGGGACAGCAGCTCGAAGTCCGGGAGGGAGCTGGCGGGGGGGTCGGCGGGCGGGGCCGGGGCGGCCAGGGGGGGCGCGGTGTGCATGAGCTGCTGGGCGCGCGTGAGCCGGGGGTCGAGCGACGCCACGGGGGGGATGCCGGGGGGGAGGGGCAGGAAGTCCTGCTTGGGGAGGGGCAGGGGGATCAGGTCCTCGGGGTTCCACAGCACGGCCTTGGAGAAGTGGGGCTTGTGCAGGATGATGTCCTTCTTGATGTGGCTGAACTGCTGCAGCTGGGAGCGCGGGTCGCGCAGGGTCATGCCCATCAGCGGGTCCAGCGGGATGGGCACCGGCTTGTCCCGCAGCACCCGCTCCGCCTCCTCCTCCTCCCCGGGGCCCGGGGCCGGGGGCTTGTGGGGCGCGTCGGGCTTGGGGGGCAGGGCGGCGGCGGAGGCGGCGTGGCGGGCGAGGCGGGGGTCCGCGGGGGCGCTGGACGCGGAGGAGGAGGAGGAGGAGGAGGGAGAGGCGGCGGACGGGCTGCCCTCGGCGGACAGGGCGGAGTCCGCGGCCCGTGAGAGGCGGGGGTCGCGGGCGAGGCGGGGGTCCGCTGGGCGGGCTGCGGGCTGCAGGGGCGTGGCCTTCTGCAGGCGGGGGTCGCTGGGGCCGCCCTCCGGCTTGGCTGGGCCCTGCGTCTGCTGCCGGAGGGTCTTCAGGATAGACGTGACGCTGCCGCCACCATCCTCATCCTCACTGGAATACCAGTTCGCCGAGTCACCTAACGGTTAGAAATAAATAAGTGACAAAGTACACGGGCAGCACTCACTACTACATATGAGCCAGAGGAAATTCTCAGTAAGTTACACAGTAATGCATTGCATCATAGGCACAACAGCACCATCTTTTGGAGGAAATAATCACTACATCAACAATAGTGTATAAATAAGGCACTGTGACGAACATTCACAACGTTCTAGGCTTGAATGCAACAGAACAAATTTTCCATCCCCCCCATTTCAGAAAGGGACCAATCCCATAGTTTACACTGACATTTCAGTTTAGATCAAATTGCATGAAAACTAGGGATGGGCACCATTCACATTTTGCTCATACCGATGCCAAAACGATACAAAACGGTGCTGGTGCCTTAGCGGCTTTGCCAGACCCAAAATGGGAAGGCCTTTCTGTGGAGAGCAAGCTCTGCTGATTGGTTCAAATAAGCCAGTGACTGACAGGAGCACCATTCGGGGGCTCATCGCTACATTGGGAGGCGTGGCGTTCGCGGCTCGCGGCGCGAGCTCCGGTACCTTCCGTGTCGCGCTCGGCCCCGCCCTCAGCCAGCCTCCGCGCGCGCTCCTCCTCCTCCTGCTGCTTCTGCTGGATGCGCATGAACAGCACGCGCTGGGCCGGGGGCAGGAAGTCCGGCACCGTCAGCCCGGGCTGCTGATTGGACGAGCCGCCGCTGGCCGCGCCCTCGGCTCCCATCATGGCGCCCGGGCCGCCCCCGGCGGAGGCCTGCTCGCTGAAGGTCCCGCCCTCGCCCACCTCCATGCTGCTGTAGTCCTGGTACTCCTCTCCTGGAGGGAACGCAAAGCAACAATGCGTCAATCAGAGGGGTCGTGCCACAGCCGTATGTCGCGACTGGACTGCATATCGCGACGGGACTGCATATCACGACTGGACTGGTCAGAAGATCCACTTCCTTTCTAACAACGATCACAATTCAAAAGGAGCCAATCAGAGCCAGCATGTAGTGAAGGATCAGCAGCCTGAGATCTGGGTCTCCAATGCAAAATCTTAGAACCTTAGTTCTATAACTTTTGTGCTAAATAAAACAAAAAGCTTTCCAGCCAATGAGATGAGAAAGTTTGCCTCATTACAAGATTTGCCTAAGGGGTAAGACAATTTCACTAGAAAAGCAAAAAAGTAACTTAAAACAAGCAAAATGTTCTACCTAAGAGAGAAAAAGATTTGAAGTCATGCAGGGAAGCTGACTCATAATACAACCCATATACAAACTTCCCCATCTGCCAGTGACTCCATTCCCTTCTAAGACCCCTTCTGTATGGTGATCCTATCACTATCTCTCAAACAATGACTGGATGGTATCTGTGCTGGGGGCCCCAGGACCAGGGCTGTGACTCCCAGCTGGAGCATGTCTGGTTAAGGTGCCGGTGGACTGGACTGCCCTGAGCAGCAGCCTGTTTGACGCGTGTGAGATTGTGTGATCTGGTCCCTGGGAGAAGCTGCACTCACCCTGCTCCCCTTCCCCTTCCATCTCCAGGCCCTGCTGCTGGTGGTAGAAGTTGTCGAAGTAGTTGCCCCCAGGGGGTGGGGGCCCGGGGGGCATCATACCCGGATGCGGGGGCCCCTCTCCGGGTACAAAGCCTGGCATCATTGGCGGGGGCCCTTGGTTCATGCCAGGGGGGCCCATGGGAGGCATGTCGGGGGGCATCATGCCGGGGGGTGCGGGGCCCATGTGTCCTGGCGGAGGGGGGCCGGGGAACCGAGGAGGGGGCCCGCCCGGGGGACCGGGGGGTCCGGGGGGTCCGGGGGGCCCAGGAGGACCGGGCGGGGCACCAGGCACTGGCCCCCTGCAGAAGGAGAAGAAAGAATTTGAAGTCTGGAACTTTCCACACAGAGCACGGACACTAAAAGTGAATGATCTTTCCTTAAACATGATTGAGGGGCTCACCTGACGCCCAGCTTCTGAGCAAGCTGTCCCGTAGGCTGCACCACGATCTCGAACAGCGAGGGGATCTTCTTCCCCGCGTTCCCGGGACAGGGGGGCGGGGGGCCCATGGGGGGCGGGGGAGGGCCGTTGGGGTTGGGCGGGCCCAGGAAGGGGCCTCCGTCCGGGCAGGGAGGAGGGGGGCCGGGACAGGGGCCGGAGGGACCCGGCGGGGCCATAGGGCCGGGCGGGGGGCCAGGGGGCCCAAAATCCTGGGGGGCGGAAGTGTCGGCGGGGCCGGGCCGGGGCGGGGTCGGCAGGAGGCCTACGCCGGGCGGGGGTTTTGGCAGAGGGTTGATCCCCTGCTTCTTCAGCTCCTCCACCTCCTTCTCATCCTCAGCGCCCGCCTCCGCGTCTTCCGCCAACATCTGTGTGCAGAGAGAAAGGCAGGCAGCGCAGTGAGCGTGAGCAGAGCCTCACCCTGCACCGCTAACGCTAACACCAACACACCTGACCATAAGGGTGAGGAGAGCAGAGCCTCACCCTGCACCGCTAACGCTAACACCAACACACCTGACCATAAGGGTGAGGAGAGCAGAGCCTCACCCTCTACTGCTAAAGCTAACACCAACACCAACACAGCTGACCATACGGGTGAGGAGAGCAGAGCCACACCCTCTACTGCTAAAGCTAACACCAACACCAACACACCTGACCATAAGGGTGAGGAGAGCAGAGCCTCACCCTGCACCGCTAACGCTAACACCAACACACCTGACCATACGGGTGAG
The DNA here is from genome assembly GCF_018555375.3 of Anguilla rostrata. Classification (NCBI taxonomy): domain Eukaryota; kingdom Metazoa; phylum Chordata; class Actinopteri; order Anguilliformes; family Anguillidae; genus Anguilla; species Anguilla rostrata. The sequence goes on from NC_057944.1 coordinate 28,590,191, forward strand.
GAGAGGCAGGCTCACCTGCACCGCTAACGCTAAACCAACACACCTGACCATAAGGGTGAGGAGAGCAGAGCCTCACCCTCTACTGCTAAAGCTAACACCAACACCAACACAGTGACCATACGGGTGAGGAGAGCAGAGCCACACCCTCTACTGCTAAAGCTAACACCAACACCAACACACCTGACCATAAGGGTGAGGAGAGCAGAGCCTCACCCTGCACCGCTAACGCTAACACCAACACACCTGACCATAAGGGTGAGGAGAGCAGAGCCTCACCCTGCACCGCTAACACCAACACACCTGACCATAAGGGTGAGGAGAGCAGAGCCTCACCCTGCACCGCTAACGCTAACACCAACACAGCTGACCATAAGGGTGAGGAGAGCAGAGCCTCACCCTGCACCGCTAACGCTAACACCAACACACCTGACCATAAGGGTGAGGAGAGCATAGCCTCACCCTGCACCGCTAAGGCTAACACCAACACACCTGACCATACGGGTGAGGAGAGAGCAGAGCCACACCCTCTACCGCTAACACCAACACAGCTGACCATACGGGTAAAAATCACTTTGCTGATGTACCTATGGTTAGGCAGGGACCAATCCCGTCTTTGACCGAGGGCATACCGTGCCCAACTGGCATACACCATGCGTGTACTGAACAATTCCTATTTTAAAGTGCAGGTCTGAGTCATATGCACGCAGCACAGCGCTGGCCCCGCCCCTCACCTTGTCCAGCAGGTCCTGGGTGTCGTCCGTCAGCGCCTCGTGGGAGAACATGCACTCGTCTCCGTTCACGCAGCTGCCCGTCGTGTGGAACAGCTTGCAGGGAAAGTCGCGTTTTGCGCAGTCAAGGAAACACCGGACAGCAGCAGCACTGAGTCGCTCTCATGCAGAGCAGCAAGAGCTCTGCAGCTGCTCTGCAGAGAAACCCTTAGTATATACAATGTTATACACTCTAGCAAATGAGCGATTTGTTCTTAAATATTGAATCAAACATATTTTATCTATCATACGTGTTGAATTTACTATGTTGTTGAAGAGGAAACAACATTTAATTGCAGGACAAAAATTGAGTAATACACTGGCAGGCCTCATCCGCCCGAAGGCACACAGCCTCTTGGCAAGTAGCCCAGTTACGTGCCTGTTAGAAACAAACAGACCTTCAGACCTTCTCTGTTACAGAACCAATAAGCCACACGCTGTAGTGTATAAAAAGGACCGTGTTTCTCCATACTGTTTTTACAGTATCAGTGTGCGATGACTCAAGCCTGGTCATGCACAGGTCAGAGACTGTGGGGAACCTCCCTGCTTTCCCCATCCTGACTGAATCTGATCAGAACACTGGGGCTCAGACCCTCAGAACAGCAGAGCGCCGGGCTGGGGGTCACTTCCATTAGAAATCACAAGCACAGAATTTCAGCTCCTGTCCTGAACGGACAGTGGCGAAAGGGAACGGGCCTCAGCCCGGGCCGGCGGGGAAGGATATCGTGCATGTAGGGGCAGTTCTCCGCCCGCGCGCAGAAGCCCGTGATGTAGAACTTGCACAGCTCCTTCTTCTTCGGGAGCTCGATGTCGTGGCTGAAGTTGCAGTGCTCCCCCTGTGGTGGAAAAGCAAGCACAGTTTGACCAATGAGAGCGCGGCGAGGACCAGCGCGCGAGAGGACGGCCTCGCCTGCCGCGTTCTCAGAAACGCAGAAGCGGCGGGGGGGGAGGGGCTCACCCAGGTGCAGCGGCCCTCGATGTAGTACTTGCAGATGGCCTTCCCTTTCTTGTCCTGTCCGTGCTTGTCCTGGTCGTTTCGCCCCCGGCCGCCGCCCCCATCCTGCACAGAGAGGGGGAGAGAGAGACCACAGCTCAGCCCCCACATCCCACAGCCCAAATCAGTTCACCCCAAGGATGAATTCACCACCAACAAAAAACTGTGCTGCTTGTCCACAATTAAAACAGCTTCCTTCTTGCACAGTGGCCTCCATTTTGTGGCTGAATGTGGCTTGGTTTTTTGTGACCAGATTTATGTCACACCGATATAAAGATCAGGCCAAGACAACCAACAACCACACCAGCCTTGGGAAATCAAATGAGATGGCATAATAAGACTCCCATCATGCATTTCACCATGCAAAGGGGATCCGTTGCCTCCCCCCACCTGTGCGTTTTTACGCGCATGACACAACCCTGTTCCTGGAGAACCACCATCCAATAGGTTTTCATTTCAACCTTAACAAAGCACAGCTCATTAAACAGCCTCCTGGATCTCCTGGAGCAGCTAATTAGCAGAATCAGGTGTACCAGATTACATACATAGATACAGGACGGTAGCCCCCCAGTAAAAGGGCGGGGCAGCTCTGATCTAGGGGAAGAGGAAGCATTGTCGCTGGCTGGCTCACCCCCATGTCCATGTCACCATTGTTGTCCTCGTCGTGGCCTTGGTCTCCACCCCGGCCCCGGCCCCTGTTCCTCCCCCGGCCGCGACCCATGCCCCTGCCGCCCTTCCCCCTGCCACGCCCTCGACCTCCTTTGCCACCTGCAGAAACGACCAACCCAAAGTGCAGACCATTAGTAAACTAGACAGGGAGTCCACATTGAGAGTTAAGGTGTAATGAATGCAACAACAAGGCAGTATTATAGGGTGGAATTACTCATTCCCAAAATTAAAGCAACAATCCGAGGCAGATTATTTGTAGAATTTAACATTGATTGAAAAAGATTGAAAAATCCTATGAGAGCTAGTTACAAGTCTATACCTATGATGTGACTGTTCATTAAAACACACTGAATATCTTCACAATGAGCTCACCACAAGCGTAGAACAAAACCAACCTTTAGTTGAATTATCATATTATTTACATGGTTCTATATGCATTCTGTATAAAGATCATTATCTCATGCTGCAAAGATTTCTGCAGAAACTCTGCAGTTGCACATATTTGCAGTGTGTGAGCTAAACCATCAGCGGCTAAGGGTTTAGTCCGGGGCAGGAAGTGCGATAGCGGTCCCTCTCACCTCGACCGCGGTCCTTGGACTTCCTGTACTGGTTCAGCTCTTTGGAATAGTCATCATAGTCGTCATCACCCATATTGTCGTAATCATCATCCATGTACTGTGCAACACAAATTCAACAGGCGTTAAACAACTGAACAATTAGGACTGAATGCAACATTATGCAAACGTGAAATTAAGGGCATTGTCGGTGCCTCACCTCCATTTCATCTCCATACATCATCCCATCCCCGTCGTCATTTTCCCCAACCATCTTGCCCCGCCCCCGGCCTCTCCCTCCACCTCCCCTCCCCCCACGGCCCCTCATTCCTCTGCCACGCCCTCGCTGGTTCTTGAGGCGCCCTTTTCCTCCTGTAGGGGGAGACAGAGAGCAGGCATGCATCAAAACCCAATATGCTGCACCACCGCATACTTCTCACTTCATGCAAATACCACACACCATAAGATATTATTTTGAAAACAAACTTCAAACCATTTTTTGTTTTTAATACAAACAAGTCAGAATTTTACAATTTTCCAATCAAATACAAGTAATGCATTGAAAGAAAATCACAGCATTAAGCTACTGCTACACTTCAGCACTGGGCTGCTCAATCCAGTTCCTGGAGAAATACCGCCCTGCAGGTTTTCATTCCAGCCCTAACAAAGCACACCTCGTTCAACAGCTACACATCTCGTTGAGCTGCTAATTAGTAGAATCAGGTGTGCCAAATTAGGGTTGAAACAGATCTCCGGGAACAGGGTTAGGCAGCCCAGCTTCAGCACATACCCTGTATTAAAGCTTATTCGTTCCTTGTATCCATACATTGTTAGTTCATTAATAGTTCATTAATAAAAGAGTCCGATAGGAGCCCCAGGGCAGCCCCTCACCTCTGGCCCCGCGGTTCATGCCTCTGCCACCCCGGTTGTTGTTACCGCCACCACCTCCGCCTCCGCCGCCTCCGCCGCCGCCGCCACCACCACCACCTCCACCACCGCCGCCTTCTTTGGCCTTGCGGTACTGGTTTAGCTCCTTGGCGAAGTCGTCATAGTCTTCCTCGCCCATGTCCTCGTCCTCCTCCGCCTCGTAGGTTTCCTCCTCGTAATCGTCGTAGCCCCCGTAGCCCTGCTTGTCCAACTTCATGTAGCCCCCCTTCTTGGGCACGGGCCCACCGTGAGGAGGGGGAGGGGGGTAGCCCCCGTGGGACTGCGACCGAGAAAAGGACGACTCATTTCCAGACTGAAACATCGAAGTCAGGTGTCTAATCTTACCCAAAAAGGGCCGGTGTGGGCACAGGTTTTTGTTTTAGTCCAGCAATGAGACAACTGATTACCAAGGTCTTCATTGAAGACCTATGATTAGTTACTTTGTTGAATCAGGTGTCATAATGCTGGGCTACAACAAAAACACGTAGGGAGCATCAAGAAAATGTTTACAGAGTGTACAGTGTGGGACACGCGTGTACGGTGTGGGGCACATGGTGCTCCTGTACTCACAGGAGGGGGGTACTGAGGGCTGTACTCCCGATACTTCCTCTTCTCACTGGGGCTGTAATCCGAATCGTCTGAAAAGTCTGAGTGGTCATCGCTGGAGGAGGCGTGACGCTGTGGGAAGCAAACCACCCGCAAACAAACACAGAGACAAACACGCACACAAGGACACACAGATAAGCACACACACACACACACAGGTTTAGACACGAGAGCGGGTCTCTGCTGCTCAAACAAACAAAATTACCCAGACTGTATCTGTGATCTCCCATCAGGGCCTGAGCAGTCAATGCAATCCTGCCCTTACAGTGTTACACATCGTTTGGGTTGTTTGTAGAGGCCCATTTCAAAACCGCCACCTGGCTTCTTAGAGCCTAATAGAGCTGTGTGGATTCAACAGACCTCAGGCCCATCGCGGCCCTGTCCCAGTCCTGTCGCAGGCCTGACTGTGCTTGTGTATGACGAAGGGGAAGAGGAGGCTCACTTTGTGCTTGGATTTGCGCCTCTTCTTGGCCCTCCTTTTCTCCTTCTCCCGCTCTCGCTCTTTCCTCCTCTTCCGTTTGCGGCGGTGGGCCTTGTCGTCGTCCGAGCCGCTGGCGTGGCGCTCCTTACTCCGCCGGGGCTTCTCCGGGGCCTCGCCCCCTCCGCCGGCGGCCTCCGCCTCGCCACCGTCATCTTCCAGCTCGCCCTCCTCCAGCTCCTCATCCTCATGCCTGTGGACACACGCACAGACGCACAAACACAGACACAGCGTGTTATGGCACGGTGCTGTGCTAACTCTGCCTCAACAGGTGTGACGCCAGTATCCAAGATTCTCCCAGCCCGGCTAAATTAAGCCCGCCATCTGACACCACCTAAAAGACAATACAGAATTTACTTAAATTTAAAAACTGAGAGTCCGTTTAAATATCTCCCTAAGAGGTTACATTTTATTTTAGAGCAAAATACATATGCGCACACCTCACACCGGCATCTCATAGTTTTCCAATAGTAAATTTAAAACTACCATGCACATGAACCTCCCTGTGGTCAAACCATTCCCAATATTTATTTTGCCAGTGTTGGTCAACTGGAGGGAGTAACTGACAGTACTGCTTTTTGTTTATTCATCTTTTCCCATCATTAAATCAAGTGAGCACAGGGAGCCGTTGGCTGGCTGTGTTTGTTGGGGGGGTTCCTATGGTTTCAGTGAAACCCAGTGAAGTCCTGCCTTAGAGCCCAAGGCCCTTTCTAATCTTCAAAACAAACCACCGAAGCAACCGAGGCCGTTAAAAATCAACGTTAACTACACGACACCTAAAGCACAGCAACACGCCAACGCAGCGAACTGCACATATTTCTTGTTTGTTCTGAGCCCCTGTGCATACACTTAAAGGACAGGCAGTATAGACCTTCGGTGCAGTGTACACCCACTCTCTACTCTGCTCACACTGGCTCTTGTTGCCAATTACCAACAGCAGTTATCGGTTTTAATTTAAACTTTTAAAGGATGTCTGAGGTCTAGATTAACACACGTACCAGCATAAGTACCAGGCCACTGCTCCTTCTGGTGAACTAATAACACTGAAACCACTGGAGTGTTTCCTCAGCGGCAAGAGCAGTTTGTCCGTCTGGTGCTGGGTGGGGGGGGAGCGTGTGGAGGCCAGTTGTGCATTAACCCTCATAACTCTGTGTCCTGTGACTCCTTTAACCCCAGAGCCGGTACAGGAGGGCTGGATGTCACTACTGGAGCGCAGCGCTGAAACCTGTGCTGCTCTCGCGGTGTTCGCTCTCACAACCAGCCCGGCAAGCCGCAGCCGGTTCCAGCGACAGCGAGACACCCCTGAGGGAGCGGGTCCCAGCTGAGCCAGTGTCTGGAACAGGGAGAGGGCTCCTGGAACCCTGTCTGTCACACGAGGCCAGCTTTAACGCTCCCGAAAAACATTCAGAAATATATTATCACTGACATGCACGCAGGACCCGTAAGAGAGGCAACATGCGTGGCGGTTGCAGGGGGAAGGCTACAGCTTTCTGCCCTCACTTTCTGTCATGTCAGAGATATGGTACGCATGCGTTCAAACGTCGCACATAACTTAACTGGGCGTGTATGAATTTCACTGAATAGAGGTAGTGCTCAATTAGGGAGAGCATGTTCCTCATGTGCCTCTTCCCTCTTTAATATAAGTGGGTACATGGGAGGGTGGGGATGGGTTAGGCTGGGGAGTGTTAGCTAAAAATATGGCTATTTAGCAGGTTTTTGATAACAACTATAGGCCTACATAGCCTTAATAATGCAGTATTATGATAGAACATGCAAAACACAAAAACATGTATTGGGACTTTTGGGTTTCATGTAGGGCATACATATTGGGACCTTCTGTGCATACTGAAGACTTGTATTTCGGACAGGAGAGGGAAGTGGTAATGGGGTGAGTCAGGAATAAGGGACTTATGCCATAGAAGAGAAATTTTCAGTGTTATCAGCTTGTGTAACTTAGTCCCGGGGTAATGTAGAACCCCACAATGTCCAAAATGTATGATTATGATTTTTGTTTTTTGGGGGGGGGGGGGGCTTAACTGGGGAGGCCTTTTGACTGGTTGTTGATGTTGGTGTGTTACTCCGGTCATGCCCCTGTCACCACAAACACCTTGAAAAAACAGCAACACTACTCAGAATAGAAACACTCTGGAGACCTGCGAATTAAGACACACCTACTGTACCATTACACACACAGTGCTACAGGGAAGGGGTGAGCAATTCTGGGAAGCCCAAAAACTCAGGATTTTTAGTCAGGAGCTACGGACACTACACTCTGCAGCGCACCGGGCATCCGCAGTTTTTACCACAGTCAAACCAGCCGCCCTGCGCTACAGGGACAACAAAAGCCAGCTACCCACGGCTAGCTAAAGAAAGGAAATTTACACAACCATAATCATCACACATGGGTGATGTAGAGCTGCTGTTCCCACTGTATCGACTCCACCCTAAGGACAGGCTACCTATTGGCTTGCAGAGCTGTTAAGAGACCAATTAAAGTTTTATCTTGCTTCAGGCCTATGAGAGAAAACCAGCTCAGGCCTTTACAGGTCCAAGGGGGGGTGCCTGGACAGTTCAGCTGCCCCACACGTCCCGGTCGCTCTGACTAGTCCTATAACCTTCATCTGTCCACTCACAGCTCCTCAAAGAAAGCCATCCCATTTGCCAAGTTCATAGTTTCCTCCGTCAGGAAGTTCAGACAACAAGATATATTTTAACAAAGGTTACAAGGTTATTAAAGTGTGAGCCATTAGTCTATGGTCTAAGTTTAAGGGCAACCTGGTTCTTTCTTGGGGAGATTGAGAGTGAACGGCCGGAAGTACACACTGAAAGTACACACCCACACCGCATTAGAGCAGTGGATGTTCTTTCAGCGGGGAGGGAGGCGGTGGCAGGGAAGCAGCCCCCCACCAAAATTCAGGGCCCCCTAATCTGACTCCCTTGGGTCGCCAAAAAAAACATGCACTGGAGTGCACACAGCCTTAAACCTGCATGACTCAGCCTCACCATGCGTGAAGCTGTCATCAGGCCACACACGCGATGAAACATCGGCAATATACGGCACAGCGCCGTGGGCTGCCGTCCGGCTGAGGGCACACTGAGGGGCGGTAGGCATTTCTGCTGAATCGGCCGATTTCTGCTCCTGATGCCGGTCAGTGTACTCTTACATCATTTCCCCTCCACCTGACCAATCGCTGGAAATGCTGCTGTGACTGCACAAAAATGACTCAGCTATTTTATCTGATCGCAAGACCAAAACTTTAATGGGAGTTGATTGAAATCATGCAATAAAAGAGAGTGGTATTGAAATACAATATCCACTACTAATCAAAATAGTGTATGCCCATGCTCATAACATTAACTGCCGATGAACTAAAAAATCAGCAAACAAAACACAGAATGTTGTTTTTGCGCAAAAAAAAAAAAAAAAAAAACTCTAGGAAATCTTGTTGGTATCACTTACACCTGTGAATTTGAGTTTTCACATACAACTTGCCTACTTGCTGAAGAGTGGCTCTGTCAAGGTTTTCAGTGGCTATCACAGGTGATTGCAGTAAGAAAGGTCAATATAAGACTGTACAGTTCCCTATTTTTGCTTCTGAAACACAGCTGGAAGAATTCAGGTCAAACAGTGGCTAAATGCCACTCCCCTACCAAACCGGCCCAATCCTGTTCCTGCATTGCAAATGCTACCGCATATACAGAAGGAACACCTTCCTCTGGTGCACATTTAAGCCATTACCGCCTGAAAAACCTCTCAGGGGTTTTGCGGGCATGGCACAGCATGACACTATCTGGTTTCTATTCCAGCTTAAGCTATTTATTACAGACAGCTGGCTTAACCAGGCCAGACGATGACCGCCACCCTGTCAGCTGCCAAACTTAAAATGGGGGGGGGGGGGGGCAGGCATGCTGTGAGCACAAGAAGAAAACCCTCCTAATGCCTAAGCGAGACAAAATTGACACTCAGTTCCCAGGTTATAACAGGCTGGGAGCACAGGGCATATAGGCTCCTTTAAAGCAAACACGAGTGAGCGTGAAGAGAGAGAGGAAAAAAAAAGACCTTGATTTTGCATCAGGTTTTTAGCCCTCCTTCCTTCCCTCCCTCCCCACAGGCTACATGGCAGGCCATGCCCATGAAAACATCTCTGGGGATGGGGGAGGGGCAACAGATCCTGCCAAGGTTAATTGAGAGAAGCAGATTTTTTTTTATGTACAAATCCATTAATGTTCAACAACCGATCTACATGATCAGCTACTTAGTCTCTCCCAACACGGAGCTCTCATCCGGTTAAAGACACACTGTGGGTGACTTGCAGTGTGTACACCTCCCTAATTCTGTTGCCCATGTACTCCAGTTGCCCCTTAATTCAAGTCATGTTGGGGGGGGGGGCAGTGAGCGCACACTTGCTCCCTCCATGATTGGACACAGTAGGCCTTTTATCAATGAGCCCTCTCATTTCTGCGGCACCACGGGCAGCAGTTAAGACGAGCCCCGGGCGCCGGGAGCCAGAACAAAGACACCACTGATGCTGCCCCGATTCTTGGCCTCGCCTCCTCAAGGGGTGCCGTGCTGATGCCGCCGTCAGCAAACAGGCAAATGCCAAACGAGACCAAATCAAAATGTCTGCCACAGCTGACTGGAGTTGGCCCTACTACACTTCACTTCAACTAAAGCTCTGCAAGTTACGAGTTAAAAACCACCGACTGATGCCTCTGACTTTACTGAAGGACAACATTTGTTCTCTCCTAAAAGCTGGTCCACAAACACCGTTACCATACAGAGACTAACAATAACCTACACTGACAAGTACTGAAATCATAAAGGAACTATCCCTCTGTTAAATAGGCGTCAGTGCATAAAATATGAATTTGTTTTGATTGATGCTGCAGTGCTTATGTTTTCTACATCTTTCCACCAAAAACTATCAAGTAAAAACAAAGTTATGTACTATGTGTAATGTTCCCATCTTGTTACACAATAACCTCACATCATGCTATTTTGGAAAAAAAAAACAGTGACTGGAGATTACAAATGTTTCCTATTTTGCAATTTTGGACACACTTAAAAATAGCTAGGCTTAAGAACTGTGCTAAAACTGTCTCGAGGTAAAAAAGCAGCCTTTACAAAAGAAAAGGGTGGAAGCCTGACAAATTAATACTGAACAAATCAATTAGGCACTTCTTAAATTTTAAATCACATTATTTCTGAAGCCCTGTATGTGTAAATCCACAATAGGCAATATAAATGGACAAAAGCCTTACACAATTTAAAACCCTAGATAAACTAGGCCTAAGTGGTTCAGGTCAATTACAGTGATTGCCACGTCTGAAGATAATTGTTTTTTTTTAATCATTCATGCATTGGGTTGATTATTTGCTATGCTGAGATTACACAACTCGTTCAGAATTACAGGGTTGAAAATACAACTGAGTAGTTGTAGGAACTGTGTACAATAACTCAGGTAAAATACTAACATGCCTAAAACAATTTTTTTTTTCTCATGCAAAGCTAAGAAACAGATTACATACACATCTACCCTCAAAGTCCAAGAAGGGCTCTATAAATAGTGTAGGGACGTACTTACTGCGGCAGGCTATCTTCATATTTCCCACTGAAAAGCATTGGCACTGACATTTTTTATCCTTTGTTTTAAGAATAGTATAGTGGTCTTCCCACTTTATTGTCAATGGGGTTTGCAGAAGTGGGACAAATACTGTGAAATACTGGCAAATGCTGAAGGGGCAAGAGCATACTGTTGTACATTCAAAAACACTTATGGCAACCAGGGAGTTAAATTAAGGAGCGTTATGTGTTTTTTACTTTTCAAAACTTTTGGAATGCTTTTGAAACGTTGAGCACAGTACTGGATCGTGAGGAATGGGCACTGTAAAACTGCACAGTATTCTGTGACTTAACTTTTTCTAACAAAAACTTAGTGAATTTAAGATATGAAAGACCATTTTCACTTAAACTAACATAAAGGGAAGGTATGTCACAATTCGGATACTCCGATGAATGTGGAAGGGAAGCGTGCCTTAAAAGGAAATGTTTAACTGGCAACATAACCTAAACTTGTATTCATTTTAAAAACATAGGTAGTTATTTAAGACAATGCATTTAGAATACACGACAGGCGACGAACCTCCAGTACGTAAAATGTAATTAATGTGTTATTAGTTACCAAATGCATAACGTCAAGGCATGCATTCACGTTTGGTAATGCGGATGGTTTTCAAAGTAGTCTTGTGATAAGAAAACCGACAGCTATCCGCGAAAATACTAAAAAAAAAAAAACTGCATATGATACATTGTATCAAGCTTGCCGGGTAGCTATCCATAAAGACTAAGCTAATTTACCAGACAACGTGTAGCTATCATCATTTTGATTATTAATGGGTCTGGATTAGGTTTAACCTGATTTTTTGTGTGTGAGATACTTTACATTATATTACCAACTGATTCGGAATACATACTTTGATCTTAACTTAATCTTTCCGCACCTTTGATAATACAGCAAATGATAGACACGAAAGTTAGCGCTACCTAGATCTGTTTAGTAAGTGCGTAGCTAGCTAGCAAGCTAGACCTTGCTGTAAGATCAGACGTTAGCTACATCAGCTAATTAACTACTGTTAGCTACCGAGCTAGCTAACTAGGTATTTCCATTTATTTTCATAACAAGGCCAAATTGATCACTAGCAATACAGGCAGTGAAATCATTAGCGCGGTATATTAGCAAAATGTTTGCTAGCTGGCTAGCTAAATATATCAAATATCATTTTCCTAACTACAAGCTAGCACCCTGCATTTGGCCGCTTATTAGCTACCGCGACAGACAGCTAACGCTAGCTGGCTGCCAGCTAACAATCCTCCGGGTGCAGTTCTGCAAACCTGGGGTAAATAATGTTGATTAGTGATCATTTATGATAATAATCATCGAATTACGTATTTAATAACGATCTATTTACCAGATAACTTTTTCTCAAAGTATTTGTCCCTTAATTAGATCTGATTTATCTTTTCGTTGATTGAGACGGTATTTTACAGGAAATTTGACCATATGGTCGGTTTGCTCTACAAAAATAAATAAAATATCCAAAGTAAAAGTTGTAAATGAAGTAAATTCTGAACATATCCCAGGTTCATGTTTGACCTTCCAGATTGCGCTCTGCAACGTTTCAAGATGGCGTTCGTTACCTCTGTACTTGTTTCCCAGAAAAAGGCGACTTTAATCCCTTTGAAAAGAAAAAAAGAAAAAGAAAACCCGAGCTTTTTTATATCTAAAAAAGCACAGGATAAATAAATTGTATAGAAATATGATTGTAGAATTACTCGACCTTTCGTCAGTGAGAAGGCTGTTGATGTGATCGTGGTTGGTTGTTGGGGAGTTTGGATGGACAGTCATGCTTTCCACAGCCATTTCCTCAAGCTACATTTAAGTGCAAAAAAATCATAAATCGAGACTGGAATCTACTGGCTTATGCGTCACTTGACTTGGATCTACTTGATAATTGATTTTAGGAAGAGTTTCAGTTCATAGTAGTCAATTCCCAATTAACAGTTTTCGAGAGATAGGTAGAATTGTTTCCTGAGGTTCTCCGTCCTATAGTTGCGCTGTAAAATGAAACTCATCCACACAAAATGGCGGCAGCTCGTTTGCACAGAGAAGGGGAGGGCTTTAACTAAAGTGACGACATAATAGATGACGTTATGATGCACGGAAATAGCCGATGCTACTTCGGAAGCATATCGCCGCTAGACCTAAAGCTATGGATTTTTTTCCGAGTTGCCTGAATTGTTGCTGTTTTGCACTGGTTGTTTTGAAAAGACAGCGGACTTTAAATAAATAAATAAATAATAATAATATTAAGTTAAAATAGTAAAGTAAAATAGTAAAACTTATTCCTGAGCATAAATGGCAACATTTGTATTTCCTTAGTGATTCATTTCAGAGGCCATTTGTTTGCCCATCAGTTTGATTTTTAAATCGATGTTTGGTGGTAGTCATAAGAATTGTCTCATCACATCATTCTTGAAAATGGTAATCTTATGAAAAGCATGGTTTACTGCACCAGTATAAAAACCAAATGTACCAAAACATAGCCTACATAAGCCAAAAAATGAATCCAGTATCTTGCATGTTAAATTCTTGAGGATGACGAACTTGTACATATGCATTTGATCTCTGAAAACATATGAAAACCCTCCCCAGGAGTGTTTGTTAAGTATTCTCGTGACAAATCTTGTTTACAAAAATGCTTTTTCGGTACTACAAGCAAAAACAGTATGTGTCCATTCAATAATGAGCAAACAAAGCAGTTTTATATAATCATTCGGACAGACAGCAACACCTAACATATGACATTCTCTTTATTTTATTTATTTTATAACAAGTAAGGATGTCGAGGTGATTCGTTAACTAAACACTCTCGTCCACAGACTTGGTATTTTGACAAGGGTGCGTACATAGCTCGGAGTTCGCCGATATTTCGTAGAGAAACACGGTTTGTGCGTATCACGTGACCGAATAAATACACATCACAGCTTGACGTCCTATGACTTGCGTACACAAAAACGTCATAATAAAGCGTCCGTTCAAACTGCACACAGCGGGACTTTTGCTGAAAATAAAGGGAGAAGGCGGCTAGTAATCTTATTACCTCGTACCATTTGACAAGAAGGATAACTCAACACAATCGAAATGATAGATATGGTTGAAAGGGAAGATACTATTATTAGCGAGGAAGAGGCTGCACAGTACGATCGGCAGATTCGGCTATGGGGTCTGGATGCACAAAAGAGGTTTGAGAATGGAATAGTGAAGTGCTTGATTAGCTATCATACTATACAGTTAACCATAGCTTGATATTATGAATATATTTGTATATCATCGAGTCGTTCGGTTGCAGCATGTTTTATATTATTTCGTGTATGCGATAACTCAGAAGTACAGAATAAAATTATGGTAGTGTAGTTAGCTAGATATATTGTTCATGAGCATAGTTATCGTTTATTCGATTGCTGCAATGTTAACTAATGTAGGTAATTAGCTAGTCTAGTTTGTTTTCTTGAAAAATGTCAGTTCAGGTTTCACGTTAAACTGCTTCTGCAATGTAAATACGTCATAATCGTTGATTCAGGTAATTGTTTTGCGAAACAAAATAATCGTGGCCATTGATATAACTCAGTTGTACATTTAAAGATATCAAGTCCACATCGTCCCCCACGTTCTGCCTGATTCCTTGTTTCGGTCTGCATGGCAAACATAAAAATTGTATTGCATCAAAACGGAGGTTAATCTGTTTGATGTTGCCTCGTATCGTTAAATTAGATCTGTCCCCATGGATTTTCAGTATATTGGTACGCTCCAAATTATTGTAGTAGTGTAGACTGTCCAGAAGGGTGACCTACATTAACAACATAATCGCAATTGCTCTGGTCCATTGAGCTCATGTGTCTACCTGTGGCAGCTCCGTCCTGGCTGAACTTCACTGACAGCCCGAAAAGAAGCGACAGATTGCTACTCATGTTTCAGGGAAGCACATACTAGTGTATGCCCTCCCGAATGAACGGATAATGTCGCAGCGATCGGGACAGTCTTGGAACTTCAGAATGTTCCAGATTGGGGAATATGTAGTAACGTGGGAATAGAGTGCTCAGCATGGCAATAGACCCCACGCATCACGCTGGGATTTCTTGCTGTGGACTGAATTCGCGCCTGAGCGGATGTTTATTAATTGTCGATGCTGTTACAAATACGTTTTCTCGTTATTGTGTTTAAACTGATTAGGCTTGAAAATGCATAGCTTGACTGTTTGTCTCTGTCCTCCAGGTTGCGAGGGTCCCGTGTGCTGCTTATTGGTCTCAAGGGATTGGGAGCGGAGGTTGCCAAAAACCTCATCTTGGCAGGAGTGAAGGGGTTAACCCTGCTTGACCATGAGAAGGTATAGTGGCCATTCAGCAGTTAAAAGCAAGACTGTCCCTGCAGCCTCAAGAATGTACTGTTTTTTAAATTCATTTTATTTTTGTTTTCTAGGTGACTGAAGAGTCCTGCCGAGCCCAGTTCCTCATCCCCGTGGGTTCTGAGGGACGGAACCGGGCCCAGGCCTCGCTGGAACGGGCACAGTACCTCAACCCCATGGTAGAGGTGAAGGGTGACACAGAGGATGCAGAGTCCAAGCCAGACGAGTTCTTCCTGCAGTTTGACGCGGTGAGTGAGTGCTTGAATACCCGAGGCCTGCCGCACAGTCCTAACTGAATTAATTTAGCCTTTACATTTCTTGCCTAAGATCCACAGCCTGTTTTGTTTAGGTTTAATCATCAACAGACAAGGTGAGGTGTTTTGTAAATTGGGATGCCCCATCCAAAGCACCCAATATGTTATGTGGCAGTCTTTGCTGGCCATTGCATTGTAGCCCTAAACATTTGCACTCAAAGCTATGTTTACCTTTCAGAGAACTCTGCAAGTTTCAGTGCAGTATTACCTTGCTAGGATGTAAGCCGTTGTAGTGAGATAAGTGGGGAAACGGAGTTTTCAGATGCTTTCCTAGGAGATTGCAAAACTGGCATCTCAGAGATGCCAACAGAAGATGCTCTGAAGCTTGGTAGTTTTCTGGAAATACATAAACTCCCTTGTAATGGTGCTTGTTGTAAAAATACATGTTCAAGATGACTAGCTAATGCAAGTAATAAACTATGATAGCAGCAGTAGAAGTTGCTCTGGAGATGAATGCTAGGACAGTAGGGCTAAGAGCAGGAGCGTCTGACCTGACGTCCGCTGTGCCGATTGCTCAAACCTCACTGTCCAAATGTACAGATGAAAGGATGGACAATGTGTTCCGATTTAATTCAGCTGAATATACCGCCTTCAACTTAGGCTACTGATGCAAAAATGTGGGTGAGTTAGGATTGGTTTCATTTTTATAGCCTATGGTTCATGCTTGCTATGGTGCTCATCGTTGGGATACACATAATAATATTAAAGCTGCAATGTGTGCAATGCTCCTCCCTGAAAAATGGTTTGTTTTGTGCGTCAGAATTGTTTGGTTTTTTGTGTTGAAGCAAGGTTTCCCCTGAGACTTATTCCCTTTGAGGAGTTTTTTCTCATCACTGATTGAGTGTTTTTCTTCCCAATGGAAAGCTTTTTTTCCTCTGACTTACTCATTTTAGTGGGTTAAGGCCTGGTTTTTGCCCAATTTTTCTTCATCTGTTTTTCTGTAAAGCATCTTTGTGACAATGGCTCTGTAAAAAGTGCTAAAGAAATCAAATTGAACTGAAATGAATTGGACTTGTATTGCCCGCTGGTACAGTTTTGACGTCAGTCCAGAGTACTTGACATGTTGCCTTTGGTTGATTGGAGGTAATCAAGATTAGCTAATGATTAGATTTCTGTGGTGTTTGAGGTTGACATCTACTGGTTGAAACATGAAATATCCTGTGTGAAATGCTCCCACAGTTAAAGCTAAACTCACCAGTATATTAAAAAAAATAAAATGAAACATTGACATATATTTAGTCTCCTCAGAAGATCTAGCACACTGAAAGAGTTTGGCATCTTTGTACTTTATTGGGTTTCGTACAAATTTAATACTTCAGAACTGGTTAAATGCTATGTGAAAGTGAACTGTCACAGCTTCATGTGGAATGCACGGGGGTCAAAATTAAGGTAACCTTCAGCTTTTAATGAGAAATTGAAATGTCTAGTAGTCCATTCTATTAATATTTGCCTCAATATTTTCCAATATCTTTGGGTGGAGGCCTTGTAGGCTAACTTGCCAAATATGAAATTATCACAAAAAATGGCCAGTGCTGCAGTTTTCAAGTATGTGATATTTATCACATTTTCCTTTTTTTTCAGTTCTACAGTGGTAAAGGGATATTGGTGTAAAAGGCTTCCGCCTTTCAAGACTTCTGGGGTGACAGGCTTTTCGATGCTTTGAAATGAGTGAGATTGGTTTGTTGCCCACCAAATGAAGTTAAACGTATGGCAATGATCTTGTGGGTCTTGTAGGATCTCACTTGCATAAAATAATATGAACTGTTTCTGTAAATTACATCACAATAATGCTGTATCTGCTTTTTAAATAGTTGTTCTTACAGGCAGTACAAGTATGTAATTTTTACATCTACAAACTATGCAGTATATTGTTTTACACAGTATTTTAATCTTTTCAGTTGGTTGGATTTTGAAGGCAAAATTTCTGTTGATATAAATATTAAGCAGTTAGGATAATGGTGGGAATTGTTTTTGTTTTATTACATTGTACCACTAGATGGTGCTGTTACACTGTAGATTTTTTTTCTGTAGTACTGACAACTGGGGATGGTGTAATCCTTTGCCTTGGTTTATTACTGGATACCTGTGACAGATATTTAAAACCGGCAGATTTTTTGATGTAGAACGTTTGCAGCGTTCCCAACATGTGTTTTACACAACAGTGTTACATGGGCTTCAGCTGTTACATTTATCAAGCCTCCCCACCTAAGGCAATATGCACGTATTTACAACCCCCCCCCCCCCTCGCTTTATTTTTTGCATTTTCTTGTCCTGTTAAGTTTGAAATCACCATTGAGCACTGCAGAATAATAGTTTGGTGAATAAATTGGCAATGAAAGTGTTGCGGGGGAGGAGCGAAAGTGTGATAATTAGAGTCCTAACAGTAGCCTCTCCTCTCTGTTTTGGTTTCTGACACACGACCGCAAGCTTTTGATGCATGATCAAGGCTTCTCATCGTCCCTTTGGTCCATAATTTATTTCAATCGCACGGGAAGATGATTGGGGAGAAAAAAGCGTGCCGGCCCCTCGCTTGTGAAAGATTAATAAGGCGGGCCGGGATTACAAAGCGCGGCACAGGCCCCTCCCACTCCATCACCGCGGCAGACACTGGCGGAAAACGTCCCTGTGGGACCGGCAGGGGAAGTTCAGGGAACGAGCGGGGGGTGGGTGTACAGGCGTGCGCGCTCTCTGCCAAAAAAACTCGCGTTTTCTCATCATCAGCACTAGTCGAAGTTTGCGCGTATGTGGGTGGCATCGACAAGCTGGGATGCGGCTGTCACTGGGCCAGGTTTCACTAAGAGCCGCTAAACCCCCATGCTGCTGTCACTCGAGTTCGGCAGCAGGGACACTTTGCTCCACTGAAATTTAAAATGACAACTCTAATGTTTTGCCAAAAAGCTTGCAAGGGCTCTGCAAGCTAGTATATTTGCTTCAAGTAAACTTGAGGTTTTTCTTGTTTACTGAACAACAGCTTTGAGTCAAAGAAATGCACAAAGTCTGTGAATCAATATGAAAATGCACCAGATGTACCACCCCGGTGTTTAAGAATGAGTTTTTTTTCTTCTGATGACCAGCTGGCTGTTGTGGGCCGTTCAGGTGTTTGATGTCAAAAGGAAGGAAATGCACTTCAGACAGCTCCAGTGAAGCTACAGAGAAGCTGTGTTACCAGGCTGTATATATGGACAAATTAACTTTATAGCATTTGTTCACAATTATAAACATAGATATCCATTTTAATACCATGTAGGTACTTATTTCCTTCTCATTTCTTTTAGTTGCTCAAGATCTTCACTCTCAAGGTTTTATAATGTTTATACGGCAAGTCGTCCCACAGTTTCCTTGAGTACAGCTGTCTCAGGTTATATGCACCATGCAAAATGGTTCCAAGCAAAAAAAATGTGATTAAATGTAATTGTTTTAAAGAATAATCACGTAATACAGAAACGTACACACTCTGCAGGTGTACTGTTGCTACATAAGCTGATTTGGAGTTATTTGAACTGTGTATTCTATTCTTTAGACCTCAAATCGATGAATACCTCCACCTCCACTGAAAAATTGGCAGGCCATCAGAAATATCTCTCAGTATCTAACAAATCATTTTTTGCATGCACACGCTGCTAGGGCCAATTGAAAACATATCGTAAAACTGAAATGATATCCCAAAAAAAACCCTGAAAGCACATTGTCACTCTGGTCAGCTATCCCACAAGAGGGAGGAGTGGCCAAAAAGAGATGGAGAATGGCATGAGAAAAGAAGACAGAGTGGGAGAAACTGAGCCAGAGATGAGAGAAATGGCAGGAGAGACATCAAGCAAAATGGAGGAACTTCACAAAAGCGAGAACCAGCACGAGAGGAAGAGTTCAAAGGAGAGAAACTGTGAAAGAGACGAGACAAGAAGAAAAGTGAGACAGAATCGGCATGAGAGATGGTGTGAAAGAGAGGGAAAATGGTGCAAGAGAGGATGGGTGCATAAGAGAGAGAGAGAGAGAGAGAGAGAGTGCCCTAGAGTGGAAACTGCGTGTGAAAGTACCAGAGGAAGAGGGTAAAATGGAGAGAAAGACTGTCTGTGTCCGATGAAAGACTGGACGACTTTTTCCATCCCCCTCTTACCCCCCCTCATCTCCGCGTTGCTAGGCTCTATTGTCCGCGCGGGCCATGGAAACCCTCCCCCCTTCCCCAGACAATCCCGCCAGTGTCCGCGGGCACAAAGCTGCCGCCAGAGCCCGTCTGAATGGGGCCTTCACTGAGAGGAGGTGCCCGGGCCCCGCGCCCAGCCTACAGAGGAAGGAAGCTCGCGGAGGTCAGGTGTTCTTCTGGAGCCCTCCCGCTCCAGCTCTCCTGCCCCATCCCTCCCACCCTGTCCCTCCTGCCCCATTCCTGCTGCCTCGGCTCTCCTGCCCCATCCCTTCTACCCTGTCCCTCTTGCCTCATCCCTACTGTCCTGCCCCTCCTACCCCGGCTCTCCAGACAGTGCCACAGGCCTCCAGACTCTACGCCTCAGCCTCCGTAAATAACAGCGCCCACAACAGTTGCCTGTTAGCAACACTTCGCTTCCAAAGCCAGCTTCACCCCGTTATGCCTGTCTTTGTCGCTCCGGCCTGTGAGCAGTCTCCAGTTTGGACAGCTTGGCCATGCTGAAGCGAGCAGCCTGCCTGTCTCGTGTGCTGGACGGGTTGGCAGAGCCTGCTCTGTTGCCTGCGGGCTTTGCGGCCTTGCCAGCCTGCAGCGCTACCAGGATAAGGGGCGCTGGGCCACCAGGCCCGACCCAACGCCCTCCCTTATCTCCATCCCTGTGGAGGGGAGGGCCAGGCTTGTTTACACAGGATAAGACATTCCCAGCCCTGGGGTCAGTTACTCGATAAAAGCCATCTGCCCCAAATACAAAAATAAAGATATTTACATGGAAAAACAAGTATTGCTTACTAAACGGTTGATGTATCTCAGTTGTCTGAATGCCTGGGTGTTTGGTATTTGGAAACTTACGTGATTGGGGGGTTGGGGGGCGTTGTGAGGAGTTCATACACAGGACCTCCCAAGCTCCAGCCAAATAAAGAAGGTGGCAAGGTTGTGTGTGAGGCATTAATCTTTTGATATAGCAGACCAGAAAGAGCCGCACTGCAGATGTTAATTGGCAGCTGAAAGTCTTCTGGCTCTGCATTTTTGCACTGGGTGAGAGGTGTGTTCTCTGGTCACAGTTATTTTAAACTCCTGACTGGACCTCATCAACGCGGTCCTCTTGACCTCCCTTTGTGGTCATTTGTCCTTGAGCTTACGGTCGCTTTGTGTCCCTCCCCCAAACCCAGGTCTGTCTGACTGGCTGTCCCCGGGATCTCATGGTGCGAGTGGACCAGGTCTGCTCTCAGAGGAACGTCAAGGTCTTCTGCGGGGATGTCTTCGGTTACCATGGCTACATGTTTTCCAACCTGGGCCCGGAGCATCATTACGTGGAGTGAGTTTCACCCCATCATCGGCATCATCCTTTCATCCACCTAAATGGCAGGTGGCATTTTGTGTTTGTGAATGTTTTTCTTCTATGTGAACCCCCCCTCCCCCCCCCGGACCTCCAGAGAGAAGCCAAAAGCAGCAAAACCTTCACAGGAGTCCAATGATGGACCCGAGGCCAAGAAACCCAAAGTTGACCCCAATGAGACCACCATGGTCAAAAAGGTGACTTCATATTTTTTTCATTGATTTGCAAAGTTTTCTTTGGGTTGTATTTGCAGCTGTCCTTCTGAACTCGAAATGTTACTCCCTGCTCTCCCTCTGTCTCCCCTTCTCCCTCCTACCCCAATTAGACGGCCAGTTTCTGCCCCTTGAAAGAGGCGCTGGAAGTTGATTGGACGAGCGAGAAGGCCAAGGCCAGCTTAAAGCGCACCCCGCCTGACTACTTCCTGTTGCAAGGTGCTTCTTTAACCCCCAGAAAGCTTCAGGGCTCTATTAGCAACAGCCCAGCATGCACCACATGTACCACAGATGCTCATTTTTGCTGCTTATTTAATTTATAGTATTTGTACTCAGCTGTGTTATCGTAATTTGTGACTGTTAGTCAGTTCTGAAGCTGATGTGAGCTTACCCCAATGGAAAGCAGCAGCCAATTACAGCACAGTATATGCAAGTAGTAACCAATCACAACTGGATGCCTTTGCGGCAATGTTGCATTAGTTTCTAGGTACTAAGCACAATAGGGCAATGGCATGTGGCAGCTAAGCTCTGCTCGAGCCGGGTCTATGGACGCTGCTTGGCAACGCAGCAGGTACAGATGGTGCTACACGCGTGTAACTGACCAGATTCAAAGCAGGTGCAGATGGTGGTACACGCATGTGACTGACCAGGTTCAATGCATGGAAAATACTGGTCCAGGGCAGAATCCAGTCCTGAGTCCCACGAGGGCTCAAGTTACCTAGAGTGTGTTTGTGGCAGGATCCAGATAAACATTAATTGAACTGAACGTCCGGCTCCTCGGTGTTGCGTTTAGCAAGTGCAAACAATGCATCACTGTCATTATTGCCAAATATGGTAATTTGGTATTGTTGGCATGTACAGCTTTTCCCCAGGCTGTTTTTGATGCTGGCACACATTATTATTACTAGCCGTACCTTTGTTTCCTCAAAGAGCTGCTCTTTTTCCATCACAAGCTTCCCATGGCTGGCCATGTGTAGCAGCAAAAAAACAGCCCACGACGGGCGTCACCCTGCTATTATTGCTACCTGAGAACAAAAACATTTCCTACTTTTGTTTTTGGTCCCCTTTAAAAGGTTAGAGGACTTTAAAAATGTGCCACATTTCTATAAATACCGCGTTGCCTCGCGACCGTCGGTTTGAGGAAGAGCTGCTTCCTCTCTGCGCGGCTCTGCGTAAGGGCAGTTCCGTGAGCTGATTTAGCGCCGGCAGGGACGGCGGTGGCCGGCGGCTGTTCTGCCCCGTTTGTGGTTTTTTTTTCCCCCCCTTCTGCTCTGAGATGTACAGTACTTTTATAAGCAAAGGGAAATGGCTCTCGATTGAGAGTGTCTGTTGGAACACTATCAGAATGTTCCAGGCTGTAATCTTTTGTGAAGCGGCTTTGTAAATGTACTGTACACGCAGTACCGTATGTCTGCTGCAGCAGGCTGTGTGTGTGTGTGTGTGCGGGCGTGTGCATGTGCGTGCCTGTGTGCCTGTGTGTGTGGTGTGTGTGTCTGTGTGTGTCTGTGTGTGTGTGTGCACGTTTGTGCCTGTGTGTATGTGTGTATGTGTGTCTGCATGTGTGTGGTTTTTTTGGTTGCAACATAAACAGTGCACATTCATTTCAGCCAAAAACTGTTTTTTCCACACTTAAACACATGCTTATGTGTGGAAATATCAGTGGGTGGTCTTCACACTGCAGTTGACGGACAGTGACGACAGCTGGAGACAGGAAGTGGGGGGGTTAATTAAGTGTGGGTGGGGAGCACAAGTAGAGGATGTTCAGCTTGGTCACAGAAGCTGGCACATTAGTCTGAGGGCACAAATATTCCACCATGTCAGTCCGTCAAACCGTCTTCACTATTGAGTTCCTTTCCACGCTTTCTCAAATGACTGACACGTGCCCACATCCGTTTATTAGCCCTAGTCTCAGTTTCCTGTTTCACATGGGACTTACCACTGAGTAACTGGCTCCCAGAAAGTGAACCCTTGCTAACTCGATTTGGTGTGCACATTCCCAGTTGAGGCCATGGTACACAGATTATTTTACTAGCTATCTAAAATGCTTGCAGGTAATATATGTCTGTACTAATTCAGTCTCTCCTGACTATTACAACCTCTTCCTGGATCAGGGCAGTCCTTACAAGGTCTCTTCCACACACAAAAATAATTTTACCACCCTAGCTTAAGTGTTTTTTATTTAAAGTAGAACATTATTTTAGAAGAGGAAAGTGATGTTTAAAAAAATAAATAAATGAAAGATTGTGCCTGAAAACCACATGGGCCTGCATCTGGCCTGGCTGCTGTGGTGTAGTGAAAGAGAGAGGAGCGTTTGAGTGAAGTGATGAGAAGAACTGGCCATTCAGCCCAGCTTGACACGTCTTTTTTCCTTTTGTTTTTTAATATAAATGTTTAGTGTGGCTCCAGCTGGAAACATTGCACTGAATTGAAAGTTGATTTGCACTGAACTGTGGACTCTAGAGTTTTTATATTTGTTCTAATCCCAAACCCTCATTGTCATACTGCCCTGTCTCTTTGCTTAGCAATAGCAGAAATAGCCCAACTGTGTATGACAGTTTCTCTGTGCTTCTCGGTCCTGGTCCTGGAGCGCTACAGGCTCTACTGGATTTTGCTCTTACTCAGCACTTTAGTAGCACAGCAATTGTTTAGTTAAAGCAGTTGATGACACAGCTAACTCTGCTCTCCTCGTTTCTTTGGTCTGAGTTGGCGGCTCTCCAGGACCAACATTGAGGATCACTGGTGTTCCAACTGTGTGGCATGCAAATTAGGAGCATATTAAGCCGAGAAGAAATTTTCCTGTGTTACCAAGGTTGTTATTGTCAGCATGAGTACTTGTTGGGCAATACTCAACTTAGTGTGGAAACAATCTCTCCGTACTTTAAGTGTACCTCAGCAGCTGGTTGGTCATTTGTATAGGACCTGTGAATGCGAATGGACTATAATGTGTTTGAAACCACAAAGCTGCTCAGCTGGTATACAAGAGGGTGGTTGTTAGCTTGCTGGAATTTTCCAGCTGCTGCAAAGTTGCGCAAATGGGCCAGGCTCAGATGCTCCATGGTGACCCTCCAGACTGGCACTGAGCTTCGTGAAATCAGCAGTGCCCGTCTGCAGCCAAGCTTGCCCGACCATTCATTTTTGACCCTTTTATGTCACTACATGGCCAAAAGTATGTGGACACAACCTTCAACATCTCATCCAAAATTATGGACATTAATATGGAGAGTTGGTCCACCCTTTGCTGCTATAACAAGCCCCTACTCTTCACTCCACTCTCCTGGGAAGGTTTTGTACTAGATGTTGGAGCATTGCTGCAGGGATTTGCTTCCATTCAGCAAGAAGAGCAGTAGCAAGGTTGGACACTGATTGGGTCATAAGGCCTGGCTTGCAGTTGGCTTTCCAGTTGATCCCAAAGGTGTTGTATGAGGTTGAGGTCAGGGCTGTGTGCAGGCCAGTCAAGTTCTTCCACTCCGTTCTTGACCAAACCATTTCTATATGGACCTCGCCGTGTGCCCGGGGGCATTGTCATGCAGAATCAGGAAATGGCCTTCCCCAAACTGTTGGGGAAGCACAGAATCGTTTAGAATGTAATTGTGTGCTGCAGCATTAAGATTTGCCTTCCCTGGAACTAAGGGGCTTAGCCCAAACCATGAAAAACAGCCCCAGACCAAGTGGTGTCCAGATACACTATATGACCAAAAGTATGTCATCAAGGAGAAATGGACATCTTCCTTCCCTGCTTATCTGACCAGAATGGATTGCATGTGCTGCTTTGTGTCAGAGGAGCTGATTGGATAATCAGAAGGGAAGGAAAGTCTGGCAAAGCACCACGCTGAGGAGAACAGGCCCCCTGCAGTCTGTCGTACCCCACTCAGACTCCAGAGAGATAGGGCTTTATCGGGGTTGGCCGGGCTGCGAAACCCCAGGTTTGTGTGGGGAACGTGACAACATAATGCTGATGTGAAGGCCACATTGAATCGGCCTGAGTTCCGGAAACTTGACCGTCTACCAGTTTGTCATTGGTATTTTATCATTCAGGAAGGACGTTGCACAATGCCATGTTGTCCCAGTTGGTCCTAGCAGTGAATCTGCACACAGAAAAGTTTATCTCTTGAATAGTAGATATGTACCGCTAGCCTCTCACCGAATAATGAACTTGAGCTGCTCTTTTCAAGTGTCTTTTTGCCCACCTAGCCATTCATTCTTTGTTTCTCATTCAGTTTTGAACCCCATTTGCACATTCTGTGTCATAATGGTTGCTGTTCAGCAGTAGGCAGCTTACTTTGCCATATCCTCCTGGCAAAAGTATTTTCAATTTTTTATGTAATAAAAGTGTCTTGGCAGTGAAAATATTTTAAAAAATATTTTATTTTTATTGAATGCCCCATGTAGTGTAGGTTTCAGCATAATAGAATATATGGTTCTCGAGGTTATGACCAAAGACTCTTGTCCCCTACAAGGGGCAAAAATGAATTGCTGGGTCTTGGGAGGGTGTACAGGTTCTATTCTAAATACTATGTTCTTTTGTGATATGTAGAGTAGCCTACACCACTCCACACCATATAAATACACATGGCTATTTATATAGTGTTCTTGTTATTCATATGCAGTGAACTGTGTTTCTCCAGTTTGTGAGAGGGTCTGGTTTCACCCGTCTCCCCTGACCCTCTTCCCCCTCTCCCCAATCTGCCCCCAAAAAGTCCTGCTCAAGTTCCGCACGGACAAGGGTCGCGACCCCCACCCCAGCAGCTTCGCCGAGGACGCCCCTCTCCTCCGCCAGATCCGCGACGACGTCCTGGAGGCTCAGGGCCTGAGCAGCGACCTGCTCTCAGACGACTTTGTCACGTGAGCAATTCATTCGTTAACGAGGTCCTCCACTGTAGGAGGGAAAATGCCTTTCAATTGTTTTTTGAGGAGGTCGCATTTAGCTGTCGTGTGAGTGAGTGTGTGTGTGTGTGTGTGTGCACGTTCACCCTGCGACGGACTGGTACCCTGCCCAGTGGTTGTTTCTGTCTTGCTCTGACTTAGAAGGTAACCTTAGCACATACAACGATTTATGTGCCCATGAGGGAAAAGTATACTTCTGCACTCTTGGAGTATAATTATATTAACTTTAATTATACAATATATTACATACATTTAATTATACATTATTGCTGTTATCATTAAACAACTATTATGCTGTATATACAATATGCTGAATATTATAGTTCAAGTGTATGTCAGTCTGCTGTTTTTTCACATGGGTGAGCAATGGTGTCAGACCAGGCTAACAACATTCCCAGACAAGCGAGTGTAAGTGCAGGTTCATTAAAGCACTAAATGAGAGTTGGCTTAGGTCAACATACTGTAGAAGCGCAATGCAAACATTAGATCCACGCAGCTAGCAGGCGTGTTAAATTGAGGATTTCTGCCGTGACCGTTGTCTGTGCAGGTACTGCTTCTCTCAGATGGCCCCGGTGTGTGCGGTGGTGGGCGGCGTTCTGGGACAGGAGATCGTCAAGGTGAGATATGCCCCCTGCTCGACCCCGCCCGCCCCACGGAGGGCTGGCTGTTTCCTGTCTGGTGCCCTTCTCGGTCAGGCAGCCTCAGCACTTTTCACTCTCTGATGAGCACACGTTGCTCTTACAGTGTTGGGCGAAAGCACAGGCACAGCACAGGACAGGTGGCGACCCCGCTGGATTCTGGGTAGAATGTTCCAGAACTGGTGACCCACATAAACCGAGAAAGTGTGCCGTCGTGCCGTCTGAGCGGGCTTCGCTTTCTGCAGCAGGGACACTCCGATCTGGCCCTGGGGGCCAGTAGCACTGCTGGCTTTCATTCCTTCCCTCTAATCAGGCAGTTCTGCTGACCTTGAGGTCCAGGCTCGAGTGTCCCTGTTCTAGACTGCTGGGCTGCCTCGTCTGCTCTGGGCTGGTGCACTCTCACTGAGTGCTGCCAATGCAGACCACACAAAGCGCAGTTCACACTGGTCTACACTGGAGTTTCTGCATAGTCTGCACTCTGCAATTTCTGCGCAATTTATCAAGGTCTGCGCCGACTGTGCCGGTAATGCTGTCTGCTCTGACTGACTGCGCTGACTGTGTAGGCTCCTTGTCTCTGGCCCGGGGCCAGGCTTTGGCTCAGGGCCAGGCCCCCCTCCCCCCCCCCGCCCCGCAGACACCTTGCAGCTCCGCCCCCTCAGCACGGTGCCGCAGACCCACACAGGCCCAGCGGAAGAGCGGAGGTCACCTCCCCCTGCGCTCCTCCTACCTGATTCACCTTAAACGCACTCTGCTTCCAGCTCCGCTGCTCTTACACTAGCACAGCCTCCCCCGGGAGCCCGGCTGCCAGCCCTCCCGCCCTCTCGCCCCGATTGGCTGCGTCTGTCTGCCGTTGCGTCGGCACGCTGCCCGGGTAACAGATTGAGGGCCTCCATGTGTGTGGCCGCGCTGACCGTTCCTTGCCTCGGCGTTCAGTTATGATTTGTGATGCCTGACCGTGCAGGGTTGGAACGAATCACCTGAAGTGAACGGTCATAGGTGATGAGAGGGGACTGTGACCATATGTAGCACTGTCTGTTGCTAGAGTAACACTATGACCATAGAGTAACACTGTGACCGTACATGGTAAGAGTAACCCTGTGACCATGCGCGGTTAGAATAACACTGTGACTGTACATGGTTACAGTAACTCAGTGACCATACATGGCTGGAGGCCTTTTTTGACCAGTGTGTAGTTAGCGTGAATTTGTGACCATGTGTTACTTGGGAGTATCTCTGACCTCCTCCAGTAGGCGACAGTGACTGTGTGTTGTCGGGCTATGGGCAGCAACTCTGAACATTTATAGTTGGAATGCCTTTGTGATCATTGTGTTGTTACAGTACCCAGTCGTCAGTGTGAATGGTTCTGGATAGTGTGTGGTTAAAGTATCCATTTGACTCTATAGTTGGATTGACTCTGTGACCTCATGTCTTTGCAGGCTCTTTCCCAGAGAGACGCACCTCACAGGAACTTCTTTTTCTTTGATGGTCTGAAGGGAAGTGGAGTGGTGGACTTCTTTGGTTCCAAGTGAAGTTTTCAAGCGAAAGGGGTGGTCAACAGTAATATGCAGAAAACATTCGGCACGTTTCTCAAATCCTCAGACCCTCCTTTACGATCTACCAGGCCACCAACCGCGTATCCACATTAGTTGCCAGGTCATTTCATTGGTCCCTTTCCTCGATTCCTTCACAGTGCTCTTGTGTCCAGCCAGTCACATGGAGCTGTGCTTGCTAATTTTGGGGGGGGTGGGGGGCGGGGAGATCAACACTTGTTCCTGTCCCGTCTCTACCCCATTTCAGTACTGTAAGCCTGTGTGGACCGTCCCTAGCACATGTAAGCACAGAAGATGTGGTTTTTACATTTTATAATAAAAAATAAAAAAAACATTAAAAACTAGAAATAAAAAGGAAAGCTTCCCTGAGGAATGAGCGCTTGTGTTTGCTCTTTTTTTATTCTTAATCTACGGTGTGTTTATTTTGCTGAGGCCCTTATCCAGGTGTGCATGCCAGCAGAGAGATAATCCTAAAATCTGTCCAGGCACTCCTAATAGAATTAAAATTCATAATTACTAAGTTCACTTAAATGGTTTCACTTGGAGTTTTGGCAGGAAGAAATTTTTATACTGTCAAAAAACTGTCACCAGCCAATTAGCATTAGAATGGCAGTGTCTCAGGCTGCTGGGAAACCCCAGAAAAGTCCCAAGGACTGAAGAAACTGGATTGCAGGGAAAAGGTGGCGACTGACTGATGTTCTGTCACAAATGTAATTATGTTGCGGTGTAGTCACGTGGATGTGATTTTTTTTTTCCGTCTTATTTTGAGAGTGTGGTGTTGTTCTCACCTTGTCAGAGGTTTGGGTTATGACAGTGGAGGGGAAGGAGGGGTTAGATTAATGGCCTTATTTTCATAGATGACAGGCATGAACAATTAGACAGGGTCCTAGCCTTGCAGGTTTTTAGAGTTCCTTGTCAATCAGCTGCTGTTCTCACCCTGTTTAACATGTGTTGATGTCCTCTTTGTCAGAATGACTACAACAGACAGACATAAAACTCAAAATCCCTGCAAAACTAAAGGCTTGTACCCCTTCTATCAGTCCTTACTGATCATTAATGATATTCTGTGTATTCAGTACGTTTAGACACTAGTGTAATGGGTGTTTTATCTCATAATTTACTCTTGTATTTTTCTCATTTTAATCTTATTATTTTTTATATTTTATATATTTTACTCATCAGTTTGCTGAAACTTTGCTTTATTGAAGGGCAACAGCAGTGGCCCAGCTACAACCTACAACCTTCAGGTCAGAGGTGATGGCTAAAAGTTCTCACATTTCTGCTCAACGCTGCTGCCGTTCCTATCATGATCATTGCTGATGCATATACTAGAGGTTATACCAGAGGCCAGCGGTTTTCAGTGTAGCTTGTCCATCCAATAAGGTCTCAATACCAGGAGGGTTATGAAGCTCATTGGCTGTTTGCCATGCTTCCCTGTATTCATTAGCTCAGCCGACATTTTTTAACATGGTCACTTAACTGAACTGAGCACAGGCCTGATGAGTTAAACATTATTCTGTAGACTGCAGTTAAAGCTGGGTTATATTATTGCTGGAGTGGAACTGAGACACCTTGCTCAAGAGTATATCACTTAAGAATCCTGCCCAAAACCAGAGTCCCGTTAGCTGGACATGTTGCCAATGCTAAACTGACCTGAGCAAGTGCGCACGGCTCTCATCGTCTCCCTCTGTAAGTCTTGTGTGATGAGCCTGTTCACAGGCGAGCCTGTCAGTGTCTGAGGTCCTGTAGGCCCAATGCCACCCCCTGCCCAGGGCTGTAATCTGGGACGTCTGGCCACACGTCTCCAGCAGGTAGGGCCAGGGACGGAGGGCGGGGCCTGGCACCGCGCGCCCGCGTGACGCCATGTTGCGGCTGGCAGGGCTTCCATTGGAGCCGCTGAGATGGCGGCAGTGGGGGCGGGGGGTAGCCGGGCAACAGATGGGCTCTCTGCTTCTCTGTGGCACACGGCGCTCTGAGGAAAGGCTTGGCCTGCGGTGCGCGTGGAAGGCCGTGCCAAGAGACCGGACCGCGTGCCGCATGCCTCCGAACGCACAGGCCCGCGCCGCGCCGCTCCCCAAACAGGTACGCCCAGTTCAGCACAAAGCTTTCCATACACGGCCTGTCATTACATCATTTATTTTCTTAGCTTATCTATTTTTAAACTGGTACATTATGTTACCACCTTAACAGAGGCTGAGAAGCACCTGGCTCAAAGCAATAACAACGCAGGCGTTCCATGTGATGTTCTCTGCTGCATCCAATGAAATTCAACAAAATCAACATTTGCTTAGCAAAGTACTTTTTGGGAATTGTGTCTGAGAGCATTCTAAGAAAGTGGAGAGAAATATCCAAAACCCCTGAGTGAAAAAAGATCAGTCACAAAGTTGCAGCCAATTGGATATAATTATAATATTAAGGATCGTGAGATCTACACAGTACATGCTTAAAATCATAGACACTTTTAAATTAGAAATCACATTAAAGATGTCATTGTAATATACTGATTTTGTACAGACTGCTTAGTATGGTTTATGATGGTAGGATATTAATAAAGTTAGGATTCTGGGCTTTAAAAAATATGGGTGAATTTAAGGTATGTGTTCCAGGTAGTTCATCTTGGTACAGGTGAGGGCAAAGCTTTCCAAAGGTGATACCTTGGATGACCCCTGCCCTGTTGCCCTGGTTCCAATTTAGTGATTGTAGAATGTTCCATTCCTGCTAAGCATACCCCCACCATCAGGAAAATGCCATTTGCCGCAAGTGTCATAATTTGTTTTAGAAAAGCTGATCGTTCTGAACTGTCTTTAAAAGTCCCTTAGTACATGTTCTTTGGCAGCTCCGTGCTTGAACTGTCAAATTCAGGAGGGTTTGCATATTGGCAATGTGTCAGCTGCCTCTCTCTAGAGCAATAGCATTAAATCTATTCGTTTGTAATGTGAGAAGTGACTCAGAACCACATGTGCTCTTATGTATCGTTCTACTTGTCACAGGACAAGTAGACACCCTTGCTACATGTTTTGTACCGAACGATACTCAAATTGTGATTACCCAAAAAACCCGACAAGCTGCAAAGCCAGCAAACTTCTTTTTTTTCCCCTTGTGGTCGGAACTTCTGTGAAGAAGTGACACTGCTCGACCGCGGAGGGTTGGCAAATAACGAAGATCACGCGCGATGCGACCCGTCCTGCCGCTATCCGGGTGAAAGTGCGCGCAGGCAGCGGCTCGTAAACTACGCTGAGGGTTTCAGACAGACTTGCAGAACCTGCGCGTGCGGAATAAGCGGCGCCGCTCGTTGGCACTAATAACACGGCAACACGCGTGGTCTCCTGGCTCCCTTTCACCTCGGCAAATGACAATGGCGGAAAAACCGGATGAGCAGGTTGGCCAAACGCACGCAGTACGGGCATGGCCAGGTAACTCGAACCAGCCAATCCCGGCGCCTCAGTGTTTTCGAGCTAGGGGGTTAAGTCAGCCGACTCGATGTAAATGGAGACATTGGATTTGGTGTTGCTGTATGATATTGCTCACCCCGTTTGGCCAGTGTTTGCTTGGGTATCACCTGGTGCCAGGGAGTGGGTGTGAACTGTTTTGACATTACGATGCAAATGTGGGTTAGTCACTATCCTTCTTTCTGCCCAGGATTGTTGTGGGTGAAGTTGGGGTGATGAGGCTCTGAGATTTTTCAGAGAGAGGGGGGGGGGGGGGGGTGAGGTTGGTGATGTCAATCTCCAGTCCTGGGAGACTGGAATCCCTGCAGGGATTTGGGGACCCCAGCAATCAGTACCCTGGAATAATTCTATCACTGGTCAGTTACACTAGCCATTACTGTTGTACTTTATGAATTACTGTACATTTATTTACGCTAGGTTTTACTCGGTCCAGTATAGGTATCCACCATTTACATGCATTCTGCTTTTAATGTGTTCAATGACGTGCATCGACTTATTTTTCTTTTCTTTTTTTGTTAGTGGAAAATGCATGGGAGAGGTAGTATATGGATGTCTCACTGGTTTTGCTTTTTTTCCCTCAATGGCACAGGAGAAAAAAAGACCTTCATTAGGTACCGGAGGCAGAGATGGACTTCTTTGACATTTCCCAGTAATAGCGTCCTTGTGTGTGTATATGTGTGGGTGTCTATATATGAGAAAGAAAAGACCTACGCCTTGGACCGCTGGTAACAAACAAGCCTCTTGTTTTTCTTCTTTTGAAGGGATGGACAAAGAAAGCAAGGGAAACAACCATGGCCTTGATATCATGATTAAGTCGCTGCTCTTTTCTTCATATTAGCGAGGGGAGGATTAATTACGTACGGAGCTAAACCCACCGTTTTTAATCAAAAGCCATCTTTCATTGTCCGACTCCCGCTGGCCCAACAGCAAGGCCGTGCCCTGTGAACATGATGTCATCACTCCTGGAACCAATCCGCTTAGGCCACAGGGTTTCCAGTCACAGGTCTTGAATTCTGGTCATTAACTTATTTTAATCAGGCCGTTCAGAGCACAAAAAGTGCGCTGTCTATGTGGACCTTAGGAGGGGTCAGACACAAGCACACCCCGTGGAAGCGAACTCGCTGACAGCCTTGCTGACAAACAGTGAGCCAGCCGCTGCACAATTGTGGGAAGGAGTAGGGCAAGGTCGATCTAAACAAAGCGTGTTCCGTACGGGACAGTGCCGTGAATCTACACGGCTGCGGCAGCATATCGCAGTGTTATTATTCACGGTCGTGTTACGAGAACGCACCAGCCAGCATCTCGCATGACCCTGATGTGAACTGATCAGGCGGGAGGCGCACTAATCCTCATAATGTTAACCAGATGTGATCTCTTTCCAAGGGGCAGCACTCTCATTTCTTGCTCTCCCTTTTGTCTACACAAAGTGACCTGTTTTATTGTGTGTGCTCTGTGCTGGGGTACATTATGGTCAAGTGAATTATTCAATAGGAAAACTGTTTGCCTTCAGTATGGAGTCTGGAGTTTTATGTACTACCTTTGTTGTGTCCTAGAAGGACAGTACATGATTGTGGTTGCTTTGGTGAAAAGCTGGCTACCTGGATACAATAGGGAATAATTTAACGTATAATAATAATGTAATAATGTAAGTTGTCTTAAATATGTCTTATTACAGACAAGCACTGGTAATAGTCTTGAATAAACAAATTTTTGAAGTCTAAGTTACAGGTCAGTTAAACCTCTTGTTAATAAGAGTTGAGTAAATTTTTGATGCAAAAGAAAATATATCAAGCTGTTGGTTATTTTTCTCTATCGAGGTTCATATTAAATGATTTCAGTCACATGCCAGGTGAAGGCACTGATTGATCAATTTTTAAAACTTTATTGTAAAAAGGAAAAAAAAAAATACAAAAATTCACATAGAAAATTCACATAGAAAATGTCAAGTAGCAAATGTACACAGCTTCAGACCACAGACACAGCATTACTTTACGATACAGTAAGGCTGATCCTTTTTTGCACTTCGAACTTTGACATTTACCCCAACTGCGTCTGCACGATTGCTCACTTTTTTTTTAAATTCATGCAACCTAAAGATGGTAGTTTCAGTTCCTTCAGTATTTTACATCACAGTCTGAGAGAGAGTGACTAGAGATGAAATAACATACATCACTCATGCTACATTTAAATGGCATCCTTAACTGGATCTCATTTATGTAAATAAGGGGGCGGGGGAAATGATGGCTCAGAGATTACAAAAGGAAGCTTTTTTTTATGGGTGGTATGAACTTTCCAGTCCTACTTCCTGGGCGCTTGGAAATGAATTTTCAAACAGAAAATAAAAACGGGCTTCGGGCCCGTCAGCTCCGGCAGTGTTACCACAGACGCTGTTGTCAACAACCTCAGCGCTCTTCAGTCTCGTTACGTGAAAAACCTCGGACTACAGACCAGCGGAATCAGAGCACGTTTCTGAAAGTGAGAGCACGCTCTGTTTCGGTGTCTCTACGCTCACCCAAATTTAAACACAGAGCCAAAAACACAACTGGCCTTTGGAGAAAATAAAAAATTCTACCATTGTTTCCATTAAAAAAAGAATAAATTAATTACTTTACATTTGTTCTTATACAGTAAAAATTGGGATTTCATAATATTATCGTTTGGGGATGCCACTGAATAACTACTGAGATCTGCCTGATTGAAACTGCCATGCAGTTCACATGGACAGACATTTAAACCAACACACAGTAGAGGATTTAATCGTTTTAAATAACAAAAATTGATTTTTATCAAAATCCAAATCATGTATCTGAACTGTAAATATTGCTTTTAAAAAAACTGGATTGAGACACATCAACGATTTTTTCAACAATTATCGTCAACCCGTTTACAAAGTTCCCTCTGTGTCAGAACACTTCCAACAGTTGGTCCACGATAAAAAAATATTCATAGTGCAGAATTCTTGAAGGTTTAACATAAAAACGGGGAACCCCCCATTGAAGCACTTAAACGACAATTAACTGTCATTGAGAGACTACAGGTTAGTCGGAGGAACAGTCTCGACAGAAGGCAGGTTCACCCAGCCGGTCTCGTCCAGCTTGGTCGCTGCCACTTCCCCAATTTTACAAAACAAATTCAGTATAACTATGGACAACGGCAGGTCCTCAGAAGCTACACAGCAACGCATTTTGACAAGACTACCTGCTAGACGCTAACCAGGAACATGGACCGCGAGCAGTGGCCTGGTCGAGCCGCGGGCCGTGCGGAACGTGCTAGAACAGGAAGTGTATGTACAGCTGTACACACAGCTGGAACCCACACACCCGGAGCGGATTGTCCACCGCTGGTCAAGGCATTTGATCCTCAAGAGGGAGGGGTGCGGCACAGGCAGAAATGCTCTCAAAAGTCTAAGGAAGTCCATAAAAAATATAAATTCTGTACACATCTGAATTCATAGGGCGCTGGCCTCACCCCCCCCCCCCCTCCCTTCCAGTTAAGGTTGTTCCCACATAAAATGAAGTCCCGCCGGCATGGGGCCATGTCCAAGGACCCTGGGTGTGGGAGAAACGCGACCATGGCCGGACCAGGCCACGTCTCCAGCCTAACAAAGGCAAAGCCGCCCTAGTCCAAAGACCTGATTGGCTGATTGGCTGACTGGGCAACAGAGTGGCCTGCTGGGATTAGACCCTGAAGGTCCCTCCTGATTAGTAGGAGGGGCAATCGCCCTGGTAGTGAGGGGCGGGACTGGCCACCCCTTAAGATTGAAGAGGGGTGACGAAGGCTCGTAAGTACAGCCAGGCAGGCCGCCCCGGAGGAGCCGCAGCCTGTCGGCTGACAGGATTAGTGGTACATACCGCCTGGGCGGTGGAAACATCAAGTGCACCAAAACCAGTCGCCAGCCCAGCGGCCCAAAACAGAGCCTTCACAGCAACGCGCATTTAACGCTTTAGGGACGCATTCTGACACTGGGCCTGCAGATCGAGCGGCTCACACACACACACACATGCACGCTCGAAGACACACTCACACACACGTGTGTACGCTCACAGACATGGACCACCACATGCTCCCGCCACAATGCTACAGCAAAAAAAACAAACAAACAAAAAAAAAACAGATAAAGTGAACTAACAAAACCAAGATAGAAAATAATGTACAAAATCTACAAAAAGGCAATCCGGTCCAGCAGATTTTGCCCTGACCCAGCACTGTCTGTGTCTTCCACCTGGGGGAATTAGCCCTCCTGAGCCATCGCAAAGTCTATCTGTTTCGACGAACATACAGAGTGCTGAGGGTGTCTGTGATGAGGGTGAAGAGTCCCCAGCAGAGGCCTCTCCAATCTTGCAAGGGCTGCACAGCGTTCTAGAGCACAGAAAGAGAGAAACACAGTTCAGAGGTGTGCAGCATTTTATAACACACACACACACACATAAAAACAGAGTTCAGATGTATGCAGCGTTTTAGAATACACACACACACACACACACAGATAAAACAGAGTTCAGAGGGATGCAGCATTCTAGAACACAGAGAGAGGAACAGTTCAGAGGCACTCAGCATTCTAGAACGCAGAGAGAGGAACAGTTCAGAGGCACTCAGCATTCTAGAACACAGAGAGAGGAACAGTTCAGAGGCATTCTAGAAAACAGAGTTCAGAGGTGACATAGTGAAAACTCCCCCTGGTGGCTGTTCATAGCCAAGCAGTGTTCAGATCTCATTTCATTCACCTCCAACTGAACTTTATGAAATTCCATGAATGAATTTACAGCCAAATTCAATAATATGTGTGAGTGTGTGGGTGTTTGTGCATGTGTTCATGTCTGTGTGCACTTGTATGGATTTGTGTGTGTGTGTGTTTGTGTGTGTGCGTACGCATGTGCTTGTGTATGCATGTGTGGATTTGTGTTTGTGTGTGTGTGTGTGCATGCGTGTATGTGTGTGAGTGTGTGCATGTATGTGTGAGTGTGTATGGGTGTGGATGTGTGTGTGTGTGTGTGTGTGGGCGCACGCGCGTGTGTTTAAAACCGCGGGGAGTGAGCGGGCGATTTCAGACAGACAGCGTCTGTGCGCGGGAGCAGGGAAAAGCGGCCTGCCGCTCCGCTAACAGCTGCTGTGACTCACCCGCTAAAAATAGCCCAGCGCCTCGGCAACAGACACACAGACAGCCAAGACAGACAGACGGGCAGACAGAGGCAGAGACTGAAGGAGTCAGACTCAAACAGCAGAATGGCAGAGAGAGGGAGCGAGACAGTGAGAGTGAGAGGGAGTTTTCAACAAACACAATACAGGCACAAACACAAAGAGGACAGCTTGGGGGGGGGGGGGTATAAAAAAGCAGAGCCAGACAGCAGAGCAGAAAAAAGAACAGGACAGGAACACGGATGTGAGAGAAAGACGCGAGCAGCCGCGGTAACGACCCAGACAGGAGGGAGCACTGAATCACAGGCAGCAGTGACGCGGCAGAGGTCTTGTGCTACCAGCATTGTCTCTACTTGTCAACAGGAGGGAGGAAGTCCCCGTACTTTTTCTCGGTCTCTAAATAAACAACACTTCTCCCAGAATGCTCAGCCAGCCACCAGGAGTCATACCATCCGCAGCTCCGGGAGGTTCACCGAGGGCGCGGGGCAAGGCCAGAGGAGGAGGAGGGGGAGGGGGAGGGGAGTGGTGCTACATTCGACTTTGGCTCCACTCCACGGCAAGCTGGCCTGGATCATGTGATCATCTACATTTCTTCACGCTCACGTTAGCTTTTATTGAAGACAGGGCTATTTTACTGCTGTGTGCACTTACATGTGTGCGCACGTGTGTGTGTGTGTGCTAGCGCGCGAGTGGCTGTGTGTATACACACATAAATGTGTTTGCATATGTCTAATCTAAATTTCAGTGTCTGTGTTTTTAGCTTCTGAGACACTGTGTGTTTTTTGTTTCGTGATGTGAATAGATTGGCTTGAGTGTTTGCATGCAAGAGAGTGAATTCGCACAACTCAGTAATACCAGCAGGGTAATGTCAGCCAAGACAGCCGCATGCGTGAGTGAGTGAGAGAGAGAGTGAGAAAGAGAGAGAAAATAGTGAATACAGGAAGCATAATGTCAGCTAGAGCAGTCGCGTGAGTGTGAGAGAAGGAGAGGGAGAGCGAGAGAAGAATGACGTCAGCTTGTGTTTGTCTGGACTGAGGGAGAGGGCGGAGATTAGCCTGTGTTTACTCCCTGGGCTGCCTCGACGGCTCCTCACGCGATACAGTGGAGGGAGGGAGGGAGGGAGGAGGGGAGCAAGTTCACCCACAACTGGAAACTCCACTTCAGTCACAACACACACCCAGAGGCCACAGCTCTCCTACTGATTTAACAGCTGACACACACACTTACGCGTGCGCGCACACAGTTTCTCTCAGTCAAGCGCGCGCTCGTGCGTGCGAACACACGCAGGCATGCACACGCACACACACGCTCAGCTCCTCACCCTTCTCTGCAGAAACAAGGCGTTCAACTCGTCCCCGATGATCCGCAGCTGGTCGGCCACTCTCCCCGACGCGTCGTCGTCGATCTCCTGATCGCTACCACTGCTGTGAACCGCGGGCTCCCCCAGGGGGCGCTGTCTCTGGGGCAGCAGGTCCGGCAGCGGCTGTCCATCACGAGGCCCTTCGACGCTGCTTCCCTGCTCCCTCCCTGTGTCTGGGCACGGCCGAAAGGACGTCTCATTAGCACTTCAAACGCACGGAAACAAATCACCCTCCCAGAGGACAACAGCACGAAGATCTGTCACTCAAGTTCCAGCTCACAGCTCAGGATAAACAACATCAGCAGCCTTACACAGATGGGTGTAGGCCCACACTACTTGGGTGCCTGGCTTCTATCGTTCACTTGGGCTGAGGGTCCTGTTATTTTACAGGTAGGCCAGCGCGGCGTTATGGCTGTCCCCAGCCTCCCCCTCGCCCCCTCCCCCTCTCAAACTCCACTGGCTGCTCCAGACTTCACCTAGCGACTCTTTAAGGCTCTTAAAGAGTCTAGAAACAAGCATGGCTGTCTAGGCATCCGCTGACCCATTTTAACACCCTCTGCCCTGGTGCTTACGCAGGCGGGTCCTCGACTTAGCGGGACTGGCCCGCCGTTTATCCCCCTCTGGTCCCTCTTTCCGAAAGCGCCGTACCCCCGCGTGGCATCGGAGTCAGACGTTTAAAATCGTGCGAGGCCGGCTCTTTTCTGCTTAGCCCCACTGGTGTTCTTGCCCCCCCATTTTTGTTTTTTTCTTCCAAAGTTTGACTGTAATCCCTTAATCTGCTTAATTAGTCTAGAGTATACGTGGTTGTGTGCGCTAGCATTGGTTTAATAAACCTGCACGAGAACCTAAGGTTTATTTAAGCGTTACCTTAACTTTGTTCAGACACTGCAGAGGCAAAATATTTTCTTGGAAATAATATTTCACGTCTCCAATTTTTTTCCAAATGAATATTTAATCTCTCTCTTCTGTCACTTCTCCTTTAATCAATGAAAGTGAGCATTTTTAAATAGAAATACTTTAGTCTGCAGATCGATCTTTGGGGGTTCAGAAGAAAAGCCCACTACATTTCAAATTCATTTTTTAATTAGCCTAATTAGTCTATGGAGAAAACAATGAAGCAAATATTGAATGGCTTTAGTTAATGTTCCATACTATTTATGTATACTTTCACAAAATAAAAAATACAGTGAGACGTGAAAAATATTATTAGCCTTGCCTGCTACATAAAACCATCCACCTCCCATTGCATTTTTACCTTAAGGCTTTCTATTAAATGCATAACAAAGATATCGCTATTTTCTAACAATCTGCTGATCCAAGAGGTGCAGGTGACTGAGAAGGCAGAGAGAGAAACAGAGAGAGAGGGAAAGCAGAGAAGCACTGGCTTGTTGCCAGGGTAACTGTGGCCGGGTACTGCCAGGAACCGAATTCACCCATTGGCTGAGAAAAAACAGGGGCAAGCCATGATAGGATGGACATGGTGAGGAGGGGGAGGGACCTGCTGGCTTGGACAGGCAATCGGAGGCAGGGAACTAGGGAGGTAACAGGGAAGAAGAGGAGAAAACACAGGAAGGTGGAGCAGAAAAAAAAAAACATAACACAGGTGAAAGGAAATAAAAAGGAGAATGTGCGGAGGAAAGTGTCGTCCGGTGCAAATGCCAGCCGAACTGGGGTGTATCTTTCTGCTCAGAGGCTATGCGGGTTTGCTCTCTGGGCAGTCATAGACAGCGGCAAGTCTGGACATGCCCCAGCCAATACTGCTGAATGGCAGTACGGAAAAGAGAGAGAGTGACAGAGACAGAAAGAGAGGGAGCGCAAGTGAATACAGGACACTCAAAATAGCAGCTCCCTGCAAGCACAGCATGTCCTAGCAAAGCCCAGACAAGCAAGTCCCCCACAAACCCCCATTTCCTACAGGCATCGTCATCTGTAGTGGCAAGCAGTGCCTGCTGGGAATGTGAGTTCCCATATTGCTCCATATTCATTTACAGCTATAAGATTATTTTTTTACATTACACATTTGTTTTCTAGATACCCTTCTGAAGCATGACTTTAGCTGCAAATGCAGTGCTCTAATATAACCGGAGCCACTGGAGAAAAGAGACGTCCTACATTTCCCAAACTCTACTTCCTACTCTCCACAAATACCTGTGATTGTTATAATTACAACCCTTTAACAGCTAAGCACATAAGGTTAAACATTTTGCTGAAGGACACAACACTGACACGCTGGGGACTTGAACCCAGAACTTTCAGGTGCTTCCATAGAGGTGCTGCATTGGACCTCAGACATTCATCCATCACCCTCCCCTCCCAGTGGCTTACCTGCAGTCTCTCGGACAGCGGCGCCGGCGGTCTCTGAGGGAAGTGAGCTGGGCACACAGACGGGCGTCGGGCGCGGGCTGTGGGCCACGGCGCTGTAGGCGGTCTGGGTGGCGATGTCCCGGCGCGGGTGGCAGGGCTGGTAGCCCATCTGCAGGGCATGGAAGCCGCTCCCGTGCCAGGCGTCCTGCCGCGCGCCTTCCGGCCGCAGCGCCTCCATGCGACAGCTCTGCTGACCGCTCTGGCCGCTGCTTTCCACCCCTCCGTCTGTCTGGGGTCTGGCCATACCACCTGCAGCCTGTAGGTGGCGCAAGAGAGCGCACAGCATTAATTAGCATCTGTGGTTAATCAGGACTTCATTTAAAAAAATGATTAATGGTTACATTAGAACAAGAGCAATACCGCTACTCCTGACAGCATCAACAACACAGAAAGTGTTGCCACCCAGTGGACTCCAATGGAATTTTACTGCGTTTGAATTCAAAGCATTACTACTGCACTTTACTATGCCATACTGCATGTCTAAATATTTGGCATAAGATTCAATAAACATGACACATC
Organism: Anguilla rostrata; assembly: GCF_018555375.3. Taxonomy (NCBI): domain Eukaryota; kingdom Metazoa; phylum Chordata; class Actinopteri; order Anguilliformes; family Anguillidae; genus Anguilla; species Anguilla rostrata. The sequence continues at coordinate 28,631,049 of NC_057944.1, forward strand.
TAAACTGTACACTAATAATTACAGCAGAAGCGTTTGAAACTTCGTTAATTTATTTAGGTAAATCACTTGGATTACATAACCATATTACATTACAGAAATATAATTCATATTTCAAAACAGTTTTTTATTTTAATTTCAGGCTGAGCAAGCGTGCATTCATGCAAAATTCAAGCAATGTTAGAAGTCAAGACTCAAGTCAAGATTCTTTTCAAAAACATTGTTTGTCCTCTGGCTTGACCCAACAATTTATATTCCACGTGGCCGCTAGATGGCAGCGACAGCGCCCTCGTGCTCAAGAGTTGTTTGTAAACAAATCCGTGCCAGAAGCGAACTGACACGCTCACGCGTTTAACGTACACGAGCGCGCTACTCTAAGATACACAATAACAAGCTTGACAGCAGAAGCGTGCCTCTTTCACAATTTCTCCATGATAAAAGCGGTAAATTCCAGCGCCTTCTCAGGTTTGATTTGACAGATTAAGCATTCAGATTTCCACACTGCGACACAGACAATCATATCAGATTGTTTTAGAGTTAACTCTCTACTGTAAGAAATGGAAATAAAATATGCATGGAAAATATTATGTAGGTAATTCAAAATTTCATAACAGTACCATGCATGTTTATTCTACACATACTAATATTTTCACGCGTTAAAACTTGCGTAAGGGGTCAAGTCCTGACCGCGCTAGTAAATTACGATGATAAAAGAAATCTTGACATTCAATTTGCTAACACACGGAACACAACGTTCTCGCGAAAATCTTTGCACAATGTTACACATGATATCATAATGTAACAGCACTATGAGAACCCAGTCGAGAAGTTAGTCAAACCATACCGAAAAACAAACAAAAAAATCTGCCAATTATTCAGGCATCGAAAGCTGGACAGCGTTATTTAACACGCCATGAACTCATTTTAAAGCACATAAAACAAATAATCCCTCTTGCAATCGCTTGACCGATGGTTAATGAATAATCGTCAAATGATGAGGAATAGCCTACCACTAGTCTATGACATTTGTGCAAACCATCTTAAAATTCTATCGGTTTTAAAGCTACTTTAGCAACTTTAGTAGATAACTCATTCATATCACTTGCTTTAACTAATTTGACACATCGAATAGAGGCAACTGAACTGTAGTTTAATGATATAAATACATAGTCAAAGTTCACCATGTAGCCATTGTCTCTCTGGCTAACTGTCCAAAAGTCAATACACGACACACCAAACGCATATTCACGGGAACCAAACAGCGCTTTGGGCGAGACGCTGAGACGCAAGTAAGAAAAACATCACCGGGATAGATATATTTGCCCTTCCAGATACATCAGAACTAGCTAGCCAAAATGTTGGTCGATTGCGCCTTTTCCTTATATAAAAATGTGGCTAATGTAATCTCTAGTGGCAGAGCGGATCCCCGTCCCAATTCCGGCAAACAGGTTAATGTTTCCACAACCAAAAACATCGAGACCCAAAGCCATGCAGCGTGCGGAGTACAGCTCGCAGAGTTGTCAGTGCACTATGTCCATAAGCAAGAAACTGTCCTTTACTTGGAACTCAAAAGGACCGGGTTAAAGAAAGAGTAGGCTATTCATGCACAGCGATTTAGGCTACTACATGAAATGAAATGAACTCGGTAAAACGTTTAACATTATTACCTAGGAAACTATCAACGTTAACTCTAAATGTAGTGTCAAGTGCATTAAGCTGTCAAACAGAGCCAGCTGGCGAACAAGTCAACTAATAAGTATGAACTTACCTGCCTTTGTTGACGTTTCGTTGTAACAGGATAACAGTCAAGAGTTTATGTAATGTTGATGGTTCCTTGTCATTAGGGGTCGTATACAGAAAGCTAACTGGCTAGTTAGCTAATTCCGTTGCTTGAAAGTCCACTCGTGTGACATTTTTACCATTGTCTGAACCGTACGTCAATAAACATCCCAGGAAAATTTCAGTTGCAGCGCCGATCGAGCAATGAATATAACGCCGAAATCGTTGATTTGCCAAAGGGGATAATAGAGGAACAATCCTAGCGTCGATTACAGATGAGAATGCTACACAGTTGTGATCCCGCTCAGCTTTCACTCCCGCGGCTAGACTCCTTTCGCCACGCCCTCTTCGTTTCTGACAAGTCCTGACATGCACTTCGAGTAGTTGAGATGCGCGATTCTATGGTTGCACTGGCCACTTTTTTTCAGACGAGGCTCCGCAGGAATCCACAGAACGCCTCCTTCCTTTGCCCCCTTCCCGTCCCCTTTTTTGTGCGATTGTAAAACAGTTAACAACTGTCAACAAAATATAATGCAAAGAGGGATGTCGTTAAATTTACACCTCTTCTTTCTAGTGTTAAAGTAGCATACACATTAAAAGGTGTTAAGTACAACGACACGAGAAGGGGTCAGTGGGGTGAATTGTAAATGAACTTGTCAGCACATTCAGCATGGAGATGCCCATGCCATGCCCTGACACGAAAATAACTTCCAGCCTGCTCGTGAATTAAACTGTCCATGGTATTCTGTACAGCAACCAGTCATTGTATGACTGTTGGCAGGTCTTTGCAGACAGTGGTGCTATGTTTAGAGAGGTATTGCCAAATGTTAGCTGTGTGGGTTGTGACACAACTGACATCCTAACCTTGTGAACCAGATAATACACCAATAGTAGTAGTAGCCTAGTAGTAGTAGAGTAGTAGTTGTTGCAGTAGCAGCAGCAGTATTATTGTTGTTGTGCAGTTTTTATTCATTTATCAAAACCTTACGAGGTAGATATAAGGTGCGACCGGTCTCTGCAGAGATCTCTGCAAGTTCTGCAGGTGCAGTCTCAGCATGACTAATGCACTGAATCCCTCTGTCTCAGGTAGATTACACTCTTTAAAAAGTTCAACAATAAACAGCGTTTAGTTTTTTTTGTTTGTTTGTTTGTTTGTCACCAGGACGAAACACTTTTTGGGTTGCCTGCTGTGTAGTGCTCTGTCAGTGGGGTTCTCTAAAGACCCTTTTTAATGGATCTAAGAAGAACACCTTGGAAAGATACAGATAAATATATTGAAACATTTTACACAGAAGAGAAATTGTACAAAAAAGCGCTTCTTGGGCTGTCTGAATAGGCGGAGTGAGAGGACGGATGCAAGATATAGTGGCGTGAAAAAGTATTTGCCCCTTCTTGATTTTTTCGATTGTAGCATATTTGTCACACTGAACGATATCAGATCTTTAGACAAAATGTGATATTAGAAAAAGTCAACACAAAATACATCTTTAAAATTATTACTTAATTTATTTAATGAAAAAAGTTATCAAACACCCATTTCACCCAATTTTCCCCTTAGTTACTCAATCAACCAGTTAGTCAAATTGAATTGATAATTAGATTTAGCTGATTGAACACAGCCAAGCTTGATTTCAGCCATCCCTGTTGAATCTGAACCTCAGTTATATTGAACCTTGCCATCAGAGTGAAGTAGTCACCACAAAGTTTCTACAAGCATTTTATGTCACGACCAAAGGAAATTCCACAAGAGATGAGAAAAAAGTTGTTGAAATATATCAGTCTGAAAAGAGTTACAAGGTGAAAGATACATCCTGCAGATGCGCTGGGACGCATCATCACTGATGGAACCTGGGGTCACAGGGTGTTTCGGGTCTTTCAACATCAGACACCCTCGCCCAGGCGACCCAGCCGGGGTTTGATCAGACCCCAGCTTGCGTCCCAGCAGCATTCGCCCACGGATCTGCCCTCTTGATCCAAAGCCACCTAGTGGCTTTCTCTGCAGCTTCAGTAGCAAATCTGATGGCCTTCCTCTTTGCCTCCCCGGTGATGCCCAAGTTGGGGTTCTCATTCTCCCCCCCCCCCTCGGGCTCCACTGGGGGTGTCTTTCAGAAGGCTTTTCTGTAGCTTATTTTGGTTTCTCCCTCATGGAAGATACAGGCTGCAGTGCTAGCCCTTCCTGTCCTGGTTCCCGTCTTTCCGAGCAGTCAACTGTCTCTCCGGTTGTCACAAAACCATTTCTAAGGCTCTTGGACTCCACCGAACCACAGTGAGAGCCATTATCTCCAAATGGAGAACACTTGGAACTGGGGTGAATCTTCCCAGAAGTGGCAGGCCTGCCAACATTTCTCCAAGAGTAACAACTCATCCAGAAATTCTCAGAAGATCCCAGAAAAACACCCAAAGAACTGCAGGTCCCTTTATCCTCCACTAGTCAGTGTTCACGACTCCACAATAAGAAAGAGACTGGGCAAAAATGGGTTTCATGGAAGAATGGCAAGGGGGAAACTGGTGCTAACCGGTGCTACTCGGGGAACCTGAGTAAACACAAAACATATTTTTATTTATTTAATGGGAAAAAATATCAAACACCCATGTCACCCATGTGAAAAAAAGAATTCCCCCCTTAAACTTAATAACTGGTTACACCACCTTTATCAGCAATAACTGCAACCAAACTCTTCCTATAATTCAATAACAGTCTTACATGGCTGTGGAGGAATTTTAGCCCTCTACAGAACTGCTTTAATTCAGGAAAAATTGGTAGGTTTTTGACCACGAACTGCTAATTTCAGATCCTGCCACAGCATCTCTACTGGGTTAAAATCAGAACTTTGACTAGACTACTCTGGCCCAAGGGTTGTGTTGTGCATGGCCCCTATTAAATAAATAAATAAATAAATAAATAAATAAATAAATAAATAAATAAATAAAATAAAATATAAACTAATGATGCTAAATAATATACATATAGTCAATACATCAATAAACATTCACCGAAACCCACAGAAATAGAGGGGTGAGTTGAACTGTAACTTGCTAATAATAGTAAATAAAATATTTTAAATGGTAGTCTACAATACATATTTTATAATTTGACACCATGCATGTTGCCCTGGCTTGCCATGTATCAACAACTTTGTTAGCCATATTCTGCATAACCTAGACATCAAAATAAATTAGCCGTCTCACTGATTGTATTATCAATTATCAACATAAAACAACAACATTGACCAACTTCAATTTTCATTTAATATTTACTCATTTGCATATTTTGATTGAGTAGGCCTATTCAACGGCGTTTTATGGGAATACCCTAAAATGCTAATTTGACCTCTTCAGTGCAACTTGTGACTGCAGCTATTCTGGCCACCTTGCAGCTGTACGCCATCTGGGACGCAGGGCTTTGTTGCGTCGCTTAATCGGATGCTAGTGACAGTTTGTCTCGAGACCCCTAGTTTACAGGGAACGCCTCCTTTTAAGCGGGGAATTCCGCGCTTAGGTACATGTCCGGGCGAACTTCCTTAGCCCGAATCGGGAGGCGCATTGCGCGAGGATCTCCCGGATAGCGACAGTGGTCGATCCAATTCCAGTTGTTTATTTTTCTTAATTGTCATTTGGTGGGACTATGCATTTCTGTGACGGAAAAAATCTATTGCTTAAACGGCCCGTACCAGTAGTAGCAGAAGTTAATGTGATTCAACACAATTAATCATTGTAGTAACATAACTTTGAGCTTTGTAGTAAAGAAATACGTAATACGCAAATTATGCAGAAGACATCATTCTTAACTAGTTTATTAATTAATGACTAATTATTCAGGGGCACTTTTGCACCATGCCACCAACACCACAAGTGTCAGCTGATACAGTAGGCCTAATTATGAGATTATTATTCAAACATAATATGTCCTCACAACATTTCAGTGATGTAGAAAGAACAGTGTATTTATTTTGGCACCTGTATCCACCTGAGGGCAGTTAGGGGATGCAGCAGACTGCTGGTGTCCTTGAAGCTCGCAAAGTGGCGACACACAATGAAAACTCACATCTGGTAACTTGCCAGTAGTGAAGTCACTCACCGGTCATGTGATGCAATGCATATTGAATTCCACCCTGCACGTGCCCAGTGAGGAGAAATCTCATAGATTACAGCACTGTGAAAATCTAGCACCTAATATACAGTCACTAATAGACTATTTGCACCTACACAGCAGTGCCAGACTTTCACATGTGTTCATTTACTTGTTAATTAACATCTCTCTCTCTCTCTGTTTAAAATTTTCCTGATATTGGAGTGGTGGTTTCAGTTTGAGACATGATAATGGTAGCTGTATGCTAGACATAAAGAGGCTAGTGTTTTTTAGAATTGTACCAACTTTGTGTTCCAGAGGCCGTGTGCATCGCTTTGACTCTTCTCTGCCTTTCAGAGGTGGCTACGGGGAGTAACCAAGCGGAAAGACAGATCTCTTCATACAATGAGTGCTGAGCTAGGACCTGGACTGCCACAATGACATCATCCTTCACCCCCTCCCCCACCCCCCACCACCACCACCTCACCCCCCACATGCACATACACACGCAAGCAACAGCTCTCTGGCTACAAAGCAGACTGCTGGGTCCAGCACTATTCTCTCTCTCCCCTCCATTTCACAAATTAGTTTTCAGCGCTGCCAACTAATTGGCTGCTAAACAGCCACTGTCGTGGGGGAGCTGAGTGGCGCAGGGTGAACAGCTGCCTCTTCTCGTAAAGTAATGGAAGGGTGGTGAAAGACAGATGACGGCAAAGCATCACTCAGGATGCGCAGACACTGTGCAGCCAGGGGTCTGTGTTTACCATGGCCCTCTTCGGTCCTCCTATAGCCCCTGGCCATAGGTGCAGAGGTGGGGCGGCCCTGCTCTGGGTAGTTTCAGGTAGCGCCGTGGCTAGTGGTTGTGACACAGGGCCGAGGGTTGCGGGTTCAAAGCTTCCCTGTTGTACTTCAAAATGAAGTGCAAGAATGGTATTGCAATGGCAGTTGAGAGAATTTTAGGATTTTAGGACTGAGAGTACTGTGGAAACCCTACTGACTACCAAACAAGTAACTCAAGGACTAATTATTAAATGATCTTGTTATTCAGTTTATCTCAGTATATAACTCAACTGCTCTGATGAAAGTAGAATGCTAAAATGTGTGAACCTTATTAAAAATATATGATTTAACATATTAAAAAATATGTTAAATTGTATGAAATTAATTTCATGGTTTATTAGCAAAGAGCTTGCTTTCAAATTCAGTCACTGGACAGGAAATACATTTTTCTGTAAATCATGGTGTTACTTTCTCAATACTGCAAACATTTATGTAACCAGGACAGTACCTGATCAAAAGTTTTCACCAGTGTCAAACTTCGTCTGGTTCAGAGCTATTTTTGCAAAGGATGTATGTGGCATTTAGAAAATTTGGGTTTTATTTTTCATTGTTAGGTATATTATCACTGACAACAGTCATCAAAGCATTGTGACCTCACAGGGTTGCCAAGTCAGGTGACATCATCAGTTAAGTGGGGGAGGGTAACATGGCTGACCCAGCCTTAAGCGTAGGGTTTCACAAAGCTTTGCTTTATGGCCATCACAGCCAAACCTGCACTGGATACACTAATGTTTCCTGGGATTTTGTGTCTTCCATGCACTTAATTATATAAATCATTGCCTGTACGCAGGCCTGGATTGAATCAATCTTCAATCAAATTAGACTTTTTTCATGAACACAGTTCAGTGAGTTTGGTTATCAACCAGAATTAATGAAAAAATTGTGTTAGCATCGGCAAAAGTAACACGTGCAATTTTTAAAAAGTTGAAGTTAAGAATAAGTATTGACAAGTATTGAATTCAGCTCAGCCACATGTTGAAGCTGCACAGAAATCTGAGAGTTGAACTGCAAACAAATGATAACCCTGAAAAAAAGTGATACTTTTTAAAATGACAACTTTCAGGTGAAAGACTTAGAGCACATTAAGAGAGTGTGATATTAACATGATCAGTTATTCTACTGATTCAGGGGATTAATATCATATCAAGAGGATGGTTTTGTACCCTGTAATGTAAAAAAACAAACAAACAAACAAACAAAAAAAACACTATTACAATTTATAACACTGTGGCACTGTAACAATAGAGGTGCTCTCTTCTGCCATGGTAGATGGCTCCCAAAACAGATCGCTCAAGTTCAGGACCTGTGAGGTGGAACCAATCTACAGTGACAGTGTGATCAAAGCAGAAGTTCACTGCAACACCACAGTCGTGTGTTGTAATGAATTACAATGCAGCAGGCAAGCACATATCGGGACACAGTCACAGAGCAGACATTCTTATTCTTAATCTTACTGTTCAGCCCCTACCCGCAAATGCACTTCAAGGCTAAGTACCACTACAGGGAAATCTACATTGACACTGCAATACGAAAAGAGCATTTTGAGCTCAAAACTATACCATTGATTTGCCAGTTCTCTTCCAGGAACAGTGCAAGTGAACTGTTTTCCTACCTCTTTGAACACCCCAGTATGCTACAAACATTAATTAAAAAAAATAATTTTCTTTACTCTACAAATGTGCCTTGAGTCTAGGGCCCATTTAACCCCCCCCCCCCCCCCCCCCAAAAAAAAAGGATTTGTGTTTAAAGCTGTGAAGTTTGAAATCCAAAGATCCGAAGTGTTATTATGAGATTTAGTCATCAAGGGTGGCAAGTGTAAGGGTAATTTGACAGGTCTGAACAGTTTTAGGGTACCCCTAATGCATCAGTTAATCTTGGGGCATGAATCCATATTGCTGGAAGGCAGTGTGAGCGCTCAGATGACCTTTTGCACAAAGGTGACCTAAAAACAACATGAGGTCAGCGGACCAGCTAAGTGATGGGATAATCATATAGAATGTGGCAGGGGCTGCCTGCAGGTCTGTATAGTGGGAACACTGCTCAAGAGCAAGCAATTACCTCATTACCCCGCTCAACAAGCTGATCACATGGCCGGCAGCCAAGCGGTGGGCGTCGGGAGGAACAGCCGGGGCAGTGAGGTCAGCTGTTCCATCACACTCCCATGTGACTAGAGGACAGGCCAACAATGCCTTGGTTTAACGGGGATATTTAACACTGTGTGACAAAATGTGCGTCAGCAGTCCCCCTCTGCCTCCTCCAGCTACAATGGGGCGTCTTATCCAGTGCCAAAGACGCCGTCTCCATGATAACAATAATTCAGTTAAAATGGTGTTTCAGATATCAAGGACCTATGCATGGACTTATTGGAAAATAACTGAAATTTCATCTGGCTCGATGTAATTTAACCCTTTCTCCCCCCTCAACTGGTCTTTTTCTGTATTTACTTTTAAGTTCCATAATCCACTGTTTCATTGTAGCCCAGGAGAAGGCAACCCTGGTCCTGAAGTGCCTGAAGAAACTTGCTCCATCTAAACCCATAACTGCATAATTCAATTAATTATTAGGCTTAATGAACACAATTGACCATGTGCTGCAGGTATTCGTCTCTGGATATTTTTCTCAGATTATTGATATTACCTTAAGAAATAAACAAGGAGTGATCTTAACTGGTAAGTCGATCTACAAACAGTAGGAATGATTTCAGTACCCAATACCTTATTTAGCCATATTCATATTATGTTGAGTACTGTGATCATCTTTAATGGTTTCTTTTCCTTTTCCACTCAAAATAGAATGTGTTGAAGTCTGACAAAATATGAATGAAACATATATGGTTATTTTACTGTGAATTTTAATTTTAAAAAGAATTTTAAAAAGTGATGTTACTTTAAAATGGCACTATGATGTAGAATATGTCAAAAATGAAAGGTCTACTTTTCTTCTTTTTGTTTTTCAGGATGGCAGATTAGGAAAATTTCTCATTCACACAACAAAGTTGCATCCTGTGTTTTTGCATGGCCTATACCTTTCTTTGAAACAACATTTTACCTCCATTTATACTTTATTTCCTCATTTGGAATGGCCAGTCACAATCAGCGAGCCCGTCCCGTCTCACCTGACATCCTGCCAGTTTGGGAAAGTGCAAATTCTGGCTGGGGCTTTTCTGTGTGAAGTTTGCATATTCTCCCTGTGTCAGTGTGGGTTTCCTCCCAAAGTCAATTAGGTTATGCTGATTGGAGTCTAAATTGCCCTTGCATTAACCCTTTGAAGAGTAGTTTTTTTTTTTTCAACTCAGTGTTCTAGAACTGCGTTGCTTTCAGTTTACCAGTAGTGATTGTTACATCAGCATTAGAGTGTTGAATGTTGAGTTAAGAACATTCTAGTCACATATTTGTGATCTTAAGGCCAGTTCAGACCGAAGATTCGCGACACGACCAGCTGCAACTGGCGACACTTTACAACATTCTAAAACTGGCCAACTGCGATTGGACAACTTGAATCGGCTGCAGTGGCGAGCGCCGGCATCAGACGTTCTGAGATGAGGGGTTCACACTGCTGCAACTCCTCTCAGCAACACTCTAAACGGTTTTGTTGCGTCGCGAATCTTTGGTCTGAACTGGCCTTTACACTTCAAAGGGTTATTTGTAAGCGAAGAGCTGATAATTTGGTGACCTGTCCAGGGTGTTCTCCTGCTGCCCACCCACATGCATACTTTATCTAACCCATGAAAAAAAAACAAGGGGATTAGATAATGGATGCATGTTCATCCAGATGATGGTGGGTCCACTGGACAGTGGTGTCACTTTTGCTCAGTGAGGCAGGGTGGAGTGGAACCCTCCCTCCCTGGATGGCACTCCACCCAGTTGTGCACTTTCCCTCGTCAGCCCTTGTCCATACCTGTCTTGTGTTAAAAATGATTCAATTATGCATTGGTGAAACAAAATGACAACAATTTCACAGTGTGTGTACTTTGACACTACTGAAAATAATCTAATTTGACAGGGAATTCTATCAGGGGTCAAAAAAGAGATCAAATACGTCTTGCTTTATACATTTATGAAGTACCAGTGAACCTTACGCTGAAAACAAAAGGCCTTCCCAACACAAAAATAAGCACAAAAAATATAAAGCATGCTGGCATCACCATAGTCTGAACATTTCCCAGTGTGAAATTAATTCACACCGTCTCCTCTGAGGTCTCTATTTGTTAACCCCTGCTTTAACACGGCTGTGAAGACATGTTTGTTAAAAACATCTTGTGATCCACTTAAAGCTCTTGAAACATCTGATTTTCCCTTTTTTCTGCAGATGTGTAAAAACAAAATAATCTGCATTCAGTCAAATGATAAAGTGAAGAAAATCCCTTTCCTTGTTTGTTCAGTTCCAGGCTGGGGGATGACTGAACACTCAATCGCGTGGAGCCACACCCCAGCCCTCAACCTCCCATGAGGTTGCCAGGTTTGGTTGCTCGCCTGTCACAACAATTGGGTCATCACTAGGTCTGTGTTTACAAAACTGGAGAGGGTAGCTGTGAAAGAAGTGTAACCCAGCACTGGCTGGCTCAGTACTGGGCCCCAGTCCTGAGCATCTCTTCGGTGGTGAGGCGACAAGCACTTAGCTGTGGAACAATATTCCGCAGAACGTCATCGCCTTATCACAACACGTGTCAACAGAGCCCTGTAACAGATTCCATAACCCTGGCTTCGCCTGCCTGAAGTGCTAATTAAATGATACCCCTATAGAGTTGCAGGGCCTTATCAGATGATAGGCAAATCTTTCAGGTGGTCAGTGTGTCTTGCTTGGCAACGGGTGATGCTGCAGGACAAGAATAACACCAAAACCCATCACTCTGCCCACACTGTACAAGCAGTCGAAAGCCCAACATAAAAATTCTGTGATTACAACTTTTGTGAATAAATAAGAGCAATACTATAGGTTAAATCTGTATTTTGTAGGATCGCTTAGCAATGATTGTGGAGCCCATACTCTGATTAAACATGGTGCTACAGTGACAACATTGTTTATAAAACATATTGCTTCCATCTATTTGAGGGGTCTCAATACTCAAGGAGCATTTTAAAAGCAGCACTTCACATGCCAAATGTATAAAGTACTACATGAAGCTCTTTTCGCGCTTATTGCGTTGTGTGCTGTTGCCTTGTTGCTAGAGTGATGGAGATTGGGTGACATACATGGAGAGAGAGAGAGAGAGAGAGATACTAAAGTCCCACTCTCACAGTAGATTGTTTTTCTTTCGCGCACGTCTTCTGCCCGGAAACAGTGCTCCGGCAGCCGCGGCAGGGGTGAAACGATTGGTCGGCTGGTTCGGCGGCAGACTCTGCCTCTCCTGCTATGATGACACCGCTGAGCAAGTAAGCGCAGCGCGAGAGCTCTCTTTAACACACAAGGGTGGCTGTGTCATTCGGTGTTAACGTCAACCTACATCGTCCACGACTGCTGCCCCCCCACCCGCCTGCCTGTCAGCCCCAAGAATTGATTTGTTGTCGTTTATATGGTCATTTCAGTGCAAGCCTTTTCTCTACCACTGTCATAGTAGGAGACGAGTTGCCATGACTTATAGATTATATGTTTGCAAAAATGACTCTATTTCGATTTGATGTGGAAAAACAAAATAAATGGCTGCACAATTACGTATTATTATTATTATTATTATTATTATTATTATTACTACTACTATTAGGCTATTATTATTATTATTATTACTACTACTACTATTAGGCTATTATTATTATTATTATTATTATTATTGTTGTTGTTGTTGTTGTTGTTGGTGGTGTTTCCGTCGTTGTACGACGGAAGGCTAGGTCAATACAGTTCTATTTCAGTTTTGTGAGGGTAACATATTCTATATCCTAGTGATCTCGGAATAGGCCTATGTATTGAATGTAGTTGTTAACCTGACTGGAAAACCATACTCGCAATGCCGAAACGGTTACTGTGTCACTGTGGCTCTGATGATGTTGGATCCGCCCTTCAATGTTTATCTAAGGATTAGTGCAACAGTGACACGTGCGATAACTGAAGGCGTGTCTTGAACTCACACGCGAAAATGGAACAAAACAAGTTAGCAGTATTGTTTACACATAATAGGCCTATTATAAATGATCCACTTGCGAGATTATTCACTCACGGTGATGTTACCCCACCCACAGTCATTCTAAATTCATGCATATACCGTTGAATGAATGTTATACAGTGGCTCATTCGGCAATAAGGTGATGTCATTCTGTTCCAAATGGTTTGGTGTCGCGATTATTATTGAGCCGTTCATGCACGTTTGGTGGGGGAATTTTCTTAAATTCTTCACGGAAGACGTCATATTTCTAAAAATAAATTACATATGATTACAACACCCCTTTCTATTTTTAGACCAAACGATCTCAGCACGGTCAATTCCTTTTTGAGTACATAGGGCCAGCCGGAACTCTATAACACTTTGAGATGACCAAAATAGGTTCTTTACTTATACATGAAAAAACGGCTTTTTTTCTAAGTAGTTATTTTGAATTAACTCGATCTATATTTGTTTTGAAGGAATATTTAGACGTTTAAAGCCTTCATTTTCTGCTTCAAGCATTAACGTAATGCGGCACTGTCTCGCATTTATGGGTATTTCAAATTACCTAGCCTTATATATATATATAAATATATATTTACTCATTAAATAATTACTTGTCTGGATTAGCAGCGTACGGCTACAACGAGAAACAGGGCCAAATTATGAGGTTGCTTGATAGTTTCTCATTCTATGGTGCGGGCTTTGGCGGCCTCTGGTGGACGTATAAACGCCTTAACCAGCGTTTCTCAACCCTGGTCCTAGGGACCCCCAGTGAATGCAAGGTTTTGTCAAAGCCAAAGTTGTAGGCTACCATAATTAACTTAAATTAAAAGTGAATTATTTTTAATAAATGTATTTTAACACAATGTAGGTTTGGCTTGCTGCCATTTGCTGTCAGAAAACTAATTCAATTTACATACATAGCCTACATTACACCTCGCCTGCTTGTAATTGAATCCATTAAAAACGGAACCTCTTTCAATTGGAATTATTTGCCATATAGTACAGCTCAGTAAATTAAAGCGTCAGTTGGTCGGACTGATTGAAATTCCTAGGATGTGAATATGGGACATTTATTTTTGGGGGCATATGTAGCTATTTCTGGTATTATGCAACTTTAAGAGGATAAAACGTCCTTCGATAGATTTAAAAAGTCAAATTAAGAACTCTTTCACTCTTTAAACCCCCCCCCCCCCCCCCTTCATGTCACTTGTTACATGTTCCCCCATCCCAGCACTTTTTCGTTATTTGTATTTGTCCTAATACTGCAGCTTATTCTTCTGCCTAGTTTGTTTTGTAGATGTTAGGTCAGAATAGTGTTCACTGTGTGAACTGTGTTCTTGGCTAGAAATAGCTGTACAAAATAAGTATTGTACCTTACTGAACCTGTGTTCAGCAGTTGTCTATGACCATGAAATGCACTTTTTGTACGTCGCTTTGGATAAAAGCGTCTGCCAAATGAATGTAATGTAATGTAAAAGAACAATAACTGTCTAATTAAGAACAATTAGCAGCTCACTACAATACAGAGCTTGTTACTAAGATTGGAACAAAAAAGCATACAGAGTGTGGGTCACCAGGACCGGGGTTGAAAAACACTGGCCCCTAAACCACCGGTCATTTGACAAAAGCATTAAGGGCATGGTAGAAAAGTTGATTAGTCTGCAAGTTTATTTGGCCGATGATTTAGCCTACATTTATATGTTGAAGTCAACGACATTTATCCAAACAGTCGTTTTTACATGTACCTTGATTCCACAGTTATTTTTACGATTCTTTACCTTTTCTGTTTACATTTCTTATAGAAAGCAGAAAGCTACATACCAAAAAGAGAAAAATATGTAGTCCCCGCGAACGCATAAAGTCTTATTTTGTATATTCAATCATTTATTTGTCCTGCCTTGTGGTCTCTGAATTACTGTAAACCTACTCCAGAAAAAGTCGCAGGGTTTATTCCCTGCCTCTTTAAATATATAAAAGGTTCAGAATTTGGCAGGAAGCTGGAGTAGAGCATACAGGAAGTGGATACGAGGACACACTTTTGTGAGGGCCGAAACTAACGCGCTGTATCAAGCATTGTAGCAAGACTCAACAGGCCCAGCGACGGATATAATCTTAATACGCGGATAAACAGGTAAACATGCATGTTCCAATTCAGCCTAATACCGTGACCCTTTCTTAATTTCTTTGTTAAATAGGCCTAGCTTTCATTCTGACGGTAGGTTTTCTATCTGTATTAGCCTATTTCTTCCACAAAGAAATGTCTTTTTAATGTAGCGATTCAGGACCGTTGATCTACCTTAAACTTGGTAACATTTAGGCTATTGATATCATCGGACAAGTTGTGAAACCGTACTTTCCCAAGCTGAGACTTCAACACGAATGCAGTAACTATTTAGAGGACTAGAAGTCGTATGCGATGCTGAGTTTGGTACTTTAAAACCCCCGCAAGACTATTTGCATGGTTGTTTCACTAATACGCTTAAGGGGGACTTCTCCATAAGGAGCGATTGAGCTATTTAACGTGTCATGAAAGATTGAATACACGGAAATTTCGAACGTTATTACGCCACTTGGTTTAGCTGTGATGCTAAACTGGTTTGTTTTAATCGGTACACACCATAAACAAATATTTATTCATTCGTCTCCTCATTCCTCCTGTTGCAAATGAAACCGCCTTGAGGTCTGAACCGTGCACTGAAGATTTATATTGGCTGTCTATAGAGAAATAAAACATTATCCTTCAAACGCAAATAATTTGTGAATGTATTCCCGCCCCCCATATTCTTCGTTATTTTAAGCCCTTCTCCTGCGACGACTTGTTTTATCTATGTATCTATTGGTCCCGTATTTTCCCGTGTATTGTATACTGTTGTGAAACCCACATACTGAAATAGCAGTTTGTATTTTTGGAATGTTTTGAAGTATCATGAAAAGTCATTGTGTGACGATATCCTTGTATTTTTTCAACAGTTCACGTTACGTTTATAAGTGCATAACAACCTAAATGCCCCCCAAATGTCCAACCAATGTGGGCTATAGCTGCTGCCATAAATTGACCCGCGGAAAATCTCCTTTATTTTCACTACCCAGTGTTGACAGGTATGATGCCAGCAGCCATACCACTACGCACTCTGCTCCTGCCGACTGGCTGAAGTTAAGCAGGTGTGGGCTTGGTTAGTACTTGGATGGGAGACCACCAGGGAATACTGAGTTGCTGCTGGAAGTGGTGTTGGTGGGCCAGCAGGGGGCGATCTTCCCTCTGGTCTAATAAACCCCAATGCCCCAGTGCAGTGATGGGGACACTGTGCTGTAGGAGATGCCGTCTCTCGGATGAGACATTAAACCGAGGTCCTGACTGTGGTCATTAAAGATCCCATGACACTAATCGCAAAGAGTAGGGGGTTCCCCGGTGTCCTGGCTAAAATCCCAGATCTGGCTCTTGCAAAAACTTGCCACCTATTCATCCCCTGATTTAATTGGCTAAAAAATGTTCTCTCCCTCCAGTGGAGCTGCTCAGTGGCGAACATTAGAGGATTGTGGTTGTACTGGGCATCTCCCAGGTGTGAATGTGTGTGAGTGTGAAGCAGGGCGTTCCTGCAAAAGAGCATCCGTGATCAGTGAACCTACCCTGGGTAAATAAAGCTTAAATAAATGAAACGATGAGGTTGTTCCTACAAGGGAATACAACCGTGAATGGTAATACAACTAGTATCAATGCAGTGTTAAACAAGGATACTAAGAATTAGGGCGAAATGACATGACCTATTTAGTGTTTGCCAGAGTCTTTGTGACAGTGTTTATATGAAAATGAAAGTGAATTGAATGGAATGCAAAACGACCCGTTTGCGCTAAATCGTCGTCTACTAAAATGTTCTGCGGTCAGATCACATCATTTGGTTATGTCCTCATAGGGTTCGTGCATCAGCTTTGAGAGGGAGGTTTTCTCGAGCTCTTAACAAGGCAGGCTCGCGGCCATGGTGAGTTCCCAACCGCTGTTCATCGACAGCTTTTGGTTTTTTTGTTGTTTCTCAATTTATAATTGGCACCTGTGCTGACATTTAGTTTATTTTTGTATATGTTGCTGTGGGTGTCCGAACATCCCAATGTTGTAATCGCATATACTTGATGCATGTATATTATGGTCAAAAGAAAAACGTAGGAGTACCGATGAATAATTATTTGTTTGGTAAATCGTTGTATTTTGGATCATTTAATTTATCAGATTCCAAACTTAATGGTCACCTGTTTGTCGTGGGCTTCTGGCTTCGATGAAATTTCTTTCCCAACTTCGGCATGTTCAGCTATGGCTCCTGTGTTTCTAATACGCCGTTTCACTGTTTGATCTCCATGTGCCCCTCTCTTCTGGGCCCCCAGTCTACAGTAGTGGATCTGAAAACGAAGGAGGAGAAGGATGCCGAGCTGGACAGGCGGATCGAGGCACTTCGGAAGAAGAATGAGGCTCTGGTCCGGCGATACCAGGTGAGCAAGCCAAGTGAATCAGCCTGATGAGTGCTGCCGTGCACACCCTCTGGCCCTTAATGACCTCTACAGAACCTGACCTCAGCATTCGGTAGGACTCCTGTACCCCCTGCCACATTGACTCAGATTCTCCCAGCTAACCATGACAGATCCCGGCACGGGGTTGGTATGTCTCTCATTGGTGCTTGTTGGCTCTTGCCAAGAGTCCTCTGGACACAGACTCAGTCTATGCTGATTGGAGTTAATGCATTAAGCCATGGAAATGTATTTCAAAATTTAGGCGGCAGTGTAGTACAATGAGTTGGGGTCAGTGTTTCTTGCCCAAATGTCGCAGGTTCAAATCCCAGACAGGCACTGTCGTTGTACCCTTGCATTAGGTGCTATTTGTGAATGCAGCTGTATAATTTGATACCATAGTGAAATACAAAATTTTCTAAGATGGTCTCGAAAAGAGCTTTTGCTAAATACAAGTTATGTAATGTAAAGATAAATCGTGGCTGGCCTTCCCACTTCTTGGCGTGCAGTTCATAGTGCTTAGGAAAGCAGCACTAGTGCGGTCGTATAGTATGACCGTTAGGGAGCTGGATTTTCATCTGACTGGTCACATGTCACAGGTTAGATTCCCAGGTAGGTGTTGCTGCTGTATCCCTAAGCAAGGGGCTTAACCTGCACTGCTTCAGTAATATCTCTGTGAGGGGATTGTGTCTGGATAAGAGCGTCTGCTAAATGTCAAAATGGAACATGGTGCTGAATAAGCAAATAATCACAGGGGAGGGGGAGGGGTATTTTGAACTTAAAAAAAAGTAAATGTAAATGTATTAACTGCATGCACTGACTCTTAATCCTGTTATGCTATTTCTCAGTGGTTAGTTAGCGACTATTTACGTGGAGATTATATCCTAGTTTTATGCGCCACCCTTGGCAAGGTAGATTAGTGTGTTCATCCAGTGAATACCACCAAGCAGTGAAACTAGGTAATTCATTTGAAGTATTCAAATATGATTGTGAAAAGGTGTTTGTTTTACCAACATAATTTGCATCTGTATTTGAATGCATCTCAGCTACGCCCTTGCTTTTTATGACATCATTCTTTCACTTTCCAGTGACATTCAGTTTTATGTGCAGAGGTATAGTTGTAAATCCACTGTAAGTCTATAACTATCCACTAAATCTACCCTTTTGCTCTTCACCCTACCATTTCCCCGGTGTCAGGAAATCGAGGAAGACAAAAAGAAGGCGGAGCAAGAGGGGATTGCTGTGACAACAGCCCGCAAGCCACGCCCCCACGATGCAGAGGTCGACCGCAGGAGGATGGAGAAGGAGAACTTCACTGTCACCGTGGACCTCTCTAAACCGGCGGGGGTGAGCTCGAGCTAGGGCACTGTTATGACTGTTATGGGCAACTCCTCTGCACGCTGTCTGGCCATGGCACCAAGCACAAGGCGTGGTCCAAAGATAATGTAATGATGGAGCTAACATGGCATTGCCTAATCGCTCGCCTCCCCCCCCCCCCCCCCAAGCTCACTTGCCTTGTGGGAGGATGGCAGTTCATCTCCAGGGTCCTTTCAATCAAAAACCTCTTAACGCTGGCCGATGTGATCATGTTATGCACGGGTGTGCCGAGACCTTTTGAGGGGCAGACGCTCAAACTGGTAAGGAAAGGTCTCGCCAACCTAGAACCTAAAACAGGTTTACAACACCCAGTTTATGTGAACAATATAGTTTCCGAAAATGAATGCATGAGAATTAATAATGATCGTAACAATAATAATACGAACATTAACTAGTTGAAATTAAATCGGAGGGGCACATTAAAGCATTAGTGGCAGCTCCCCTGCATGTGCTTGATGTAATTCCTTGTGGAGGCTTAAAACCAAAGACCAAGTAAGCATGTGGTGCCGTATGTTGCTGGGTCTTGGTATGAAGGATGACTACGGTAACAGTAGTTGATCAGTGGACCCCATGTGTGAAAGTTGCTGCCACTGAAGGGCTCTCTGGAGCATCCATGTGCCACGTCTTAAAATATCTGCCGTTTTTAATCACCCACCCACGGGCCGGCAGGACGGTCTCTGGTGCGGTTTAATCAGTGCCTGTTGTGATTCTGCTGTTCCCAGATGGCCACTCGTAATTGGACCGCCCTCTGTGGTCCTTAAAGGTCACATCCCTAGAACATTCTGGAAGACCTGGACTTACCAAACTTCCCAGACTTAGCAGACACAAACCATCCGGCCACACTGTACCATTTTTGGTACTGCTGCGCATGTGTGGTGATTTAGGTGGATCATCAAGCAGGGGTATATTAAACGTGCCTGTTGAGACATGGCCTTAATTTTTTGATTGTGAAATGGCCCTTTGCATTAACTGATGCCTTGAGTACACCTGGTGGTAATTTGCCAACGCAGTCAATCATATTTATTTGCCGATATAATACGTGGAGGCTGGCCTCTTAATGAAATTATCTGGCACTTGTAGGTTCCCAGAGGTAAAGCTGACGCGTGTGTCGGTGCCAGAACGCCTCCTTGCTTGTGATTACTGCTACTAAATAATCACATTAGACCTTCCCTGCGCCTTATTCCGTGTCTGTTGCTGGGCTGATTTATTACTGCTTGTACAACCAGACACTTTTCCTGGCTTTTAATTGAGTGCCTTAAAGCACAAAGTTGACTTATTCACTTTAATGTGCTCCACACTGTGGTTTTTGTGTATTGTCAGGATGAGCCCTTGGTGTGCCTCATGTAACAGGCAGTTTCATTCGGGCCTAGAACAGGTAGAGCAACTGCGGGCTGTTCACATGGGTCGTGACTCAGTTTCCTGCCCGCAGGAGAAGCGTGTCATCAACGACAGGAAGCCAGCGACGCCCCGCGGCGGCAGAGGGACGGAGGAAGGCGAGGGCCCCAGGCCGCAGGGCGAGAGCCCGCCCAGGAGGGCCGGGTCGGGGCGGCTGAACAGGGCCATGCCCCGCGGGGGGTCCAGGCAGGACCGGAGGGAGCCCCGTCACGACAGGGCGGAGCCTCGGCCAGACCGGCCTCTCTGGGACAGCGAGCCGGGGGAGGGGCCCGGCCGGATCGAAAGGGCTCCCCGTGGCGGTCGGAGGGGGAGAGGAGGAGGCGGCGGTGGAGGAGGAGGAGGAGGAGGAGGCGGCGGTGGAGGAGGAGGAGGAGGAGGCGGAGGAGGTGGCGGCGGCGGAGGCGGAGGTGGAGGAAGCGCACCCCAGGGAGGCATGGGCGACAGGAAGTCCAAGGTTAGTTTACACTCCTAAAATGGGAGAACACTGACACCGAGCACGACGGGAGAGGCGTGACCACACTGCGTCAGTCCATGTTAAGTGAACAGGAAGATTATAAGCCTTGTGCTGTCCCTGTGTATTGAGCACTAATGTGGCATAGCTCCAAAGTGACACACGCTCCTTTCAAGATATTTCCATTGTGTGCATATCCGCTGCGTGTCCA
This sequence comes from Anguilla rostrata, assembly GCF_018555375.3. NCBI lineage: Eukaryota > Metazoa > Chordata > Actinopteri > Anguilliformes > Anguillidae > Anguilla > Anguilla rostrata. Next base: position 28,651,744 of record NC_057944.1, read on the forward strand.
CGCCTTAGCCCTTGGCGTGGGCCCCTCCGGGCCGCAATTACAAAAGCCTGTCTGTTCCTCCGTCAGGAGTGGGAGGAGAAGAGGCGCCAGAACATCGAGAAGATGAACGAGGAGATGGAGAAGATTGCGGAGTACGAGAGGGGTCAAAGGGTAAAGAAGCCACCTCTTATTCCTCTCTTAGTTACTCCAGTTTATTTTTCACTTCCCAGGCATTTTATGCCAGCTGGATCTGGCAGTCTGGTGGGATGATGCGTGATTAGCAGTGCCGGGGTCCAGGTTGGGTGGGGTTCTGTTGACAGTGGGTAGCTCTTGGGCCCGTAGGGGTAAATGGACCTGGTCAAGGCCAAGGCCAGAGTTATCACAGGTTATTTGTTATCACAACACAGATGTTAGTGTCCATCTTTCAATGGGAGAATGAAGTTAATAATGACAAACAGCAGCAACTTCCCCCTTTCTCATACCTGTGGTCGCTTTAGAGCGCAGCATGGCGCATACGTGCACGTGTACGCGGTAAGGATGTTGAGGTCCCGGCAGTCTGTGTGGTGTAACCCTTTGGGCACCAGCTGGACTTGGCCTGACTGTGGAAATGCAAGCGTCGTCTAAAGAGAGACGCTGCGCAGCGAAGGGCAGATTATTCAGGCGCCGTCGCGTTGCGTCCCACAGGGAGACGGAGACAAGCACCCGAACCGCAACTTCCTGGACGACCCGCGGCGCTGCGGGCCCATCCCAGACATGGACCGCAAGGAGGGCAGCCGCCGGCACGTCCGCAACTGGGGCGGCGTGGACTTCGACAACGTGAAGACGGGACCGGAGATGGAGAAGGAGTGGATGGTGAGCCGTGGGCGGGGCTCTGGCTTCAGGGCTTCAGTAGAGAAGCTCAGGAGGGTGTTGAGCGGTCTTCCCTTTAGGAAGTTATGTGAATATTGTATTAAAAAAATTCCAGACTAGGTAAAATAACTTGGGCTGTTAAATGATTTAATGCTTTTAACCCATTTTTCTCCCCGATTTTGGAATGGTCAATCATATATTTTTTTTTGTCACTGCTCATTGCCGTCGCTATCGACTTGGGAGAGCGCGGGCGAGCACACGTTCTCCACTGACGCGTGTGATGTCAGCCGCTGCTTCTCATCACACCGCACCTCGCAACTTGGGCTCTCTCAGACGATGACATGTCAGGTGCAGCTAGACGGGCTTATAGGCGCCCGGCTGACCTGCGCGGCGGGATGTGGGCGCCCCACTCGAATGAAACCATAGGCCTACCCCAAATCTGAGTATTCGTAAGCATGTAAATGTTAATAAAGGGTTACAACAACACTGAAGGATTGTCAAGGGCAGGAATGGCTGTGTTAATACTCTGTCCTCATCTAGACAGAAAGGGGGTATCAGTCCACTGCTCAATTTCACACCCTGTTCCCCCCCCCCCCCAAAGCAGTCTCGGCGGCCGGGCTCCAGAGGCTCGATGGACATGACCCTGTCCATGACGGGGCGGGAGCGGGCCGAGTACCTGCGCTGGAAGAAGGAGAGAGAGCAGATCGACGAGGAGCGGCTGGCCCGCCACCGCAACGCCACCGGCCAGTGGAGGCGCGAGTGGGACGCCCAGAAAACCGAAACCATGTGAGCGCCGCACGCGCACGCACGCGCATACACACACGCGCATACACACATACACACACACACACGCACGCACACGCACGCACACACGCATACACACACGCGCACGCGCACGCACATACACACACACGCACACACACACGCATACGCACGCATACACACATACACACACGCATACGCACACGCACGCACACACACGCACACACGCGCATACACACACGCGCACACTCACACACACGCATACACACACGCGCATACACACACACGCGCACGCACACACACACATACACACACACGGGCACACACGCATACACACACGCACGCGCATACACACACGCACGCACACACACGCACGCACGCGCATACACACACACGCGCACGCACACACACGCATACACACACGCGCATACACACACGCGCGCACGCACACACACACACACATACACACACACGCGCACACACGCATACACACACGCACGCGCATACACACACGCACGCACACACGCATGCTCACGCATACACACATGCACGCGCACACGCACGCACACACACACACCGCATACACACACGCGCACGCACAGCGCACACACACACGCATACACACACGCGCACGCACACAGGCATACACACACGCGCACGCACACGCATACACACACGCACGCACACACGCATGCTCACGCACGCACACACGCACGCACACACGCATACATACACACACGCACGCGCACACACGCATACACACACGCACGCGCACGCACGCACACACGCACACACGCACGCGCACACACGCACACACGCACACACACGCACGCACACACGCACGCGCACACACGCACACACGCACGCGCACACACGCACACACGCACACACACGCATACACGCACACACACGCATACACACACACGCGCACGCACACACATACACACAAGCACACGCACACATGCACCCCTGCTGGGATTGTCTGTCACATATTTCTCCAGTTAGCTATAACAAAGCATCTAAGTGTACTCCTCACCCACATAATTGGTGACAAGCTGCTCTCTATTACACCAAACATTTAGATGCCTTTTGTCCCTGTTCGGCACTATAGTGGCTTAAACTACTGCCAGCCTGGTCCCCGCTCTTTTATTAAAATTTTGCGGTGAGCGCTTCAGGCTTGTTCTCTTGTCCCTGGAGAAGTTGCCGTGGCTGAGTTTTCTTTATTGATCACAGTCCTGGCTGTTTATAGCACTATTTCCCCCCCCCCGTTTGAGTAGCCCTGCTGAGCCGTGCATGTTTTCGGTGTCTGTGACTTTAACTGCCTCTTTTGGACGTCCCTGGAAGGTGGTGTGGTGAATGCTAGTGATTCCTGGGAAGTTGTGTGTGCCTTTTGTCTGCTCATTTCATGCAGAAGCCTGTGGAGGTTTAGCTTACTGGCCATTCAATTATAATGTTTTTGAGCAAGCTATTGAGTGGGGAGTGGGCGGTACCGAGTGGTCTCGCTATTATACTGTAATATTATCTTGTGATTCATTACAGAATTACCCAAGTCACTGTGAGACAACTGGACGTGAAAATGAGCTTTGCCTGAAGAAACAGGAAGTCTTGATTTCCCTTCAGCATAATTTAATTAAATTCTGCGCTCACTCGTTCTGTCTCTTGCCATTGTATCTGGAGTGTTAGACGGCCCATGGCTCGCATGAGGATTTATTTTTAATATTTTTAATTGACTAATTTTATCGGGTTGCGCCTACATTGATGCATTGTGCAATAGTTATGAGATTCATTTCACATTCTGCATCTGCGGTCACTGTACCACCAGGAAGGTGAACTGTATGTATGTATGATGCACACTCGCGTTGGGGAAGAAAACATGGTGAACAGAACTGCACACACACAAACATACACACACACACGCATACATGCATGCACACAGACGTGCACACACACACACACAGACACACACGCATACACAAAAGACCCTTTACCAGAAGTCTGGTATAACCCTGGCTGACAGCGTGTGGGAGATCTGCTGGTGTAACCCTCGCCCTGCCGTTCACAGGTTCAAGGAGGAGGCGGCGGCTGTGGCCACAGAGGGCACATCGGACCCGGGCGTCAGGAGGGGTAAGCCACGCTCCTCCCCCCCCCCCCCGCTCTGTGACAGGGATGGCTTCTTACTTCCCAAAAGGAACGCTTTCCCAAACACTTGGCGTCTAATGCTTTATTGCCCTCATTAAAAACACTCCTTTCAGGGGAAACCATGTGGGGTAGTCCACAGGGTGGCTGACTCTTCCCCCCTGTCTCTGTAACCCTCAATGCTTTCCTCCTGTCTGGATAAAATATAGGACTTGGGCACTTTCAGCATCAGACATTGGTTTTATTGCAGCTTTGTGCTCATGCCATGATGTCGTGATTTGTCATGTTATTTCTTATGTAAAAAAATATTCAGTTTTGTCTGTTATGCAAAGTGATTCACCCAGATATATTTGTATATAACAACAGCAGCAAAACAACAACAGCGACAACAACACTTTTTTTAACCGTTTGGTGTGTTTTTTAAATTTTTTTATAGAGATTATTAAATTCCTTGTGCTAGCACCTGTTGATAGTAATATGTCTGGGACAAATGAATGATCAGGACCCTTACCTGGCATTTAATTACACGTAAATGTCAATACGGTATTTTTAGGTACGCTAGTTCCCCATCTTGTTTTGGCAGAAGTATATTTCCTGTGTTAATCATGAGTTCTTTTGAGATGGTGGTTTGCAGTTACGTTTTTTTATGTCCTCCACAGCCAGGGGGCGCAATGCCAATACGCAGAGAGGCAGCAGGGCCTCAGGTCAGCCTTATTGCATGGGAGTGCATCTGAAGCCCTCTCTCCCTCGCTGGAGAGTTGTAGACAAGTGGTGGCCAACGGATAGAGCAGTTTTAATGTTAAACGTGGAACTAACTATTTTATCATCCCACTTAAACCCAGGAGTTGTTCACTTATGGTCTGCGGTAGATGAATAATCGTTTCTAGGCTTCCTTGAAAAAGTTGTAACTTGGAGAAAACGCTATCTGAGATACGCCTCTCATTCAGACCTGAGTGACCGTTTTCCGGTGACGTATTCTTCCACTGCTCTGCCAGAGATGACGTTGGCCTCACTTGGCGAATGCGCTTTGCAACGCTCACCGACCGCTTTGGCTGTGGCGTGAACTGCGGCGTTTTGCTATTCACGGCATTCACTGCATCATTGAAATGTCCTGCGCAGCGCGTAACCCCTTTGCCTCCTAAGAGGCCGTGTTTTGTGTGAAGCACGTTACTGTCCGTCCCTGGAGACAGACAGTCCAATTTATCACTGTGGCAGGTGTGGCCCTCCCTTTGATTAACATCAGCCCCCTATTAACGTTGTCCTCTCTGCGGTTTCCTGACATGTTAATCTCCATCTCTCGGATTTCTCCATTCTTCACTCCTCCAGATGACAGTAAGAGGCCTCCTAAGGCCCCCACGATCGGGGACTTCCTGGGACAGGGCAAACCCAAAGATGGGGGTCGTGGCGGTAGGGGGCGCGGAAGGGGGCGGACCCAGAACAAAAGCTACAGGTACGGACCCGAATGGCCGGCACCCTGCATCTCATTGGACCAGTTAATCTTCTGGCCGCTGGGAAATGCTGACGTGTCCCCTCTGCCGATGCCATGCTCTTGATATTTGTGTTCGTATTTAATCTTCTGCGGATCGTAGACGCTGAGCGGCTGGATGTGTTGTGATTTCTGGGCTTTTTGGCTCAGCGAGGCATGCGGTCCTGTGTGCAATGCGTGTCCGTAACCCCGCTAGTCAGTCTCATTAGGATTAGCGCCACAGCCTGCTGTTTGCACTTTAATTAGACCAACTGTTCTCTTTACAGTATGCACGATAATCGCTGGGAGGCTGAGAAGGAGGATGAAAGCGAGAAGGAGCAGGAGAAGGTGAAGGAGAAGGAGAGCGAGGTGAAGGAGAGGGAGAGCGAGGTAAAGGAGAAGAAGGCCCCTCCCTCCTCTACAGATAAGGTACGGCATCCCTCACCTGAGCGTGTGCGATGAGGGCCAAACCACTGTAATGATGTTTGTAATTTTAATGAGGAATGTTCCGGATGTGCATACGGGTGCATTCTCATCCATTCAGCATTCTGCATTGGCACCATGCTGGTATTTTGGGTGTGAGATGAACAGATGCATCCCTTTCAGGTTGAGGTAGTCGTGGAGACGGCCAGAAGTGGAGGAGCAGCGGAGGACGACGAGGACGAATGGGAGGACGCCAGTGAAGGCGAGGAGGTAGAGGTGGATGAAGAGGAGGAGGAGGTGGAAAGTGAGGAGGAGGAGGATGTGGCAGAGAAGGTGGCCATGCAGGAAAAGGAGAAGGAGAAGGCAAAGGGCAAGACTACCCCCACATCCCCAACTGCCTCCCCCTCCCGCCCCCAGGGGGCGACAGATGGGGCCAAGGAGCAGCGTACCCCTCGGCCAAGGGTGCATATACCCTCTCCCCAAAGCGCCCAGGACTCCCCAGAGTCCACCAAGCCTCTCAGCCCCTTCTCGCCCATGGAGGGGTACCACCCAGTGTCGGACTGGGGTGAGGAGATGGAGATGCAGTCCCCGCGGGTCTCCCTGGGGGAAAGCCCCCTGAAGCCCAACAGTGCAGGAGCAGAGGGGAGCCCCGTTGCCCCAAAACCAGGGAGCCCCGATACCCAAAAACCAGGGAGCCCCGCTGCCCAAAAACCAGGGAGCCCCGATACCCAAAAACCAGGGAGCCCCGTTACCCAAAAACCAGGGAGCCCTGATGCCCCAGAACCGGGAAGCCCCATTACCCAAAAACCAGGGAGCCCCGATGCCCCAGAACCAGGGAGCCCCATTACCCAAAAACCAGGGAGCCCCGATGCCCCAAAACCAGGGAGCCCCGTTACCCAAAAACCAGGGAGCCCCGATGCCCCAGAACCGGGAAGCCCCATTACCCAAAAACCAGGGAGCCCCGATACCCCAGACCCGGGAAGCCCCATTACCCAAAAACCAGGGAGCCCCATTACCCAAAAACCAGGGAGCCCCGTTACCCAAAAACCAGGGAGCCCCGTCCCAGTGGAGCCCCATTGCGAGAAGCAGACCCCCAGTCTCCCAGCTGAACAGGGGACAGAGACGAGTGAACAGACAGGTAAACTCAACAAGCCCCACTTTCGGGAACAGAGATGGGCTGCTAGAATCGCATTAATCAGGGTTGCAGTCTAGAGATGGACTTTTAGGATCTTCTTCCTACTAGCTCAGGCATGTCAAACTCCAGTCCTGGAGCACCACGCTGTCTGCTGGTTTTCAGTATGTTTCAGTACAAGTGATTATCTCACCTTGTTCTGTACTGGCTGCTAATGGAAAGGAAACCACAAATACACTGCAGCCCCTCAGCACTGGAGTTTGACACCCCTGTACTCGCTCCTCTGCTTGGATTTGCCCTTTAATCTCACCTTTGCGGGGTACATTTTGGTGTTTCTGCACGTTAGTCATGGGCTGGGAAAGAGGTCTGCTACCCAGGTCCTGGAGAGCCACAGGGCCTGCTGGTTTTTGTTTTCACCTTAATATCTGCAACCATTTCAGGTCCTGCAAACCAGGTGAAGTGAATTAAATGTTCAATCAACCAGTTGATTTCGCAATTATCTGGTTAGTCACAACAAAAACAAGCAAGGCCCTGGGCTTGGAGGTCAAATACCTGGCAATAGAAATGGGCAAAATTAATATTAAATTCATTTTCACCTCCTGTAGTTTGGTAAGATACCTGCCTCTGTCGGTCCCATTCATAGTGCCCTGCGTCCTCAGTGCATTTTTGTCATTCTTCAGAGCCATTAATAAGGTAGAACTTAATGACCCTGTTAGTGTTGGACGGGTACTCCATATTTTATGATCCGGAGGCACTCCAGGAGTCAATAGCTGGTGCTTCATTGCTAAGGCGACTTGGCTGCAGTTGGTGTGTTGCAGCATTAAGGTTTTTCTGTGGTCAGTTTGTTATGGTTGCTGTTTTGATGCACTCAGAGCGGTTTGGACTTCCTCTTCCCCACAGTCATAGTCTCTCAGTCCCAGGAGGAGGCTGACATCCCGGACTCTCAATGCCATGATGCTGCTGCTGTGATAGAACCAACTGAGCAGGCCCACCACTCCCCAGAGGTGGAGGAGGAACCCGTCCCTACAGGCCAGGTTGCCCTGACCGACTCAGAAGGTTTGTGTACAACAAGTGCACTTTCTCTTTGATATGGTTCAACTTTTAGGATTTATCACTCTAGGCAAATAAGCACCTAATGTTTTCCATAATGGGGCCAATTCACCCTTTGACTAGTGGGTTTTTTGGAATGTATTTCCAAAATTCAAAGGCTGTGTTCTAGAACTCCACTGCTGTCAATGACCAGTAGTGATTGTTACATCAGCGTTAGAATGTTTAGAACATTCTCATCACATATTTGTGATCATACACCTTGAAGGGCTGGAAGCAGTTTTTTCACGGGCTGTGGACCACTCGTGGAATGAGCCGTTCTGGGCTTACATTTACTCCTTGTACCTCCGCCTTCCTCCAACCTGGTGCCTCTTTTCCATCTCTCTTCCCGAAGCAGCTGACGCCCCCGTGCCATCGACGGACTCGGATGAGAACCGGACGCCGGCCGACACAGCGACGGAGATGGAGGTCCCGGAGCAGCCGTCCTCAGGTGCGGTCCAGATCACGGGCTTCCAGACGGTGGCTTTCCGTAAGAAGTCGCTTACTCTGGCTGAGCTCTAACCATTGACAGCCGAAACTACTCCTCTTTAATTAAAACAATCCTTTCCCCCTCTCTTTCTGTCTTTTTTCGGTGACTCGCTCTCCCTGCTCATCTCTTGGCTCGGCCTCCCTTAATTTGGCTCTTGGCCTCTCCGCTCTAACCTGTGTGTCTCACCCATAGCACCACGCTTCTAACCAGCAGGAGAGCTCTTCCCCCTCGAACATTTCACCTGTGAACATTCCTCCTGGACTGCGTGCACTAACCTCCAACTGACCCAACTGACCACTTCCTGTCCTTTCCCACTGTCACTCCCACTGTCCCTGAAGCACACTCCATCTCAGTCCCCTGGGATCCTCTTCATTTTCAGCTCTCCTTCCTGCCCTGTTTTTTCTTTTTCTGGGGAGATCCTGTTTGATGGCTTCAGCATGAAATGAACACCGCATGCAGTTCCAACTCTCATTAAGTGGGATGTTTTCTTAATGGCATAATGGATGGAATATGGATGCTAATGAGATGAGAGAACAACCCAGAATCAAATTGCTGCCCCCTCCTTTCTGGCTCCATCTTCACTTGACGCCTGTTTTTTCCTGTCATCTGTCTGAGACGTTGATGCTCTAAATGGGAAAACACTAATCAGAGACTCGCTAACTTACAGAGAAGATGATGAATTATGGTCCTGCTGCCAATTCCAAACATTTCCCAGAGAGCTTAGCAGCCTCATATGTGTCTAATGATACATGTTTACCATTGTGGAAGAAGATTTTTTTTAACTTAAAGTCAGTTCCTGTTACACAGCCAATGTGGTGTTTAAAACCATAATGGAGTATTTATTCAAATCAGCCCTAATTAATTTTAAGGGAAACTGTAAGTTGTACATCCTGTCTAACAGGCTCTGGATTCCTGTTGCTAATGTAATTCTTCGGTGACATCATAATGTTGCGGTTGGGACCAAGTCATGTTGAAAATTGTCTGCTTCCTGTTTGGGCTGGCCTGCAGAATTAGTGCTGAGTAGGAAGTTTGGATGGGTGGGATCAGTGCAATCCCTGCTCCTCCTAAAATGTTGTTCTAGCTTTTCAAAAAATATTGAGAACAGCTTATCCAGTTGTTCTAACTGGAGTTCTTAATCTCACTTTTATAGATGTGATGCCTGCAGTTTGCTTGTAACAAGCTGGCTATTCCTATTGAAAGTATTTTTTCCACATTGCTAGATAGTGAGATATGTCAAACTGTGTAATAATGCAATGATGCCTTCTGGGATATGGTCATTGAACCGTGAATAAAATCCAGATGTGATGTTTACTTTATCTGTTGCCATTTCCTGTCCTATGAATTTTAGTTATGGTTTGTAGAAGGGCACATACTTCCTGTCCTCTGAGTCTGCAGTCTTTCACTGTGTCACTGAGGACTATGTTCATGTGATTTTAGTTTGTCCTGTAATACTGTCCATGGAGTTGAACAGCACATGTATTGCAACTCTTGTGAGAAATGGGCCTGGACAACTATGCTAATGGATCTTTCAAAACTTATGACATCATATATGGTGAACCAGTGAGAGTTATGGACCAGTTTAGACATGAAACAAATACTAATACAACTAAATCTACTAAGTCATGTCATAGTTTTCCCATTTCGTAATGCACATCTCTATGGCTATGCACATCTATTTGCCTAGCCCAAGAATCTCAAACTCAAGTCCTGGAGAATCACTGTGTCTTCTGGTTTAGATGTTTTCCTGCACTCAAGTGCTTTATTTAAGACACTGATTGGCTAAAGAGTCTGCACACCTTGTTTCCAAGGTCTAATTTAGCTGCTGTTTGAAAGGAAAAAGAAAACCAGCAGAGATTGCAGCCCTGCAGGACTGGAGTTTGAGACCTTTGGCCTAGCCTGTATGTGCTAGTCTTTAGTAACATTGTCAAGGTTTGTCAAACATGCTGCCACTGTCATGTCAGGCTCAGCACTTTAGGTGGCTATTGTTTGTGTGTGTGTGTGCGCGCGCGCATTCGTGCATGTTTGTTTTGAGTGTTTTCCTCAGAAGGACAGGTTGGTTAAAGGCCAGGCCAAACCTCCTACATTAACAAACCCTTGCTTTCCAGAATCTGATTAGTGTTAAGTATTTGGTGGCAATTTGAGAGAGAATGATGGCTTAATCACTGAATGATCACTGAATGGCTTAATGCACATTAAAAAGCTTTTATGTGAAAATCAACTTGGACAAATGAGTGTTGATGTAATGGCCCTCTTAAGCCTGTGGGTTTGGAAGGGATCTACAGTAAGTACTCACGCTCCTTCTGTGGTACTTTAATGGAGGTTTCTGGCACTGTTTTCGCCAAACTGGTAGTCCTAAGCCTAGTTTTCCCCTCTTTCTGTTTGTTGGACAAGTTTTAATGTATATGACCATCTACTTCAGTGTGTGAGCCCAAATAATGCATTTCTGGTTGCTGGAAGTAATGTGATTAAAACCAACAAAATTTATAGAACCAATGGATTTAATGGAATAGTCCACTTTCTAGGTCTTCAAAAATATTATTTCAGTTCACTGTATATTTTTGTTTGGTCAAGATTGTTTTTTGTGTGTGATGAAGGATATTTTACATATTTAGAGAAGTTTCTGATGACCTGGTGGGATTGCAAGGGGTCTGTGACGTAAGGCAAGAACTAGTGCGCTCACTGTAGTGCACTCTCCTGACCCTTATGCTAGTGCACGCTCTCCTGACTCTTATGCTAGTGCATGCTCTCCTAACCCTTATGCTAGTGCACACTCTCTCCTGACCCTTAGGCTAGTACACGATCTCTTGGCCCTTAGGCTAGTCCACGCTCTCTTGACCATTATGCTAGTGCACGCTCTCCTGGTGTTAGAGGATGTAGCAGTGATGAAATTGGCTTTCTACATTGGGAAAAAATTAAGAGCGGGGGATGAAAATAGTTTTTCATCAAGGAAATGAACCTGTGGAAAGTGATGAGTTGGTCTCGCGAGACCGGTTTCACGTGCTTTGCTATGTCCCTGCGAAAACCCGTAGGCTCCCGTAGGCTGTGCAGTCAGATGAAACGGCACTGCGTGCTTCCTGCTGCAGATCTGCGTGAGACGGTGACCCCGCCCCCCTCTGCTCTTTCCCGACAGGCTGAGAGGCGGGCGGAGCGCAGTGGTAGCGGTTCACGGGCGCCGTGAAGAGCGGAGAGGAATCGAGGCTGCGTCACTGAGGACTCGCCAGGGGCGGGCGCGTGCAGGCCAGAGGACGGGGAACCGAGACTCAAGCTTTTATTACTCTTCATTGCTTTCCAAAAAAGAAAAAAACAAAGCAGTGCACCCTCTGGAAATGTAAATTCCGAATTTTTTTTTTTTTTGTGCTGGGAAGATTTACATTCAGGTCACAGTATTTCACTGTGAATTCGGAGGCAACTGACAGAATTCAGAATATAAATCATCCCCCCCCCACCACCACTCTCTTCTGCGTTCCTAAATTTGTGAAGCACGGAGGGAGAACGGCTCTGTAGGGTGCAGGCCGGACCCTCCACCACCATCCCCCCTCCCCACACTGCTGTGACTGAATTGCCACAAAGAGTGGTGCTCATCACACCCCGACTCCTGAATGTTTATCCCCCCCACACACAAAATGACACCCTGCTCAACATCCCACCTCTCTCTCTTTTGAGAGTGGCAAAAAAGGGGCTGTCTCCTGATTGTTTCAACAGATTCCAATTGGCAGGGCTGTGGCCAGGGCGGGGCAGTCCACCCTTTACCTAAATTGATTTTTTTTTTTTGTTGCCAGTTCTCTCTCTCTACTGTCACTATAGCCTGACACCACTGGGTCCACAAGGCCTCCACTCTGCTTCTGACTTTTGTGTGCCTCTTTGTGCTGAGGAAAGAATCACCTCTTGTCATAGATGGGCAACAGCCATTTGCTACATCTCCTTGTATGATCGCTCTCAGGAGTAGTGGAGATCATGTGGGTTCACCCATAAGTGGTGGGGGAGGGAGGACTGGAGAGGCTAATGTTCCCGTAAGCGCCCCCCCCCCCCCCAACAATGCCCCAAGTCTAAAGAGACTGATCATTTACCATAACCAAGAGAACACCGCAAAGATTCGTACCGAGGGCAGCAGAATACATACCTCAGTAGACCAGTCTTTTGGTTGGTTTTAGAGTTTTCTTACATTTATTTTGCATGTTATGAATAAACATGGGGTATGGCAGGGAAATTAGTTCTTGTATAACACTGAGGCCAGTGATATACATGTGACAGTACTTTAAAAAGTTTAATTAATCATGAGCTTGAAGAAATGCAACATGTATAATTTTTTTTAAGTGCAACTTACATTCCAGTGTTTTAATGTGTGAAAGCATCTAAAATGCTACTCTTGTTTGTCAAGCAATGCAATGAAATTTTCAGGGGGGGTGGGGGTTTCTTCCCCCATGTGTTGGGGACAGCAAAAACCATGTGACTTTTGTGATTGTATTACATGCATTGAATAGTCCTGCTTCCTTATTACAGCTGTCTTCCTGCGTGAAATGTCACCCTTTACCTGACACTTATCAATTTTTGGAGTGAAGTGTAAATTACATTTCTTCTAAAAGCATGAACTGATTAATGGCTTAAAGTGTCTGTGGAGTGTGTGTCCATGTTGTATCGTCATTTAAAGCACGTAGGACCATCGTGATACAGGCCCCTGTTGTCTCACGGAGCTTCCAAAAGTCATCTAGAGATGACGACAAATCCTAATACTTTGACTAACCTTGTAACGATATGCTCATTTATGGTCTTGCCTCCTTCTTGATGAGGGAAACGTGTTGCCGTCAACATCATTTAGGTACATGACACAATTAATTTTCTTTCAGACTTTGATTCTCTTCGTCAGACGTTTCTCTGCAGATTGCAGGCGTTCTCAAAGATGAAGCACTTTCACATTTCATTCTTGAGTTCGTTCTTAAACACTAATATTTAACAGCCTGGGGAAGCCCACGATGTCTTGTTTGTCCTCCGCTTACAATGGCTATTCATTCGAGGTTTTATATTTAGACCAGGCACTTCAACGCAAAATAACTAGCAACGTTATGTTCAATTTTGCCTGTGGAAAGCTTTCACTTTAAGCTTGTTCGTAGTTTAGAGTCACGAGCGCTGGAGGGGCGAATGTGTTTCACAGCTTTGTTGAAACCCGATGAAGCCCGTTAGCCCTGTGAAATTGTCTATTTAGGCTAAGTATACTTAAAGCGCCTGAAACCGTTTTTATATGGTACATAAATTAACCCTTTTCCATTAATCGAAGCAAGTTTTCATTCGACGCATTTATAACCAATTAAATCTTTTTTTAGTCCGCAAATTACATGTAACGTCAAAGTACAAATGTTCCACATGATGCAATATACTGTAGTTTCATAATCCGTGAAGTCAAATTTGTTTTAAGCAACAAAAAATATATATTTTTGCATACCACGTGCGTTGTAATCCTAACCTGTTAAAAAGAGAGAATCTGAATCCGGTCTGTATTGTGACAGAAACGATGACATTCAGCCATCGTCTGTTTTACAAATTTGCCCATGATCACGTTTACTCACTGCTAGTCGCACCGAAAGGAGGCGTAACTTTGTAACAGCAAGCCAATCGATGTTCCCGGTTGGGCGCGGCTCCTCCCTTTTAAGAGCGCTATAAACAAAAAGCATGTTTCTTATCTTACCGGTGACCCACACTAGAACTGTCGAGCTGGAGTTCCTGCAGCATCCCGCCAGTAACTGGAGGGCAGTAATGGCAATATTTTAAACATAATCAGCGTGAGGCGCAGCAACGCTGGCAAAGGACAGAGTACGACATAACGGAATCTTGCCTTCGCACAGACAAAAACGCCAAGGAATAACATTTCTTGTGTGGACATTCTTATCCAAAAGAGAACTCTACTATGCAAGGCATCAACAAAGACGCAAAGGTGAGGCAGAACGGTACCGATCGGAGGCCCAGTTACCCGGGCGACCAGCGGGTGATGCAGGCGAATAGAGCCACCAAGATCTGGATAAAAGTAGCGATGGCGATTGCCTACTTCCTCTGCGTGTCCGTTGCTGCGTTCTTTTTGGTCATTTACTACGTGTTCGTATGGAATCCAGATGTGACCCATCCTACCAGTACCGACAACATAGGAACTAGCAGCACTGCCACTGCGTGTCCCTCAACGCAATGACAGCTATGGAGGATACTCAGTGTATCCGCCGTCAATATTTATTGCATTGCGCAGGACACGTCAGTTTTCCAAGGACACTTGAGTGGGGACACGTCGCTCCAATAGATGGTCGAAGCGGACGGAATAAATGCCGCTTTTCAACCCACAACAGGGGCAATAAGCATTGCGATTCCACGGAAGCACCTTTCGAAGATGAGGATTTGGATTCACAGTGAAATTCACTTGGGATTGCACACCTTTCATCACTGTTTCACTCTGATATTGACTATATGAAAAGTTGCGCACCTAACCTTGGTTTGCACAGGGGTAATAGCCTGTTTAATTCATCTATGGTTTATGTAACATATCCTTAATATTTCAGGACTCAACTTGTAAACGAACATGTTAATGACATTGTATTAATGCCTGCTAGGTTTGCAGACGTAGACTTTCATAATTCATACAAAGTGAAACTCCCAATATTTTACGCAAAAATGTGTACTGTATGCCTGTTTCCAAATAGGCCTATACAAAAAAGCGAACAAGAATGGAAATTGCGAAAATAAGATGATTTGGGGAGTGAATTTTCTTGGAAATCTAAGTGCCAGTGCATAGCATAGCTTATATTCAAAACACACACATATATATGAACGAGATAGTGTACAATCAATAGGCCTACTATCAATTCAGTTTATACGCCTGAGGCAAAGTCTGTAGTTTATTCTTGTCTTGTCTGAGAAAAACTTCATAGGCTAGGCATTTGTATTAGCTGCATCTTGTATTCGTCTTATTACCCTGTAGGTAATCAATTTTTAGACGTAGGCTAGCCATGAAGTTACTCTATATAAATCATAAAGAGGTCAGTGAAACCTTTTGCTTTACAAATGAATCTACAATGAATCTGTTTTTGACAAAGTATCTATCGTGCAGCGACAGTAGGCCGATTAATAAGACTTATTCTTTTTCATTTTTTATTATTTATTTATTTTTTTTACATTTGCCTACAGCCTATTGGTTGCGTCCACTGTTATGCTGATTTTGCCTATAAGTATCCGGGTCTGACTGCGACCACCAGTTAATGATGAGGAGCACCCGAACTGAAAGCAAATCTGAACAACAAACAGCGAATTTTGAACAACAGGCGAGTTTTTAAAGGGACTGGGCAAGACCGCAGCTCTGGTTCCACAGTGTTAAATGCATCACATCACACTAATCCACCTTCTCTGGAAGTCAAGCCTGTCGATTTACGTAAATTAACGAGACCCGTATAGCCTAACTAACCCAATTATTTTGCACATTGGCTATCGTGCTATAGCCTATCAGAACCTCCAGTAGGCTAGACGTGACTAGTTTATTTAATTTATTGCTACTTGTTTTAAAAAATGTTCAATTTTTCCGGTTTTGTTATGGTTTAACTATTGCCAGCCAAATGTAACTACCCTGTCCCAACGAGAGGGAACTGAAATGCAAGGCATTGGCAAACCAGAGCTAGAAATACTTCACCAAAACAACGATGTTAAATGTGTCGCGTGGCCACGGTTTAACCGATCAGGATTTAATTAAATGTTCAAAAAGAAGATTATTGCTCTCGCCTGAGTCATCACAGAAGGAACAATTCTGCGTGATTTACATGAAAGAGGGGCCAAGGTCGTTAGTAGGACGTTCTGTCCAGTGTCACGTTGAGAAACTCACGGCCTGGGGCGGCACGATGAAGGGGGTCTGTCAAATCAGACAGCATCAAGGGATCAGATAAATATGCGACTGGGGGCTATATTATTTTTCCCAGTTAAAATTAGATATTACATTCATCACCGACAGTGTATGCTGTAACAAAGAATGCAGTTGTTTTATTAGACCTAACATTAGTTCGGATTAAGTTTGAATGTGGTGCTATCTTAAAACAAAAACCAGGTCGTCTGTTTGCACGACCATTCTTCCAGTGATGTCATAAAGGTCATAATGAAAATTACAAGTTTTGTTGCATATGAGGCATTTGTGTTTTAAACTACGAGGATAAGAGCTGTTTTGTTTTAAATACTAAGCTCAACTGCGAGTGAAGTAACTGGATATGAAATAAAGCCATATACAATTTGTCTAACTACGTTTTATGACGTAACCTATGAGTTGTTGAATTAAGCACTAAATAGCTTATTTGTTTGATATAACGTACAGCCTCTCTCGACCCGATTATTTATTTACACAAGTTAATTAATGATGTAGGTTATTTATACGTTTCTATTGAAACACTGGGAATATACAGTATGTTTACATATATATATATACACATATGCAATATGTAATCTGTTAAAATTAACTGTCTCAATAAATATCCAGTTAGGCCTATATTATTGCCTGTGATTTTTTAAAAAGAAAAAAATTATTTAGTCGAACATTGAGTTTATCATTATTAAGTTTGTCATTAACTGAACCTGAGCTGATTTTTTAACTTGTCCTAGTATTTACAGAACCGTTTGGTACCTTGAGTAAATTCCCCACAGAAAATAACCAACTTTTGCACAGCACTACACTCTTTTTCTTCTTCTTCTTATAATAATAAAAATTATTATTGTTGTTGTTGTTATTATTATTATTATTATTGACATTATTATTGTTATTATTATTATTAGGCCATTACTATTGCTACTACTGATAGTGTACTACTAAGATTACATACATCCTAGGACTCCGTAGGACTAGTGAATGTTATTATTACAAATAAAATGATTTCGCATTACTTTTAACACTATGTTTTTGGAATTTTAATAAGAAATTAAATAACGCAATTTTCTCCAAGAGATGTCACTGTTGTACAAGAGCAGTGGAAAGCTGAAGCCCTATATGGTCATGTGATTTGGTACAGAAAATTTAGTGTTTTTTTCCACAGAAAAAGGATCATGTTTATCCTGTGATAATTAAAACATACTGCCTTTAAATTACGTAGGTGGTGCGTAATTTAGAGTTATGTAAAGTCATACATCAGTAATCAATTACAGAAAATGAAATCTGTTTCTTCTACGGATGGGAGGGTGAGGCACCACGATGGTGGTCTGTAATGGATGGCGTCTATGCTGCCACTCACATGACCAATCAACAGAATTTGCTTTCAATATAATAACATGATTGGTTCAAATCTGTGAAACTCATCACAAATAAATATACATATTCTCACACACATTTTTTTGATGTAATTACTTACACATCACAATGGACACAATGGCAAAGAGGAACATCACTTACTGATATCAGATTCAGATTGATACTTGATCTTAGATTACCATAATATGCTTATGACAGGGCAACATTCTCATTATATATACTAAATGCATTTCTATTAAGCAATACATTTGAAGAAATTTGATTAGATAATCAATAAGTATCATCCAGTTTGAATAAATATTAAAGTTTAAAGTTGTTATTGTTGTACATTCTGTAATAGTATTCATTTCTGTATAATATCCATGTTTCTCTTGTCTGTCCTCTAAATATTGCCCACTTAGAAAATTATTACATTTATTCCATCGATCCATTTTTAATGCATTGTTGAGCAATTAGATTTAAGCCTTGTGATGTCATTAAAACCCCCTTTAGGCAGGAAATAAGGCCTTATAACTCCACTAATAAAGTTTAAGATGTAAAGCCGGGTTTCTTTGTGAAATTAGATGATGAATGTGTACATAATTATTATGCCATCAGCTTAATCACTATTTGAAAACACCTGAGCCCCCGAAGAGCAGTAAAGGCTGTTTCACACAGTTTTCCCCCCGTATTACTTGTCCAATCGTGTCAGATCTGATCTTTTAAGACCAACCGTTCAATATTTTACCAATAGGTGTCAGTGATGCACAAGCAAAAACAAAAAAACAAAAAAAAAAACCATTTTGGACAATTTAATCCAGTTTCCAAACCCTAGTCCTGAGAAGGGGGGGCACCTGCTACTGTTTGCTCCTGTTGCTTCTAATGAATTTTGTTTGATCAGTGTACTGTTTAAAGCTGATCAGGTTCATTTCACCATACAACAACCGGGTCGATGAAAAGAGTTTTTGGAACATAAAGAAAAATCAGAAGGTGTGTATGCGACTTATATTTGTTCATCATAGTTCCAAAGGACTCTCCTTAAAATACCTTTTCATGCAGGTAGATTTGCTTATATGGACACATCAGTCAATATAAGGCATTACGAATTTAAAGTGTCATAGACCACTTTTATTTCTGATGTATTACAGTACTTTGCTTCCATCTTTGATATTTTCAGTTTCCTGACACTTCATTATCCTGCATTAGCTATGATCAAATATGTTGTATTAAAGATAATTATGTTTATATATGGCTGTTGGAGCAGCTGTCTCAATGAAACTGAATTGCTTTTTTAAATTAATACTTAAGTCCTAAAACACCTAAATGAACAGATAATTGATCTAAATAAATCAATAAGTTGAGCACTAATTGCACTCACTCATTTACTTCTGTACTAAAGATCAGTTTCAGGATTTAATTCCAATTTCTGCTCTCCTATATAAAATTAGCCCAAATATTTATAAGGTCCAAAATTTGTATTAAGTTTCCTGATATGCTCATGAATGACATCTGAAGACCCTTCTTGTATCATTTCACATTGTCTTTAATATGACTGGTGTATGCAGCTAATCAGCTATTTGAGCTGGGGTAACTGGAGGAAAAAAAAACCTGCATACACACCGGCCCACCAGGAACTGCCCACCCGTTTTATATACACTGTAGATCAGTGGTAACCAACCTTGCTCCTGGAGATCTACCATCCTGTAGATTTTCACTCCAACCATAACAAAGCGCAATTCATTCAACAGCTAGAGATCTTCTTTATAATTTAAAATCAGCAACCAAAATTAGCCACTAATAAACAAGGTGAGGTGAGTTAACTGTGAACAGTAGTGATTTTTTTCCACACTTGTTTTATTGTATTGCTATACACTTGTTTCCCTTCCATTGTTATGTCATTTGATATTGTCATTATACCCTTAGCTGTGGAATTATTATTACTGTTCAATGAGGTTATGACACTAACGATTAGCTGTCTCTGAGTTTTTTCTGTAATACTGTTACCTCTTACTCTCTCCTTAACATCTCCTTAACACTTCACAAAGTGGGAAGAGACTAGTTTAAGCTATAGGTTTGTATTCATTCGTTCACCTAATTGCTTGTCATTTGCCAAATGTTTTATTTATTTATTTTTTGCAAGCACATATATCCAAGACAGCTGTAAATGCTTATAGTTTTACCTACTGTCAATTTTTGTATGTTTTTTGTTACCATAACCAAGGAAATGTATGCATAAATATGTCAACTTTGATGAGATTTTGAAGTTAACTCATAGTGCACTAATGCGGCCAGGAGAATCTCAGGAGAATGGCGGTACTAATGGGGTGAATTAGGCAAAGGGCGAAGTAAGGATGCCCAAAAGCTGTCAGAGCGTATTGATTCATGATGGGCCATGGTATGCAGGACACATTCAGATTAGTTCCTCTCCCCTCTGACAAGAAAAGATTCCCCTCCAGTCCTTCAGCTAACCACAACAACCTTATTTGAGGAACATCTGCCTACAAATATAGTGCAATGACAATTAAAGTAAACTAAAGTGTGGTGCACGTGAAGGTATAAGCCCCTGCAATATTAAGTGTAAAATTTAAACTTGTCTCATTTTGAACTAATAGGCTACAAAAGCTGGGGTAGCTAGATTGCAGATAAACATTTTCCAAGATAATCTATATTCAACCCTAGGCTATATGCTGGGTGTGATATAGGGTTGCCATATTACACTCAGTATATTAATATAGGCTACCTGTAGTAATCAGATTATAATTAATTTGCATTTACCCTATTTTTTATTTATTTAGTTATTATTACTAGGCCTATTATTATTGTGATGTTGGTGCATCAGGTTTTCAAGTGATCCTATCTTATTTTGGAGAAATGCATTGTTTCCATGCTATAAAAAATAAATAGCCAAGTTGTAAAACAGTAATTATCAAAACTCATTCATTTGACATGAAAGGCTAATTAAATGAATCTTCACATTCACATAACGCGACAATAATGTTAGCCGAATTATATCATTTTTGTTGACCAACTTTCGGAGAACTTTAATCAACTAGCTAAGTAGTCTACCAAACAGAATGCAAACAACATTTAATTGTAGCCTACCATTTTGGAGAAACGCGTTGCTGTATCGTGAACTAAGAAGACAAATTGGGGAAAACGAAGAACGACAAGAGGTATTATGATAGCCATCGTTAAACTCGTCTGTGCGTCAATGTGCGTTTGCTGGAGTGCTCTTCATATGGATTAGTGGTTGCTATGGAACTGGATAGCCCAGTTTCCCGGATGGTGCTACCCGTGTCCCAACATGGCGACGAGAAAGTGAGGCTGGTTACGGACAGGGTAATATTAACAAGCCAATTTCCAGTCGAGAAAAAGAAACTTATTGTCAATCTCGATCGGCACGCCAGAGCAGGAACGCGAAGGAAATATCCAGGTAGGGTATAATATAAACTTTATACAGTATTCACGTTTTCTTAATTAAACATTTTCACGGCTTAAGTAGCGAACCCAGTCAGCCTACAATGCTAATTCGCCAAACTTGGATTTCTTGGAATGGAGTCGAACGTTAGTTAAATTAGTTTGCGTTCGCTTGGTACAAAACGGTGGTTCTACCCAATTGCTGGTCAACGGAGCAGATTGTGCATGGTACGGGCTGTTGGATAACAAGCGAGTTCTTGAATCGCAACGCTTTTTATTTTTCAGTTGCTGGCTAGATGGCAAACTAGCTACATTTGCTAGTTCGTTAGCTGGTTAGTCAGCCAGTAAAAATGAAAAGGAAGATCGTGGAGAAATGAAGCGAGGCGTAAGATTTCGAATTTAGGTCAAAACAGAGGATGAATATGCAGATTAGCATGCTAGCTAAGTTAGCGTTACCCATTTGCGCTGTTGAGTAAGGCTAAATGGCTAACATTAGATGTCCGACTGTCTGTCGTTAACGTTACTCTTGAACATCTGAAGTCTAACGTTAGTTAGCTAACTTAGCAAGGCAAATGTGGAGGCATGTTAGCTAGCCAAATTAGCTAACTGGAACACGTTCACCTTATTAGTCAGCTGGCAATACACCACCAGCTTCCTAACATATCTCTGGAGTTAAAACGACCGTTTCCTTTGGTTTAGCTACGTTAGTCTAACTAATTAGTATGGTTGGGTACTTTTGATACACAATAGCTAACATTAGTTGGGTAGAGTACTTACTGGATTAAATCGTTAGAAAACTGGTTGGCTACGTTACTTGAATTTTATGTTACTTAATTAGTTTATTTGAATTCTAGGGAAATTACTGAATTATGCGATAATGTAGGCGTGTTATGACAGGTAAACCCATACATTGGCGCTCATTTCCACACATGAGGGAAACGATTTAATTGGAATGGGCTATTAATTACCATGTTAGGTCATGAAATGTATGATGACGCCGCACAGAGGTCTGTTTGGTGTAGTCTAACGTTGCCGTATCTGACTACTTAAATCATTTTGTTAACTTCTTAACGTTACTTCTCCCATGTGGCGACGCAGCGGACGTAGCAATAAGTTGCACACAGCCCAGAAGAACCGTTCTAACTTGGAGACAGAATCTGAGCTTGTTATGATTTTAAAGCTTCCTCTGCAGCTCTCTTCATAGGGCTCATTAAGTTGTTTGCCGGCAGTCTTCTGTGTCCAGGGGAGAAATTCAATTAAGTTGCGGCTTGCATGACTCACCACGCTTATAACTGAAGCTAAATCTGCTGGGGAATATTACATCTTCTCCTACCCTCCGTTTATTTTATTTTTATATTACCTGGGTGGCTCTGAGTTCATTGGTGGGTGCTGTTGTCTGTGGAAATTAAAGCTCCCTTTCATGACCTTAGAGGCCCTCAGTATGAATGAAGATTGTATGAGGGCCACCCTATAAATTAACGCAAAAGAAAAAGATACAGAGGAACAGAAGTAACACCTACTTGTATTTAGTCCATTTTGTTGTTTATTTCTGTCCTATTGTTTTTTAAATTTTATTATTTCAACCCTTGGTATACTTTCATGCATGTTTTTGGTGGAGCGGGGAGGGGGTTACTAGGGGTTTTATGAAGTATATAAGTAATTCTTCTCACTTGTTTATGGCATCCTCTGTGTGTGAACCTTCCAATTAGCCTCAATTTTAACTGTGACTGCAGATAAAACGGTAACGGTGGGTTGGCTGCTGTTCTCCCGTATCTTTGTGTGCTGATTTTCAGCAGGTGGTCTGCATTTCACTCAGCAGCCTCAAAAGCAGGCTTTATGGCCTGCGCTCTGACCTCTCTGTCTATACATTCCTCAGGCAAGTTCATGAGTAATAACTTTCCTCCCCCCTCACAGTCCACTGTCAGACAGTCTTCCGCTATTCCCATGATCCTTTTCAGTCGCGCTCCTCTGATCTCTACCTCGGTCAGGGGCATGAACATTTCCCCCTGTTCGTCTGGTTAATTCCCCTCACCCAACCAAAGCAGTCAAGCTGACCAGCGAACAAAATGAGAATCCGTCTAGTAATATGGGTTGCCGTACGTATTGTATTTACACATTTAGCAAACGTTCTTATCCAGAGTGACTAGGGCAGCCTGCTTATTTTTATGTTTTGTCAGGGGCATGTCACAACGTCAGTTGTGCTGGGTTTCTGACCTCATCCTTTGCGTACTGCTGTTCATTAAGTCTCCTCACTAGGCTTGCCAGATGCTGGCTTAAGTACACCCAGGGTCCATTTTTCCAGCTAGCTCAGTAGCCAAACTTTCTGTAGCCATTTTAGAAATGATTAATGACCCATAGATACCTGTGCTGGTGGTTGCCCAGGGGACTGCAGTCAGGAAACGGGAATGTTTGGATGAAGGAAAGGTGCAGTATGGGAAGGTGAGAGGTGCTGTTGATGGGGGCGGGCATCACAGCTTTACCGGGGGCCTTTGTCATGAGAGGGAGAGGAGCCATGGAATAGAGCAAATCTGGCTTTTACCATTAGGCCTAATTGCACAGCTGCCAGAGTCGAACGACTTCTACATCAAATCAATTCACTTTCCATAGGGAAGCACTGAGATTAGTTCAGGTCGCTAGTTAATTTGTGGTCATTAGATCATTATGAATGGTTTTGCTTGAGCTGTCATCTAGACTTGGCACTTCACAGAATTCCTCTTGCTTGTACACACACAAAATAATTGTTTAAAAACATTTGTGTACATGGCTGCAAAAGGCAGGATTGTGCAGTTGCAGTTTAGGGATTCATCCTGCTGCATTTACACTTGTGTCAAGTTTCAGTGAGTTTGTACAGTGTTTGACCTCGTGTGACAAATAGTTACCTGCATGCAAATACAGGACTACGAACTGGTGTGTAGTTTCCATTTCACCCCAGGGCTCACACGACTTAAAAAGTATTTGCAAAAGTCAACGCAGGCACGCATTTCTTGTGTATGTGTCCTCATTCCCTTGAGAGAGGTTTTGGCCAAATGTACTGGCACTATATGAGGTTTAATAAAAGTATTGTCTGCTACTGGTACTGCAAGCAGTGAATATTCATAGCTCTGGAAACTTGTTGCAAAGACCCCCCCCCCCCACCACTGTCTTATTCTGCCCTGTGGGTTTTTTAAAGTTTTTGTAAAAGATGGATGTAAATGCTGAAAGTGTGGAGATGTAGGTCTGGAGATTGCAGGATTGAGGACGGCCAGTTCGGTACATGGGCTGTGGTTATCAATACGCAGCTCACACAGCCTTCCGGCTTCTTTGGGCTACAGTGCATCACAAGCAAATCACAACCTGACAAATGCGGCCATTGTTGCTTTTGCCTTCAAAGTCCTTGTTTGTCCTTGTTCATTTATCATTGTAAAGGGATCGATTCCCAGCTTGTAAAAGGCTTTTTTTGGTGTGTGTGTGTGTGTGTGTGTGTGTTGGTTTTGAAATGTTCAATTACGCTGGGTTTATTGCTCACGGGAAACAAACGCGCATAACAGTCTGCTGGCATTTTGGAAAGTTCACCTCCAGTCAAGTCGCTGAGTGTCTGTCGGCGTATGAAATGGATTATTCTCGTCAGGAGGGCTGTTTTGTCAAGCAGCTGTACAAGTCTCTCACAAGCAGGCCACGCCCCACCTCTTCCTGGCAATGTGTGAGAGGTGAACGCCTGTGCGCCCTTATTCATTTCTACTGCAGAAATGTCTTTTGGGCAGCGTCTATAGGTTCAATGGGCCGCTGCAGCACAGAGTGTGTGTGTGGAAGCCATTTGGAAATCCTCTGACTGTGCTGCACGGGATGTCTTTAATGTGCGTGGAGTAACGTGTCCAATAGATTTGTAAGCGCTCTGCTTGCATGTTCGTCCCATGCACAGGGTTGTATAACATTGGCTGTTTGTCTAGGCAAGTTGGACGCATGCAATATTGCATTCTTGAAGTTGAATTACAGTTGGCTTAACATTATTAAAGCAAGGCAGTTTCATAATATAGGCAGTTAACGTCATTTTATCGTATTTTTGTCTGAGCCACAATTATGGACTCTCATTTAAAAAAAAAAGAAGAAAAAAAAAAGTCCTACCTACCTGTTATTAAAGGAGTACCATGGTGGTTGAACGTGACACTTCCCAGTTGTCTTCAGGCAACAACAAAACAAATGTGCATAATTTTTTTATTCTTCAGTCATTTCAATGTACTTTAAAACGTATTTTTCTAAGCCTAAATTTCCCACTATAAAAATTCACCCGAACCGTCTGGGCGTGGTAATGAGAACTGTCAGTTAGCTATGATTGACAGACCGTTCCCCGTTACCATAGCTACCCCCATGATACGCGCTCTCTTTGGGAGACTGAATTTTCACAAGCTAGCTAGCTTAGTAGTATATCAAGTATCGATAGATAGCTAAGGTAAGGACGTTGACTTGTATACAGTTACAATTTTTGCTATCTAGCTAGCCAAGTTAAGATAAAAGCACAACTATAACGTCCTCATAAAAGCGAACTAGCAAGCTAACGTTATCGATAACATTGCCTTATGAAAGCAAACATCCTAGCTAGCTAACGTTAGCTAGCTAGCTAAATGAATATAACCAGAAATAATCTAAAGGAACTCTAATTTAAGTGAACCTAACGTTAGTCAAATATTTGCATTGTCTGAACAGCAGGACGGTGTGTCCTGTCAGATTTCTTTACGGGGCATGGAAATAGGAGTGGTTACTGTATTTGTGACGTAGAAAAATGACAACTTTCTCAACCGGTTGAAAATGGGACGATGAATTTAAAACGCATATTTCTCCAAAAATACAGAACGGACATATTTAATACTTTGCTCATTGTGTTTCTTCAATGCCTCTTGTGCAAATAGCACATAAAACAGAGAAAGTGTGAAAATCACCATGGTACTCCTTTAAAACTGCAGCAGAATTTTAAGCAGGCACTCTGCATGAAATGGGACTTCTCCATACATACCTTTGTTTGTTTTTGTGTGCATTAGTGTGCAGTTGCATGTGATATCTTAGCGCTTTAGCGTCTGCTCGCTCTGTTCGTGTGTGCGTATTGACACAGAGGGGGGCGAATGACATAAAGCACTTGAGAGGTGGGGCCTCTGCTGCTGTTGACGTAAGGGGTCGGGCCTGTCGTCTGTTTTCTCTCCCTCTCCACCTCCCTCAGACACCCCGCGGCTGATAAATGTTTTTTAGGCCAGGGTGCGTGGGGGTGCGGGGCAGGGTCGCGATCGCGGAGCCGGCCGCTCCACGCATTCCTGGCCCGCCCGCGTGACCTTGAGCGTCCCGCCCGCCCGCCCGCCCCTCCCTCCCCGGGAGCGGCCGTTTACCTGTTTACCGAGCCGGCTGGGGCCTTCCGCCGCCACACCGCAGATACCACAGCGCTTTGGCACGGCTCGAAACCGCGCTTTCCAGCAACGGGCGGAGTTTCCGTTGCTCTTCCGCTGCTCCGGTTACGCGTACGCCTGGGGCCTTGGTGTGGCAGGGGGCCGACTGCCACTCTACACCTGACTCTGGGAATGGAAGCCCAGCTTTTCACCCCCCCCCATAAGTATCAAGAGTTTCGGACACGCTGGCCTGTGTTAATTACAAGGACTGTGGCTCGGTTGCAATCAGGGTGGGAAATTAACACCAGCCACCAGCCAAGTGCTGGTAAATTTTGTATGTGGCTGGTAAGTTTGTCTGCTCTGCCAGCCGCTTTGGCAGGTACGCTTGGAGGTCCTGTTCTATTCTCAATATTTAATTGTGTGGTAAAACAGTGAAACTGGCTGGTGTATTTTGGGATGCCATGGGTGGAAAAGGTAGTTTCCCGCCGTGGTGGCAGGGCTCTCGTTTGCGTGTGACACACAGGGCTTAATTGGCCCCCTCTTGGCCAAACATGAATGTAGGAGTCGCTGTGCATTCTGGGAAACGGTGTGCTGAGTGCCTGTGCAGGTCCATCGGGCCTCGACCCTGCAGTAAAGGGAGGCTGGGCCGTGAAGCTCACAGGTAGGGGGAAATAAATCTGTCCCCCCTCCCTCCCTCCCCTCCGGTTCTCCCCTGAGCACCGCAGAATGCTTCCACTCAGCGAGGGGCGTGCTCAGGCCGGAAGCCACATCCGCTGACCTCTGCGCTGAGCGGCGGACGTCTCACCGTAGCGGGCCCCCCCGTGGGGCGAGCTGGAGCCCCGGAGCCCGAGTCTCGACTTCCTGTCCCGCCGTTCCTCTTTCACTTTCCGGGTGCTGCTCTGGTTCCTCCGCCTCGGACAGGACGGCCCAGCCCCCCCCCCCCCCTTGTAGAGAGGCAGGGGGCAGTAGCGAGGGCAGTGACGGGTCTGTGCTGAAACTGGACAGGACCAGTGTTTCGTGGGGGGTGCACAAGTTTGGGCTGGGCTTTGTTCCTCCGTGGAGAGTGCCCCCCAGCCATAAAAATCCAGCTGTACAAACGACTCCCAGGCAGGAGGGGCATATTCTAGGAAAATATACGCGATGCGGGGCTCCCTGTGCAAGACCAATAAATACAGATGAAAGCAGCGATTGCGAAATCGGCCTTTGGAGGAGCTCAGAGTCACTGCGCGCCCTGGATACCAACCTTCAGCCCCCTTTTGAAGGTGTGGCTCAAGCCTAATTGGGAACAGTCATTCCCAGACGGTTATTTTCGTGCACCGAGGCACTCTAGTCTGCTTCACCCCCTCCCACGTCCCGTTTGGAATTAAAGGCGTTTCCTTCTCTCGTCTGTCCCCCCTGGCTGGAGCAGTGGAGCAGTGTCCTCTCAGGTCTGCCATCGTATCTGCACCTGCGCGTTGACCACGACCTCACAGGTAGAGCCGATGACGTTCGCGCGCGTGTCGGCGGTTACGCCAAAGCTAAATGGCGAAGCGGAGTTTCGAGCAGCCGGCTCTGTTCCACCTCACTGTTTGTTTCGGAACTTCGCATCCCATCCTCTCTCGTCTCCTTTCCCATCCTTTCCACCTCCTTTTCTCTCCCCACCTTCTGCGTTTTTTTCCCTTTGGGTCTCCTGCGGCCCCCTGGTGGAGGTCTGCTTTTCATTTGGAGGTAATGAGCACTGCTGCTGCGGCCTCTGCAGCATGTGGCTCGCTGTCACGCATTAAAATGCCTGCGTTTCAGCCCGGGTCTCAGAGTGGGGGGGGGTGCCCCGTTCACTCTCCCCCTCCCTGCCCCTCTGAGTTCAGTGCAGTAAGGAAGCGGCCTCTGTTGGGGTTCCGGGGTCTCCCAAACGGCTGTGCTCGTTTCCCTGCTTCTGCACCCTCACACTGGGCCGTTTGGACGCGGCTCCTGGACCAGCGAGCCCCAGCCGGAGGCGGAAGCTGACGTAGGCCTCCACACTGCTGCGCCCGGGCCGGTTCAGCGCTTTCTGCGAGGTTAAAACTTCCGCGCTGCGTGGGCGGAGCTTCGCCGTCTCCGCGCGGGTGCGCGGGCGTCGCGCTTTGGCGGTTGTGCGCCGCCGACCCGTGCCGTCTGCACACGCCCGGCCCCGCCTGCCTGGTGAAACGCCACTCGGCAGTGTGGGGTGTTGATTAAAAGCAAGGCGTGATCCCCTAAAGCAGAGGCCTTCGCTCAGGCCCAGGAGCATTATGGGCTGGCGTGCACGCGGGAGGGCCGGAGATCCTCTGCTTTAGCTGCTGCTCTGCGCTTCAACGGCGGATTGGATTGCTGGGGTGAAACGAAAAGGGCCGTCCTGTTTCTGTTACATTATGTCAGCATAACCCTGGAATATTCGGCGCGAGGGAGCCAGTGCCATTGTTCACGCTGAATACAGGCCCAGCCTCAGTGGGCATGAATAGAGCCTGCTTACTGTATCTTAGTCACTGAGCCATTGAGCGTCTGTGTGAGGAAGCGCCGTCAGATCTGCTGTTTATTTGGCTCTGCTTATTGGACTGTGAGTGTACTTAATTAGACCTTTTGTTATTGCAAAGGGACAATGAATACTATTTAGCATAGAGTTCAAAAAGTGAACTTTAATGCATTGCACCAAAAACTGTTTAACTGAGTTAGCTGTTAGACAGTTTACATCTGTAGTCTTAAAGGCATTTGCAGAGAGTGCAAGCTGTGGTACAAGTTGAGTGGCTGGATGTTAAAGGGTTTTAGTGGTAGGCCTAGTTGTTAATTTGAAGATTTTAAACTGCGTTTCTGCTGTGCTGTGATGTTGGATTAGAACAACTGATCACGTTAAGCCTCATTTGTTTCTGATCCTCTCACGCGGATGTCATTTGCCCACATGTAAATGCACAGCATGAGGAACTTCATGGAAATGGTCCCTGTTTGAGCATTATCCTGTTTCACTCTACCTGTTCTGATGGGGGGGTTCTTGCTGGATTTTTCTCCAGAAATTTGCGGGATTGTCAATTTACAGCATTACATTGTGGAAACGTTCTGCAGTTGATTTTTGTGACGGATTCAAT
This sequence comes from Anguilla rostrata, assembly GCF_018555375.3. Taxonomy (NCBI): domain Eukaryota; kingdom Metazoa; phylum Chordata; class Actinopteri; order Anguilliformes; family Anguillidae; genus Anguilla; species Anguilla rostrata. Next base: position 28,681,134 of record NC_057944.1, read on the forward strand.
TGATACGTTTTTTGTAAACGTAGACCCTTAGCAATAGCTACAGGGACAACATGAAGTCTTTTATCCCGTGAGAGAAGGATGTTCAAGTGCATTCCTACCCTGACTGACCCTTTGAAGAGAAGGTCTTTTGGAATGTTTTTTTCAAAATTCTCAATGTTTCTAGAACTCCGTTGCTTTCAGTTACCAGCAATGATTGTTACATCAGCATTACAATGTTCAGTTGCATACATTACAGGCATTTGGCAGACGCTCTTATCCAGAGCGACGTACAACAAAGTGTATAACCATAACCAGGAACAAGTATGACGAGAACCCTAGAGAGAAGTACCGTTCCAAGTGTAGGGAACAACTGCATAGTTCAACTTGGACCCTGAAGGTTAAACTGTCTAACAAAAACGAGAACAGCAACAACACAGTCTATGCAAAAATACAAGCAGTAGTTAAGACGGGTGCATTAATTTAGTCATGAGTCTGTAGTAGGCGATGCTAATGTGAGGGGCACTAAATTTCTCGTTTGGGTCCTGATACCAAAACATTTGTGGAGCAGGGTGTTGCTAACCAGGCTGGAGGTACGTGGTTCCAGGGGTAGGCCTGAACATCTCCTGCTCCTCAAACGCTGCTCTGTTCCTGCTGTATGAGCCTCTCCACCTGACTAAGGTGGGGAAGACCCAGCAAGGCTGACTCCTCATTCTACCCAGTGCAGCCATTATTGCCTTTTCTGCCTGCCCTTTCTGGTATCTGTAATTCCAGCCGAAGGCTGGGCTGGCCTAGCTTCTGATCTGGGCCTTGGCCCACAGACTGTGCGCATGGTAACTCAGCAGGTCCGCTGCGTGGCTTTGATTTCAGTTTGAAAAGGAAAAGCTGTGTAGGGTGGGGATGCAGGACAGCTGGATTTGTTGTTCTGTTGTTATTTCTTCTGGATCTTTTATTATTTGAAGTTTTGAGAGTCTGCAGAGCAGCTTCCCTCCCGCCTCACTGGCTTTGTGCAGCTTCCTGTTTGCCTGGAAGAGACGGTAGACCATAGACTGTATAAAGACGCCCTGCATCGTTCACTCTGTACTGCATTGCTCACTGTGTACTGCATTGCTCACTGTGTACTGTATCGCTTACTGTGTACTGTATCACTTAAGCCGCGTTTCCACCGCAGGAACTATACCCCGGAACTAGGAACCTTTTGAGGAACTCAGTGCGTTTCCACCGCAGGAACTAGGGTCTAAATTTAGTTCTGGGGGCTTTGTTTTACCCCCCAAAACGTTCCTGCTCGGGGGGTAGTACTTTCCGAAAGTACAGGAACCTTTTGGGTGGAGCTTGCAGCGCTGAACATTTCTGATTGGTCGAGTCTCGTAGCATTTGTGTTGTATTTATTTTCCGCCATTACCCGCCATGTTTGAAAATATGCAGCGGCAAACCAATTTATTTTCATAATAACTTCAAATCAAACTTGTACGTTATGCGGCGCAGTAGCCTAGTTTTGGTTATAGCCTGTAAACGTCTTGGAATTATAACGTGTGCTCTTCTGTTCTTTTCTTGCTTTAGTATTCGTTTTATAAAATGCTAAGCATTCGTGCTGGGACAGCATATTACGTAGGCTACCAAAACATTCAAACGGATTAATTCGGTTGCTGAATATTTTCTTCCGGATTTTCTTTGTTAGCCCGTTGTAATTGACTCAAAACGTTTGATACAGTTATGTGAGGTATGCAGTAGTTCTGCATAATTAACATTGGTGATACAGTACAAGCAAACTGGAAATCACCATCCGCACTTTTTATCCGGGTAAAATAACAGGTTAATTCTAGTAATCTTCCCTTTAGCTTTTTCAGACTGCCGTAATTTTACTCCATTTTACTGCCATTTTTCAATTCCACGAAAAGACCAGGAAGACTATGGACTAATTTATGGTGCATGGTTCGCATCTGGAGGGCACACTTCGCTGCTCGGCTAGCAGTAACTTCGAAGGAAAGCAAACGGTGGCTGTACTAATTTACATTTTCACGCAAGTCCGAGTTTTCGTTCTATTCTTGTCATTTTGCCATTAGCCTATATGGAATTGACGACGAGAAAGTAATCAAACAGCAAATTGTTTACAACGTGTGCATGTTTTCTGCTGTTGTTGCCCGTTATACATATAAATGTGAATGCATTCTGTCGCTTCGGATGTCAAGACATGAAAGCGAATGTTCGCATAAAAACATAATGAATGTGTTTGAGAGGATATATGAAAATCAATAAATACAAAAGTAACCATATATAGTCATTGTTGGTAACCCGTTGTATAAGTGGAATAAACCCCTCCGGGCTGTCCCGGTTATTAGAAAATAATGTAGGCTACTTAGGTGGTAGTATGGGGTTACGGAAGAAATCATATGACAGACGGACCGACGACAACGTTGCTTTTTCATACGTCAGTGGGCTAATTTGCCTAATCTTCGCGGTACTTTAGACCCCGGTGGAAACGCAGACAACCATTGGCTGAAGGAACCTTTTAGTTCCTGGTAAAGTAGTTCCTGGGACTGAAAGTTCCGGGTAATTTTGGTGGAAACGCGGCTTTGCCGCGTTTCCACCAAAATTACCCGGAACTTTCAGTCCCAGGAACTACTTTACCAGGAACTAAAAGGTTCCTTCAGCCAATGGTTGTCTGCGTTTCCACCGGGGTCTAAAGTACCGCGAATATTAGGCAAATTAGCCCACTGACGTATGAAAAAGCAACGTTGTCGTCGGTCCATCTGTCATATGATTTCTTTCGTAACCCCATACTACCACCGAAGTAGCCTACATTATTTTCTAATAACCGGGACAGCCCGGAGGGGTTTATTCCACTTATACAACGGGTTACCAACAATGACTATATGGTTACTTTTGTATTTATTGATTTTCATATATCCTCTCAAACACATTCATTATGTTTTTATGCGAACATTCGCTTTCATGTCTTGACATCCGAAGCGACAGAATGCATTCACATTTAACCGGCAACAACAGCAGAAAACATGCACACGTTGTAAACAATTTGCTGTTTGATTACTTCCTCGTCGTCAATTCCATATAGGCTAATGGCAAAATGACAAGAATAGAACGAAAACTCGGACTTGCGTGAAAATGTAAATTAGTAGTGGTACAGCCACCGTTTGCTTTCCTTCGAAGTTACTGCTAGCCGAGCAGCGAAGTGTGCCCTCCAGATGCGAAACATGCACCATAAATTAGTCCATAGTCTTCCTGGTCTTTTCGTGGAATTGAAAAATGGCAGTAAAAAGTGCGGATGGTGATTTCCAGTTTGCTTGTACTGTATCACCAATGTTAATTATGCAGAACTACCGCATAAGACACATAACTGTATCAAACTTTTTGAGTCAATTACAACGGGCTAACAAAGAAAATCCGGAAGAAAATATTCAGCAACCGAATTAATCCGTTTGAATGTTTTGGTAGCCTACGTAATATGCTGTCCCAGCACGAATGCTTAGCATTTTATAAAACGAATACTAAAGCAAGAAAAGAACAGAAGAGCACACGTTATAATTCCAAGACGTTGACAAGCTATAACCAAAACTAGGCTACTGCGCCGCATAACATACAAGTCTGATTTGAAGTTATTATGAAAATTAATTGGTTTACCGCTGCATATTTTCAAACATGGCGGGTAATGGCGGAAAATAAATACAACACAAATGCTGCGAGTACTCGACCAATCAGAAATGTTCAGCGCTGCAAGCTCCACCCAAAAGGTTCCTGTACTTTCGGAAAGTACTACCCCCCGAGCAGGAACGTTTTGGGGGGTAAAACAAAGCCCCCAGAACTAAATTTAGACCCTAGTTCCTGCGGTGGAAACGCACTGAGTTCCTCAAAAGGTTCCTAGTTCCGGGGTATAGTTCCTGCGGTGGAAACGCGGCTTTACTGTGTACCGCATCACTCACTGTGTACTGCATCACTCACTGTGTACCGCATCACTCACTGTGTACTTCATCACTCACTGTGTACTGCATCCCTCACTGTGTACTGCATCACACACTGTACCGCATCACGCACTGTGTACCACATCACACACCCTGCGCTGCATCATGCTGTGCGTACTTATGGTAAGACGCTAATGCTGTGAGAGACGGTTTCATAGTCTCAACCAAAAATCTGGCTCGGTTGTTTGTAAGTATACTTGGAAATGTTTCTGATGGACCTTTCTTATCTCTACATGAACATGAAGTCATTTCTGCCTGTTGGTAACTAAGTAGCCTTGGTACAGTGGCATTTGTATCTTTTAAGAACAGTTTTATTGTTAATCCACACTCCCGTAACAAATGATGATTTTTTGTCAAACAGTCATATTAGGCTTCTCTTATTTGGACATACTGAGGTTGTGGTTGAATTTGAAGTAAGTTTAATCTTTTCCTTCCTCCAGGAAAAAATTCTCAGGAAAAAAAAACATCTTTAATATAATTCCTGGAGCTGCTGATGTAGTAAGCTAGGGACAGAATTTTGACAGCCTTTAATTCCAGAGTGTGCACATGTCAACGAGGTATTCTGGATTGTCTGCCACAGGAAGATTCATTGGTAACCTGCTCCTGTAGCAGCTCTGAGCTCCAGTGTCAGTCTCCTGTTTTAAGTGACAAGTCATGTACCGCAGGTGATTTGTCCCTTTCACCAGAGTATGCCTCGATATGCTGCTCCATATTGCAACTATAAGGAGCTTCTTATTCATTTTAGTCCTTGGTGTTGTAAACCCCACAAGCCTCAGAGTAATTCAGGCTTTAGTTGGGCCTCCCTTCGAATGCATTCATGTATCATTCAGCTGGTAAAACTCAATTTCCAGACTGACCTGCTCAGAATATTTCTGCCTTTTGTTGTAGAGGACACGGTAGAGGACTAATTGTAGAACAGTGTTTTGAGGCATGCGCTATTGTGACGCAGCCATTGTGAAAGCCATTTGCCTTCTGCGCTAGCTGACTTTCTGCGTTCCTGTTCCAGACCTGGAAGTGTGCACCGATTGGCTAAGGAGAATGCTTTGTTTGAACACCTCTGCTGTATCAGTCACGTGTGTGGCTCTGAATACTCACACTGCAGGGTTCTGCATGAACCCCATTGCCTGAGGCCTTTAGAAAATGAGGTCAGCTGGCTATTCTGATCCTTTTTTTTGTACTTGTATCCATATTTGTCCATGTAAGTTACCTGTTTAAATAATTATTAGAAAAGTTCCTTTAATTTAACAATAAAAAGAAACCATATTGGGGAAAAAAGCTTCTTAAAAGTTTTCTTTACTGTGAGACTTAGGATCTGGGTAGCGCGTGGATGCTTTGCATTTACAAACGGCAGCAGCATTTGGCAAATGTTTAAAATGTATGTTCCAAGAAAATGTATATTTTAAAACGGTCTCGTGTGACCTCAGTTAAATTATTTCAGCGTTCACATTTAATTTGAAATACCCCGCCCAACTAATTTCATATTTTTGCATTCAGGTGACCATCAGTGCAGTAGCTGTTTAACTGAAGATATGACTGGTTCCTTTCCAAATGTTTGAGAAAATGAAGATGTTGATGCGTGTTCTTCTGTTGGAGCAGAGTATGAATAGGGGCACATTAATAAATAATTGATGGCTAAGACCATGTGATGGAACAATAGCTCAATACAACTTCAGGGTGAATCCCTATGATCTGCCAAAATGCCGTCATTTGTGGACGTGTTATGCTGTGCTTCCTTTCTGTAATCGGGGCCTCTGAAACCAGTCTAAATAGTCGAGATGTTGCACTGTGGTGCTTGGCACACAGCTGAATGTCTTCAACTCATAAAAAATAATAGTTTTGCATGACGTCAGCCCTTTGAAAATGTCTTGAATTATAATTGAACTCGCTCTGCCACAGTGTTTTATAATTATCACAAGTATGTTACTTGAATACTTGTAGTCTGACAAATGCGTGTTAGTAAACAATGGATAATATAGCTGTGAAAACTAGTCAAAGAGGAAAGCCATCTTTTATGGTGTGAGTTTGTGGATATTTGGAGAGAAAGTGTGCAGAACAAAGTAGATATGGGGTTCCTACAGAGAAACAATTGTTACATAACTTTCTTTGATCTATGCTTGGTTTCCCTACTGTGCTGAAAATGACCTGCTGTTTTTCAAAGAATACGCACAAAGCCATTTCTGAGAGTGCCGCGGTAGGTCCTATAGCTACAGGCTAAATATTACCTAAGATTATTTGTAAAATTCAGTTGGCCCAGTACATTTCATGAACTCTGGCTTCTAAGATATGGCTTGGAGAGTAGAGAATTGTACCGAATTATATGACGTGTTTCAAGGCAGCCACTGTGTCATTAGTCAGATGCTAAAAGTGAACACAGTTTCTTGTAACCGCGGTGATGAAGGAGGGAGCGCCTCTGTAACTTTCGGAATTGGAAGGCTCGGAGGTACAGTGCGGTGATTAATGCGCTCTGCGGTACTATTTCTCTAAAGGCAGAGATAGTTAAAATGTCAAAACAACTGAAAGATAATTGGGTATGTAAGTTGCATAGCACATGCCTTACTGCAGAAACTTCTAATTTACTCAGTGGCCAGGGAACTGATACCACAGAATGATGTCATGAAATGTCATTCATTTCTCAATCACCTCTCAAGGTAAAGCAACAGGATCATTAATGTACTTCTTGCTCTTGTTCACACACGCAGATGTAAAGCTATTGTAATGTAAGACTAGTCTTATTAATGATCTTATTAAATATACTGAGTGCCCTTCTCAGGTTGACTTAATAATTAAATGCCAAACCAAAAAGTGAAATTAAGCACTTTTACTTATTCGAATGGTTTGTGATCTCGCTTTGTAATAGGAATGTTTATGATACAAATGTTACCTTATATTGCAGTCTCCTCTGAAGTATCTCGTTTTCAAACGACGAATTTTACAATCACGTGGCGGTTTTCTAATGTAAGTATTTTGGTAGTTTAAGTTAATAGTCATTGGTTATTTATGCTAACCGTTTGAAACCGTTGTTGAGCTGTTATTATGCGGAGCTGTTTTAATAATAAATTGAATGGTCTGTACATCGGCGAGCTGAAGAATAACCCCATCATTAGAGAGTGAAATTCCGCTGACTATTTGCTCTGAGCGCAGGGATCCTCTGGTCTCCCTGCTCTCGCGCATCCAGATAGGAAGTTGACACGGATACAAATTAGCGAGTGCCCGGGGCATTTCACAAGATGCCTGTTAGTGAACAAACAGGCTTGATAGGACGGTGTTAGTATTATACAGAGCTCGCAGTCTCCTTTCTTCTGTGAGAAAGTTGAACAAGTTTTAGTCATTGCGCAACAGCCCCTACAATTATGAACATTCAACGAGAAATGTACACTGAGTAAAAAAGCAAATGTTGAAAAATGGTTAACATTTTTTACCCTGAACAGTTTTAGACCATGTTTTGAAACGTACAGTACTTGTTTTTCTTGTTTTGTTATTCGTTATTTTCGAAAGTATGGCATCCGTTTTTATGTTTATTGTGGGGTGGCACGAGCTAGCATTGTTGCTTTAATGAAGTGGATGAATCGTGGGGCGTTCCGTGAGTTGAAAGAGCAGGCGTGATTTACCCTCTCCACCATCGCTTCCCCGGTGACGTCACGATACTGGGCCGCACTGGTGAAACTACAGGAATGCGAGTCTCACTACTTCTCTTTCTCGGTCTGGAGCGCTCTGTTGTCGCGCAAATGAAGCAAAAATTACTCTTTTACATTGCGGCGAAGGAACATTACGACGTGATCTGAACAGGATTCATCATATTGGCAGGAATCACCTGGGAAATACTTTTTAGTTTTTCTAAAATCGAGTGTGGTGGAATCGGTTCACTTTCAACACGAGGCTGCCCGGAATGTTTTGCTATCGCCGTTTGTTTTTATCAGCGATCTTGAAATGAAACCAGGTGGATCACGGATTTGCGCAAGAATCGAGGTTCGTAGCTTGCCTGTTCGGCTTGGTTGCTAGCTCAAGTTTATCGTGTTATGTGATGCTTCCTTCATTGTATTCACAATGTCCGTCAATAGCTGCTCCTGCAAGCACAATTCCCAAGAAAGTTTAATCTCACCATCGTTAATCTTTAAAGAGTGTACTTTAAAATTAATATTCATAATCCCGGCGGCCAGCAAACAGGATCGGAAAGGGATTCGAGGCAATAGGTCGATTGTTTACCAACTAACTTTTTAATTGACAAAAATCGGGCAAAAATTGCTTTCAAATCACTTAACTCTTTAAATGGCATTATCAGAGGCAATTTCCGAAAGAAACGTTTTTTCTTTAAAGCATGTGATTTCCAAAGCAAAACATCTGGCTTCTATTCTATGCTCCCTTTTTACTTCTAGCAAACTTATCTGTGGTTTTACCATGTGCTGTAATTCTGTGTTAGTCTGTGAAGTGTTCTGCTGCCAAGAATGTATTTTTGACTTGCAGAAAGTTGTCGAAGTTTTGTAAGTGGTTTACTTTATTATGGGTGGAAAACCAGGGTGTAAGGCCTTGTAAATGAATGATCAGAAATCATGTTTGAAGGAGTTTATGAATAAGGCTATAAATTAATCTGTCTGCAGCTTAGTTTTGTGTCCAAAAGGGCCTTTGAAAGCCTCAGGATGTGCAATATAAAGTGAGTCTGAAAGCCTGAATAATCAGGACCATAGCAGGCAGAGAAGTCTGCATACTTCAACTTCCCCGTTAACATTGCCAAGTTTGTGTTGTCGCTGAGGAGGTGCAGCATTGCATTTTTGCATTTGTTTATGTTGCTTTATGTTGCCCTTTGGTTTCTGCCATTGTACCTTGATTATTTGGACATATAAAATTGTATTTGAATTCCACATGTGCAGCAAAGCTGTATATACGCATTATCATTCAGCTTCGCTGCTGTTGTTGGCTTGAGGCCCTGCTAGTGCTTCTGCAGGCTCGTGGAACGCATATATAACCCCCCATTCAAGGCACTGCCACATATTCCCATTGATCTGTTTCTCCTGCATTGCAGAAACTGTCAGGTATCGCTAATCACATCCCTAGCATCTGCTCCTGACGGTACAGGTTTATACTGCCTACAGCCTGCTGTGACACATCCGTCATGCGTCTGAGCCCGTTTACGGTTTCTCATTAGTCAGAGGTGCCTCACTGCAAACGCTATCCAGGGCGATTGTGCGTACCCTCAGGCATGTCAGCCTGGATGTGAGATGTATTAAGTGCTGGCATACTAATGCTGTGCTGTCATAGTGTAGGTCATAGCGGCTACCCTGGGTCAGCTGAAGCAGCCTCCATGGTCTTGAACAGTACCCCCCCCAAAATAACTGTCATCTACAGCTGTGGGCCCTCCCTGCAGTCTTTGTTGCTTAGTTTGTCAGAGACGCTGTTTCAGTGTTTTATCTGAATCACCGGTAGGCCTCAGCCTGCAGTAACGCAGGAGGTGAAGGGGGCGCTTTATCTTAATTTGTGTGTTACGATAAGGCCCCTCAGTCTTTTACCACATCTGGGGCTTTCTGCCTGTGGGTTTGCAGAACTCAAACCCGTTCAGCCAGACTGAGAGTGTGTAAATGAGAGGCGCAGAACGCCGTGTTTTTGGTGTGGTGCCAGTCAGCCTCCCTGTAAGGCCCCCTCCATGTTTGCGCTGGTTGCACAAATGTGTGCGCAGGTGGTTAGCCTCTTGAAGTGGCGTGCTTTCAATTAAAGGGCAAACGAAAAGCAAAGCTCAAACAAGGAGCTCTGATTTTGGCTCTCTTTGGACCGCACAGCGGCAAATGTTCAGCACCTGTGGGCTTTCGCTTTGAATGCCACAGTGAGAGCCCTCGTGCCAAGTGACATCTCCAAATGCTTTCTGGATCCATTGATCAGATAGAAAAATCCCAGAAATAGAAGTTGTCTATAAGGGCATATTTAGCCTAATTTATCTGAGATTTCATTTGACCAGCACATTTGGTATCTGCTTACATAACATCATTAAGCAGCAATCCGAGCATCACTAGGTTACACACATCAAGACGACGTGGGACCAGAAGTGTGGTTAGCTTTGAGCTTTGTGTATTATCTAGTCTGTAACGGTGGAGTGTGAATTATGAGGTGTTACCCTGTTGGCGAGTGCAGCCCCAGTGGTCTTTGTTTATGCAGTGGAATTTCAGAGCTCCTCTTTGTTATGATTGAGGGCTGGGGCGAGATAACTGCTTGATAGAGAGCCCAGGAAAAAGGGGAGTCTGTGTTGCGGCAGTGCTGGACTTGGCCACCCTATCACTGGAAGGCTGTCTCTGGCAGTGCCCCGCCCCCACCGCACTGATTACAGTAGCGCCTTTCTTGCTGTTCATCAGGGCATAATAGAATGCCAGTGGAATGTTTGACATCACAGGCCAATAGTCAGCTCTGTGGCTTGGTCATCCCTTGCGTATCTCCCCCCCACCTCCATGGCTGTTTATTCTGGTCTGTTTTTCTCTCTTTTTAAAATGCCCCCCCCCCCCCAGTTTGGAATGCCCAGTCATTCCTGTGGTGCGTTTCTGCTGTTGATTTGGGAGAGCACGGGTGAGCGTGTGCTCTTCTTGGAAGCATGCAATGCTGCCGCTGCTTAGTTTCACATGGAAGCTGACAAGTCAGGGAGAAAAGGGCAGATATTTTGTCACCAGGAAGCAGCAGTGAAAGAGGGCAGTAAGCGCACAGCCGTAAGACAGGTCGGACGGAAATCCGAAGCAGCACCGTGTAAAGAGGGACAGCCGTGAGTCGGGGTGGGGGTGGGTGGGCTGGCCTAGACAGATCTCAGACACCTGTCGCCCTTTCCCTCTCACCTGTTCGGCTGGGGAGGGGCGGGGCCTCCTGCTCCCACAGTCTGTAGCCTGGGGGGAGGGGGGTGTGGGGGCGGGAACCACATCTGCTGTCACTCACTCTGACACCCCACCTGTTCAGAGCGGTTTCATGGGCACAGAGGGGGGCTGCTGCACTGCCATTGACTTGCTGTCGTTTTGTGGCCAATAAGAACACACACACAAACACGTACAATTCAAACAGGCAAATTGTCACAGGACATTACATATCAATAAAATGAACTGTATTAATAATTATAGATATGACTTTATTAATGTCTGAAAGTCATGAAGTTATTGTTTCGTTTTAGCCTTGGCTCCATTACACATCCCAGCATGTTTTATGCTGCGTAATGAGCACAGCAGGCCGGCGTGTTGTGAAGTGGAGTTTCCATTGGTAAATATTTGTGTGGTACTTCAAAGCTGCGTTCCTGTTCCCGTGGGCAGTGGGGTCCCCTGAGATGGCCGCTAATACATGGGCAGGAAACGGGCGAATGGGGCACTGTGCCTGCTGACTGACTTCCAGCCCTGGGAGGATTCCTGAGGGGGCGTGAGCCGTGATGTCATAAAAGAGTTTGATGGACGGTTGAGTTTGGTGATTTGTGCAGAGTGTTGAGCTTTGCTGTTGCACTTTGGGATGCCTGGCTGAGTTTTGTTGAAAGCGCTACTCCATATATGGTCTTTGGGTCCGATCGGGGGCTGTGGTCTAAGTACAGTGTGCATGAATGTAGTCTGATTTTCAAAATGGCTGTGCATAGTGCACACATTAATGGTGTTTTATGTTTCCCTGACCTATTGCTTAGATATAGTGCCACATCGAAAGCCTTCGCACGATGACGTACAAAGATAATTAAATTGTAGAAATTTGGTTTGGGCTGGATGTTATCATATTTTCTGTGTATTTTTTGTAAGCCCTGCATTCCAGCCAAGTCCCCCCACTCAGCAATCCGTCTGTGTTTCTCAGACATTTTTCCACCTTTCTGAATACCAACTCCCTGTTTCTGTTTTATTTGAGCAAGAGTAAATAGCTGAAACATTAACCCTAGCCTTGGGGTAGCTGAGGCTTTTAAGTGATTGTTTTTGAACCTTTTGTAAATAGTCTTTTATTATAGCCATCAGTGTAGATTTTTACATGTTTCTGTTTTTATGACGTCTTTTTTCAGACTGCAGTTATTTGGTGATTTCATGGATGGCTGTGCTTTAGAGTAATTTTGTGCACCTTTACTCTCTGCGGAATTTGGGCTATATGAATAATGGGTACAGGAAAAGCACCTCAGAAATAGTATTTTTCAAGAGGACCCGTGGTCTACAAAGGTTAGACTTAACCATCCTTGTTTTTCTTACAGAAACACGTACAGAATTAGCATTAACTATGAATAGTTTTGAAAAGTATTTGAGCACAATTGCATCTCAAATTCCATGTGTTTTTGTGTGTCAGTGTTGGCTTTAGACAGAGAGCCTCAGCTGGAGTCTGTCCACCCTACTGTGCGTCTGTATCCCCCCACTGCGCGTACAGACGATCTCGTTACGCTCAGCAGGGTTTCCAAGGTCGCCGCTGACCACCGAACCCGCCGTCGGCCCCTGTCCTCCCACCCCCCCCATCCCGGTCTGGCGGGAGCGGAGGGTTCATCCCGGGCCCCCCGAGGCGGGCGTATGGTGGGCCAATGTTTGGGCTGAGGGTGCGTCCCTTCTGATGCGCACTGTGAGAGAGGGAGAGCGCGGTTAGCCTAGCCGCAGAGCGGGTCATTCCCCTCCGGAACAGTGCAGCCCCAGGCTCTCTCTCTGAGGATGGCCCGTATTGATTTTGGCTGCAGGTTAGGCGGCTTCCTTTCCACTGGACACATGCTCACTGCATGGAGTGGTTATGGGTCCTCACCCGAGGCCAGAGGCCCTGTGTTTGTGATGGACAGCTGTATGGAGCCCCAGTCGATGATGTCACACGGCAGAATCTGAGCCTACTGTGCACTTTGGGGACAGAAGCCCTGAGAGGGCGCTGAGGCAGTTAGTTTGTTCAGTTCAGCTCGATTCAGATTGTATTTGTACAGCTTTTGTACAGACAGTTACATGGACACTGCAGAGAAAAACAGGAAATTATAAAATTGGGAAAGATCAAGCGTACCCCCCCCCCCCAAACAAAAATAAAAAATAATTTTAAAAAAGCGAGTGAGGTTTGAAAATAAATAAATAAAATTCCTCAGTGGGAAATAAGGCTTGCCTGTGTTTGCTGGGAGCAAACAGAGTTCTCAGGCACTGTGTTCACAATGGGGACGGAACCCCTTATTCCGAGAGCGTTAGAGCGTTGTCTGTGCGTGAGGGTTACATTGCATTGCATTTTATTTTATACAAAGTGACATGCAATAAGGATGAATGTATGTTCACTATATGGTCTGTGTGTGAGAGAGAGTGAAAGTGTGTATGTGAGAGAGAGAGGACAGTGTGTATTTAAGTGAGTGTGTATTAGAGAGCGTGGGAATGTGTGTTATTTGAGAGAGAGAGAGAGTGTGTATTTGAGAGAGAGAGAGTGTGTGTGTGTATTTGAGAGAGCGAGAGGGAGAGTGTTTATGTGTGTTATTTGAGAGAGAGAGAGTGTGTATTTGAGAGAGCGAGAGAGTGAGTGTATTTGAGAGAGAGAGAGTGTGTGTGTGTGTGTGTGTGTGTATTTGAGAGAGAGAGAGTGTTTATTTGAGAGAGGGTGAGAGTGTGTTTATTTGAGAGTGTTACTCTGTTAGCCTATGAGTCTGAGGTGCAGGGTCAGCTGAGTGTGAGACTGGAGCCTACGGGCCATTTTTTAGAATGTGACAAATGAGAAGCAGAAGTTGGGATGGTGTGTGTGCGTGCACGTGCGTGTGCCCATTTGTGTTTGTATGTGGTGTGTGGTGTGTGTGTGTTTGTGTGTGTGTTTGTGATTGTGTGTGGTGTGCGCGTGCGTGCATGTGGTCCTTTTCTGTGTATGCTGGAGGGGGGGGTGGTGGGGGGTGGTGAGCGTCAGGCACGGTCAGGCACAGCTCAGTTCCTGTCAACAGATATGAGGTCACTAGTGCCGGGAACCTCAGCTGATAGGTCAGAGCGCTCACTCATGCTGAGGTCACAGCACAAGCAGGCTGACTGCTGTATGTGGCTGGAATTACACGTAAACTTACTTGCGTCCTTTCAGACTCATTTTACTGAGTGTCTCCTTTCCTCGTAGTCCTTGCATTCACAGTCCGTCCCACAGAAAGCACAGTTGGGCAGAGGCAAGGTGTAGCCCCCAAGCGTAGAGGTACTCCCACATGCTGCGGGAGCTGCCTGTTGATGAATGCTTTCCTGAGCTCCTCGCCAGGGACTTATTAAAATGGCCTTAGCCTCTTGGAGCTGCATGTGAACGTGGAGGTGGAAAAGCCTTTCATAGTATTCTCTCATGTTTTGCAAGTGCACATAATCCGCTTTCCCTGTCTGTGCACCTCGAGCCCTCCGTCTGCAGGCCGTGCAGATCTAACCCCGTCAGTGAGTGCCGTGGTGTGTGGGTTTTCATTTCAGCGCTCGACTGACAAGCGCACAAAAGAGAGAAACCCCTGTTTTGCTTTTCTGTGACAGAAAATGAACGGTTGAAAAGAACTGTACTCCCTGCTTGTTTTTTTTTAAATGAAGTTTTGGAAAATATAATTAAAACGTCAGCTTGTGATCGACTCTGTGTGCATGCTACAGTGCAGATGTGTGTTTTCAGTGATGCATGCATGCGTGGGTGTGTAGCGCTCAGGCTGTTTTCATGTTAAACACTGAGGAGTGGATGTGTAGCGCTCAGGCTGTTTTCATGTTAAACACTGAGGAGTGGATGTGTAGCGCTCAGGCTGGTTTCATGTTAAACACTGAGGAGTGGATGTGTAGCGCTCAGGCTGTTTCCATGTTAAACACTGAGGAGTGGATGTGTAGCGCTCAGGCTGTTTTCATGTTAAACACTGAGGAGTGGATGTGTAGCGCTCAGGCTGGTTTCATGTTAAACACTGAGGAGTGGATGTGTAGCGCTCAGGCTGGTTTCATGTTAAACACTGAGGAGTGGATGTGTAGCGCTCAGGCTGTTTTCATGTTAAACACTGAGGAGTGGGTGTGTAGCGCTCAGGCTGTTTTCATGTTAAACACTGAGGAGTGGATGTGTAGCGCTCAGGCTGGTTTCATGTTAAACACTGAGGAGTGGATGTGTAGCGCTCAGGCTGTTTTCATGTTAAACACTGAGGAGTGGATGTGTAGCGCTCAGGCTGTTTTCATGTTAAACACTGAGGAGTGGATGTGTAGCGCTCAGGCTGTTTTCATGTTAAACACTGAGGAGTGGATGTGTAGCGCTCAGGCTGTTTTCATGTTAAACACTGAGGAGTGGATGTGTAGCGCTCAGGCTGGTTTCATGTTAAACACTGAGGAGTGGATGTGTAGCGCTCAGGCTGTTTTCATGTTAAACACTGAGGAGTGGATGTGTAGCGCTCAGGCTGTTTTCATGTTAAACACTGAGGAGTGGATGTGTAGCGCTCAGGCTGGTTTCATGTTAAACACTGAGGAGTGGATGTGTAGCGCTCAGGCTGGTTTCATGTTAAACACTGAGGAGTGGATGTGTAGCGCTCAGGCTGGTTTCATGTTAAACACTGAGGAGTGGGGGTGGTGTCAGTGGTCCTTTGACTTTGGCACATTTTCAGTGCTTCAGGATTTAGAAATTGACTGTGACTATTGGCTCATTTATAAAGAATGAAATGTGCATAGGTGCAGGGCCAGATGCTTGATTTATTACCTCAGACACTAATTTTAGTCCTTGATCATTTTTGAATGTACATTTTATCTTGTTTTTTTTGCCACACTAATTGTATCCTGTCGGGTTAATCGAATGGCATCTGCATTGTGAATCTGAAGCGGTGCCCGAGTCCCACGCACAGAATGCTTTTGTTCGAACCCCAGCTGCTCCTGCGTGATTCAAAGGAGCCTGAGCTTTACTGCGTTCAGGTTCCCTTTGAGAACGAGAGCAGGGGGGAGACGTGTGCTTCTGGTTGCCATGCTGAAAGGCGTTCAGACCCGGCACGGCTGCGGGGGTGTGTGCGGTTGAGGGTCCTGCCAGCTGCGGAGGTCCAGACTGGGGTTTCGATTCTGAGCCCTGGCCGTTTCTGTCGATCAGCGCATCATTTCCCCCCTCTAGCCTCCAGTCACGCAGTTGCCGTTTGTGCGTTCCTACAGGCAGCAGGCAGTTAAGGCCTTCAGAACACGATGTGTGGGTTCTTTAGCCAATCAATGACCTGTATGAATCACTGTTGCTGAAAGACACCGAAAAGTAGTACCCCCACCCCCCCACAAGACTGCATTCTGAAACCCATGCTTTAACAAATCAGCACTGTATTTGTCACTGGTGTTTGATTCCAACTGAACAGTCCTCACTCTGCAAGTGTCATTTTCATTGCAAGTTACAAAAAAAATATATATTTTTTTACCATGCTGATTTCTGTAATGGTAGTTGGTGAATGTTCCGATGATGTGTGCACACCTTTAAAGGAGCTCTCCCTCCTCCTCCCCCTGTCCACAGGTCTGATGCCCGGCCCTCGCCATGTTCAGCAAAAAGAAGAAGCAGCGGATCCAGATCTCGGCGCCCTCCAACTTCGAGCACCGCGTCCACACCGACTTCGACGAGCAGGAGCAGAAGTTCGTGGGGCTGCCGCGGCAATGGCAGAGCCTGATCGAGGACACGGCCAAGCGGCCCAAGCCCTTCATCGACGCCACGGTCATCACGACCGTGGAGCCGCGCAAGGTCAGCACGCGGTCCGGGGGTCTGGGGAGGGGGGAGGGGGCCTTCAACTTCATGAGGGCTTGTACACATTCAGATGTGGTTTGGGAGTTCATCTCTCCTCTCCTGCAGTCTATTTACGAATGGGTGCCTCGGTTGTAGTTGTATGTTTTGCTAGAAGCAGATGACGGAGCCAGTTATTACTGATTAAATGTCAGTGAGAATTAACTTGTGTCTGTGAACAGAAGAATAGTTCACAAGTACTATTCACGCAACAGACAACAGTACCAGTGAAGGGGTGGGAGGTCCATTGTACCCTCATGCCATAGCTGGGTACACTCTCAATGAAGAGGCAGCGTGTCTGACTGTTTCGTAATGCCGTGAAGTGTCACATAATCGCATGGTGAGTAACTGTGCCAGTGAAAGCCAGAGATGAGCTCACGGGTTCCGTGCTGTTCGTATTATCTGCTCACAGCTCCCGCTCACATTAGCCTCCCGCTCATCTCAAATGCAAGGGAACGAATGCGGTGCCGAGTTCTGGTTGGTACAGCTATCGTCAGGCCATTAGAAGGGTGTGTGAAGAGCTAATCCCGCCATACACAGGCGGTCATACGTGTGTGTGAACTCACCGAAGGCCAGCGGGGGGGCGGCTTTTATAGCTCGGTTGATATGTTGATTGTTTGGATTGTTGCTCCAAAAGTACTAGCTGGTAATTTAGCCGGACAGACATGGAGGCGATTATCCATTGAGTTGCCATGGTGGTGTTTTATTGTGATCGTATATGGAACTGAACAGGAGTGGCGTAAACCAACAAACAGGGTCAGCACTGCTAGCGTAGCTGACTAGCCTGCCAGTTAGCTGGTCTCTGTTTATAATGCATGCTTTATTTTTCCACTTTCTACTTCACTGGCCTTTTTTGTCTGTTAGGCGCATACTCTACTTACTGCCCAAGTAAACAGTATTCATGACTTTACTTTGAAAGCATTTGTGTCCTTGGCTGTTCAATATCCTGTCAGTGGTCTACTTTCTTTTCTTCCGTGTAAACGTATGATTTCATCTGCAGGTGCTTGTTCTGGCTTTCCTACAGCGTTTGATCTGGGGAGATGTGTAGGGATGTGATGCACTGAAGGTGGGGGGGGGGTCGCTCATCGATGTGGGTGTGCCAGAGAGATATCTGTGCATCAGACGTGCCTCATGCGCAGGATACGCAGGATGTGACCTCGATTGTCTCAGAGCCATGAACGGACAGAAACCTTCGCTCTGGTGTGTGTCACCGAAATGGCCTTTTAGGAAGCCCTGCGACCTCACGGTCCCTGTCCCTCTCTCCCTCCCCCTCTCCCTCTCTCCCTCCCTCCCTCCCTCAGACCATCGTGCGGGGCAGTAAGATCGGGGCGGACGGCTCTCTCTCCTGGCTGCTGGACGAGTTTGAGACCATGTCGGTGACGCGCTCCAACTCGCTGCGGCGCGGGAGCCCCCCCGTCCAGCCCCGGCGCGACTCGGGCTCCTCCCTGGGGGTGCAGGAGAACGGCGAGCCCCCCCACCGACCGCACCCGCACCCCGATCGCCATAGAGACAGCCGGGAGAGGTACGGCAGCACTGCGCTTGCTTTGCTCACTTCATGTCTTATTTGGCTGTTTTAGTTTAGTTTATTTATTTAACTGGCACCTTACACACCATAGTAGTTGCACCAGAGTTAGGTAGCTCATTTGCATCTGTAGTCCCAGGGCATGAACACATTAAAAACAGGATTGACACAAGACAAGACACATACATTACATAGGTCATTCTGACATTTATAATGACATAGTATGCAATACAAAGCCCTGGGGATGGAAGGAGAAGCATTATGTACTCTTTTGACAGTAGGCCATACCAACGGTCAAGTTAAAGATTACAAATTTGCCTAAGACCAAGTCTTGAGTTGCATATTTTAGTTGCTGAGGTTCCATGGAGTGTGACTCTTTTCTGAGATACTGAATGACTGCGTCTTTCTCTCATCAGAGAGCGACCCAGACAGGACGTCCCGGGCGTGGACCCCCGGCAGTCCCAGAGGCCTGCCCGCGCCCCCCGGGAGGACTACCGCCCTCAGCAGCAGCCCCGGGGCCAGGAGCCCAGCCGGCAGCGCGAGCGGGACCGCCCCGGGCCCCCGCCCCCAGCCCCGCCCCACAGAGACAGGGAGCCCCGCCCAGAGCAGGTGGTGAGGCGGGAGGGGGGCGGGGACAAGCGGCCCAAATCCAGCTACACGGGCCGGGACGGCAGCCCCCAGTCCCCCCGGGACAAGAGACCCCTCTCCGGCCCCAACATCCGCACCCCCAACCTCCCGGTGTCCGAGGGGGTGATGAAGACGGCGCAGCAGACGGGACGGCCCTTCAACACGTACCCCCGAGCCGAAAGCGACTCCGGCAGGAGCCCCACCAGCCAGGTACCGCCCCCGGGGAGCAGGGCTGCTGGGTGAACCCCCGGCCCGGGACAAAATGTCTCTGTGCGTCATTCTGCAGTATTCACCACACGGTCCCAGACCGTTGGGTCCCCTCCTCCAGGGCCCGGGACAGGGTACCCAGCTGTCCCCCCTGCAGGAGAGGGATGTGGGACAGTTCGTATTTATGTTTGCTGGGTCCCGCAGTCACACAACATTGGCTCTGGTGCATTGATCCGTGAACCCCGTATTGACTGCATGAATATCGATTTAGGACAGCGGTTGGGAATTTGACCCGATGACACAGTAAGGGAGGGATTGGGTGCTGATCGTGTGCCAGCGCTGATCGCGTGCCAGCGCTGACTGTGGCCGGGCGCTGCGTGCGAGGGTCGGGTGGCAGTAGCTGCGCTGGCCTGGAGGCTTTAGTCGGTTGGGGGTGCGCTGTCCCGCGTCCTCTCCGGTAGATCGGCACGCTCACCCTGTTCTCTGTCGCCTTGGTAACACGGCTGGTTTTCTCGCTGTTTGCAGCCTGTGGCCTCGGCCCTGCAGGAGAAATCTCAGATCTTACCAAACAGCGCTTTGCTTCACTTCCTGAGTCCTCATTGTGCACTCGCCACTTTATAGGCTGGACCAGCCCCTCAGATGGGCCAGTTCCACCTGTGACTTCTCCATTCCGCTGATTTCGGTTCATTTCCAGTTGAGACGCTCACATGACCGTTCTGTGCTTCTGAAATCGCCCCAGTGTGAATACACTCTATGGTCTCTGTGTCCTGTTTGAGTCCTGGGGTTCATAGGATTCACTTTGCAGAGCCCGAAGTACAGAACCTGAAGCATGATAATGCCTTCATTAATTGCAAATGGCTCTGTACAGTTTATCCCTTGAATGTTCACACTGATGTAATGAATGAGGTGGTGGCGTTGAAATAAGTAAAACTCAGTGTGTTGTTGACCCAGTGGTAACAGACATGCATTGTGTTATTGACGCTGAAGTGCAGAGTGGCGTTGTGGTATTCCATGCTAGGGGGCCTTTGTCTTTTTGCCCCTGGTTTACGCCCCCCTCCTCCCCCCTACAGGAGCCGAAGCTCAGCAGACCCCGTGAAGCCCTCCCCCACAACGGCCCCTCCAGCGGGCCCAGCTGGGTGGGGGGCCCGGGGAGCAAGCCGGCCCCCGGGCAGCCCAGAGGAGACCCCCACCCGCACCACTCCTCGCACCCCCTCCTGGGCCCGGAGCCCCCGCACCCTCACCCCCAGCCGCACCCGCACCCCCCGCAGCCGCAGCAGCCGGCCCCGCCCCGGCTCCCGGCCCCCGCGGGGCCCCCCCAGGCCCGCTCGCCGCAGCGGGAGCCCCAGCGCGTGTCGCACGAGCAGTTCCGCGCCGCGCTGCAGATGGTGGTGGACCCCGGCGACCCGCGCACCTACCTGGACCACTACATCAAGATCGGCGAGGGCTCCACCGGCATCGTCTGCATCGCCACCATCAAGAGCACCGGCAAGCTGGTCGCCGTCAAGAAGATGGACCTGCGCAAGCAGCAGCGCCGCGAGCTGCTCTTCAACGAGGTGAGGACGCGCGGACGCAGACATGTGGACGCACGGACGCAGACACGCTGACAGACACACAGACATAGACACGCTGACACAGACACAGGACAGCACTCTGACACAGACACTGTTCTTACTGTATTGACCTCTCCGCTCACTGGCGCTGGAGCTCTTTTGGCAGTCTGCTGCTCTTACTGCATGGACTGTATGTGCAGTGGCTTTCCGCTGACAGTGACACTCAGAGTGAGTAACTCCTCACACTGAGCCCTGCTGAGCCCTTCTGGCGTAGAGTGTTCTTGCATAGACTGTGACTCACTGGCCATGAGTACAGAGCATGCTGTCCGTGTTCACTCTGCATATCTGAGAGCTGAGGCTCCACCAGGGCGGTTTGCTCCAGCTGTGTGTGTGCATTTGCTCTCTGCTGTGTTCAAACCTGGCATTTTATTATCTGTTCATAGATTCTGAATTGGGTAAGGTCACACCATTCTTAAGCACGAAAACAAATAATAAAGCCATTGGTGTTTGCACTTTCCGTGGCTAGCAGGTTGAATGCCCTCATTTTACACAGGTGGTCATCATGCGGGACTATCACCATGACAACGTGGTGGAGATGTACAACAGCTACCTCGTGGGGGACGAGCTGTGGGTCGTCATGGAGTTCCTGGAGGGTGGGGCTCTGACCGACATTGTCACACACACCAGGTGAGTGTTTCCTGGAAATGATCAACAGGATTGCGTTTTTTGCTTCGAGCCCTGCCTGTTGTGCTTGTTTCCTGACCGGCAAGATTAGCTTGTGATTATTGTGGCAGGTGTAATTTAGCCTCTGGGACACTAGGTGGTAGTATTGCTCAGTCATCTTCAAGATGGGCGCATATGTGTTTGCCTTTCTTCGCACTGTGAATGTATAGTTACTTGACTAGTGCGTCTAACCACCCCAAACCCCCCACATGCGTAACATTGGACTAAACAGTGGCTTGTCCATTTCAGGATGAACGAGGAGCAGATTGCCACCGTCTGTCTGTCTGTCCTGAAAGCTCTGTCTGTACTGCACACCCAGGGGGTCATCCACAGAGACATTAAGAGCGACTCCATTCTGCTCACCCATGACGGCAGGGTAAGCAGCCTGTCCAAACGCTGTGCACTCATCTCCACTGACCCTGAACACCAGCCTTTACCAGCTCCTGTTAATACACAGCGCATGCACACACACACACACACACACACACGCACTGACCCTGAACACCAGCCTTTACACGGTCACATTAATACACAGCGCCGCGTACCACACACACACCACCAACACAAAACAGCCGACACCAGCCAAACCTCACCGCACACACACGCTACACACACACACCACACACACACGACCTAACACCACCACACGCATACACACACACTACACACACACGCACGCATACACACAAACACGCATGCAAACACGCACACACACGCATACACACAGACCCCAAACACCGGCCTTTACAAGCTCCTGTTAATTGACCGCACACACACAGTCACACTGTTGCTGTGCAGTGAGGTAATAGTTTCCACCCATACAGTTCAGCCCCTTTAAAGATAAGTAAAATGAACTGGTTCTTAAGCAGGGATGCCTGAGAGGTATCTTAGGGTATGTTACCCTAGGTTCAAGTTATTTTTGGAAGCTCAGCATAAGGTTTAGTATAAAAACTTTCTTAAGGGTAAAGCAGTAGAGTAATTTTGTACTCCCTCATTCTAGCCCATTAAACCTGCAGGCCCACGGGGGACCAACAAGGGTCTTCCAGTAATGAAATTACTGGCCTCATTATGGCTGTAGACCTAATTGCTCTGTGGAGAAAGTGCTCAGTACTGATCAGGGTCAGGTTTCCTTTAGCAAAATCATTGCCTTGGAAACAAGTATTCTTTATTTAGCATAGTTCAACCTGAAGTTTTTCTGAGGATCTGGCAACACTCTTCTCAAGTCTAGGGCAGTGGTTCTCAGCCAAGGCAAGTTTAAGATAAAAGGAAAGAATGGTTTGCAAAACAGTGTTGTCAGCACTTGCCAAGCTGCATAAGCCTGCATAAGACGAGGAGCAAAGCCACAGTAATTATTACTGCTGCTATGCAGTGTGTGAGAGCAGTTTAGCTACAGTGCTATCTCTGTCATGTAGTGCTAGCAATTAGTGCTGGACGCTACGGTTGGTTTGTAACTTGAGTCATGCAACTGAAGGCTTACATTGGGGTGGGACACTTTCAATTTGGGGAATAAAATAACTACACCGATACGGTTTTATTAAACTTTCAGGGGAGAAAAAGCAAACAATCAAACCCCAATGAGCTCAGTGACCTTCAGTGACACGCAGTAGCCTGTGGTGGTGTTGGAGAGGTCCAAAGAGCTGCTTCCTCTTTCACTGTGTGGCAGGCCTGTTCTGAGAAGTGCTGCTGTACGGCAACCCCCCCGTCGACGAGCGAACTGCGCAGTCTAGTGCACTCATCCTTCACTTCCACTGATAGGAAAATTAACTGTGCCTACTGATGAGATTGAGTTATTGAGTTTAAACCAATAAAAGCTAAGCAAGGGGTGTTCGCTGATGCTTGTGATATAGTGCGGTTAATCTGCAAGTGGTGATAATTTGCCACAGTGTTCCCACCCATTGTTGCATATTAAAGAGGAACTGTCGCTGATGCATTTGATATGAATTCTGAGAAAATTATTGAAATCGTTGAAATGGGCGTCAAGGTGTCTTAATGCTCAATTAATCGGAATAAAGCCGGAATAAGATCTCCACATGTGAGGTTTCATAAGTGGCAAGTTTTATTTTATTTTTTTTACAATAATTGTTTGAATGGTTGCACCGAATTTAATGAGAAAAATCCTTAATGGTGCATAAATGCGACTCGCAGACCACAGGCGAAACTCTTCTGTATAAACCCACCGTTTACATAGAGCCAGTCTGTGGCACAGCCGTGACGAGCTGAAACCCTGTCAGTGTGGCTGCGTTATCAGCGGTACTTTTTCGCTTCGGAAGCTCAGAGCAAGCGCAGGTCGATGCATCAGCTGTGCAATAGCGCAGCTGTGCCGGGCCCACCGCAGGCACTGGTTTGGTCACGGCGGCCTTGGCCAGCTTCCCGCACGCTACGCTACGCGGCCATTTCTTGGTGGGGGGGGGGGGGTTTTAAGAGGAAGTGCAGTCGCCCTCAGCTGTTTCTCGTCAGGGCGGTGCATTATGTGCTTTTCACTTCCTCCTGCGAGCCCCTGGTCTTCCTTTTTTTAAAGGTCCACATGCGTCTGCTGCGCGGAGCCTGTCGACATGGCGCTGGTGTTCAGCTGGGGGCGACCGTGCACCCCATCGCGTTTCCAAATAAATGGCCTGTTAGCGCGCTGTGCGCTAAGTCCCGCAATGGGCGCGAGTGAACCGCCTGGGCGGTGACTTCTGCCCGCTGTGCGGTTTGTTTTTTATGTTTTCGGGTTGTCAGTCCATCCGTCCGTCCGTCCCGATTCTCGTGAACGCGATATCTCAGGAACGCCTTGAGGGAATTTCTTCAAATTTGGCACAAACGTCCACTTGGACTCAAGGATGAATTGATTAGATTTTGGTGGTCAAAGGTCAAGGTCATTGTGACCTCACAAAACACATTTTTGGCCATAACTCAAGAATTCATACGTAATCATGACAAAGTTTCACGCAAATGTCTAATAGGATAAAATGGTGAAATCCGATACAACGTAAGCTTTTCTACAACTTTCTTCAATCAAGTATTGCTACCTTTCAACACATTGCACTGGTCATATTTGTGTGTCATCTTGAAATGCTCATTTCCTTATGAAAATTTTAATCGAATGACTCCGTTAATGCCTTTTTCCTCCCGCAGATAAAGCTGTCAGACTTCGGCTTCTGTGCCCAGGTGTCCAAAGAAGTCCAGCGGCGCAAGTCTCTGGTGGGGACGCCCTACTGGATGGCCCCGGAGCTCATCTCCAGACTGCCCTATGGGCCCGAGGCAAGTCCTGCCCTCCACCGGTGCCTTCAGAGTAATGTCTGTACAATGCCTGCTCCCTACCTTCAAGAGGAGGCTCATTTTTCCAGCCAGTTGCTTTCCCTGGTTTTTTTCCCCCCCATGCTAGCTAGCTTTTGCCAGGTTGATTTAAAGTCTGTGTAGACATTTAAACATGGAACGTGAGGTAATTCTGAACAGGTGAGTGGTTTTGCATGTGGGTTACAGAATTGTCATGTGGTTGTTAGCAATAAGGCCAGCAATTGCGAGTCTCAGTATGGGCCTCGTGTGTAGACGGGTAAAAGGCAGTTGGCTTCATGCTGCTGAATCTATGCTGTGTCTTAACCTGTCCTGAATGCTATGGCCCACAATCATAGGCCTCTCTTCTTCTGTGGACACAGGTGGACATCTGGTCCCTGGGCGTCATGGTCATCGAGATGGTGGACGGGGAGCCTCCGTACTTTAACGAGCCCCCCCTCAAAGCCATGAAGATGATCCGCGACAACCTGCCGCCAAAACTCAAGAACCTCCATAAGGTGGGCTTAGCCATTATGCTAACAGTGCATAAGGTGGGGTTAGCCATTTCTGCTAACAGTGCATAAGGTGGGGTTAGCCATTTATGCTAACAGTGTGAAGGTGGGGTTAGCCATTTCTGCTAACAGAGTGAAGGTGCTCCATGTGTCCCCTGTTCTTGACATGTAGAAAGGAAAAGGTTGTGCTTTTTTCAGTATTCAATTTCCAGCAGATGAGAGGCACATCAGAGTATAAAATGGCTGCATAAGTTTGATTTCTTGTTCTTGAAGTGTCATTGTTTATTGAAGGGTGCTGAGCTCCCCACTCAGGTCTTTGTGTCTGCCCTCCCAGGTGTCTCCTCTTCTCAAGGGCTTCCTGGACCGAATGCTGGTGCGAGACCCCGCCCAGAGAGCCACGGCCAATGAGCTGCTGAAGCACCCCTTCCTGAGCAAGGCGGGCCCGCCCTCCTGCATCGTGCCCCTCATGAGGCAGAACCGCATGAGATGAGCGCTGTCATCAACCCGCGCCGCACCCCCCACCCCACCCCGCTGAAACGGACCCGGAACAAACCGACAGCGCGGGGCACGCGCAAGCTCGAACCAGGGGCCAGGGGAGAGAGGCAGAGGGCCAGGCCTCCATTTCTGGTCACACATTTTAAAATCCAGAAACAAACAAAAAAAAAAAAACAATACGAAACCTAAGGTTGGCTGGACTTTCGCTAGCTTAGGAAGGCAGCACAATGTGGAATTTTGAAAACGCTCCACCATGTAAGGGTTTGGCTTTCTTTTTTTGTAGTCATTTTTTAAACTCACTACTCATCTGCCTTGGATAGATAGATGACCTTTGAACCCTGCTGCCGCAGAGGGAAGGATTCAAGCCCACAATCCCACACTTTCCGCTTCTGTCCCTCTAGCAGACGGCCTGGAAGAAATGTGCGTCTGTCTACCTTGGGCACAGCCACACTACGCTGATCTAAAACCCTGAGCTCCCCCCCCCCCCCACTTCCTGGGTGGAGTCACACTTTTAGAGTCACACTGAACCCTCTGCCTAGTGTTCACGTGTCCCAGCACTGAGCATGATCCCACCCTGGACCACAGTCCACAGTATGGATCCCTCAGAATGTGGCAGTGTTCAGATGCTGAGGATGCAGAGGGCTGAGGGACAAACATCCCATCAGCCCTCTGGCAGGGAGGGTCTGTCCATTTGCCATGGAAACGAGGGGAGCAGCACCACTGCTGCTGCCCACGGCGGATGCTACACTGCTCCTCGCCCACAGGGACCGCCCTCATCTCGCATCAACAGAAAAACAGCCACAAATACTACTGAAGAATGACCCCGCTTAAAACACTAAATGAACTTTTTTTTATTGGACTAAAACACTAGGTTCCTGTTGTGTACACTAAGCAAAGATGAACACTGGATTTTGTTTTGTTTTAGCTGATTTCATTTTATAGAAGTATAAATATATGGAAATTTATCCTTTCGCGTTTTCTGCTTCAGATGGTTGAAGCACTGAAAGACAGGTTGCACACCCGGGAAATTGGATGCATTTTTGTTTTTGTGGCAAAATGAAATATTTCCTACTTCACTTTTTTAACGTAGGGGTGGGGTGGATTTCAACACTAATTTTAAGCTTTTCCATTGGTTGTTTTATCATTTTAGCGTGCAGTGCTATTGCTTTCAAGCTTAATCCATTTCCACAATGTTATGGACCAAGACTGTTATGGAGTATTTGGACCGAGCTGTGTCAGTCTACTTCTCTCATGAATGTTCTATAGGGCTGCTACAGATTCTGTAGATAACTGGTCTAATCATACACTAAGGTGGCCTGTCCTATTTAGCATTTTTGAGAGAGGACTAGGGCAAGGAAGCAGTGCACTATGTGAATGTACCGCTGAGCCACAGTGCATCTGAAAGGGCTTATGTGAACAGGAAGAGGAAACTCATTGCGTAATGTCATGCTCAGCCGAAGTGCACAGTAGCCGCTGTGACCCCCACTTGTCCGGATTTGGTCACGGCCGTGGTGGAGACGGCTGGCGCAGCGTCTAGGGGAGAGAGCAAACCCCCCCCCCCCCCCTGCGCTAAGGCCAAAGGGCGCCGTCGGCCACGTTTCAGAGCCTGCGTCAGCCAGGCTAACGCACAGAAAGCCGCACTGCAGGGTCCAAACCAGCACGTCCACGCGCAGGCCCAGAGCAACCAAAGACACACAGGCCTCTGGGGCGACCAGGAGAACAGGCAGCATTGTGCACACGTGCAAGCGCGCACTAGGGTGGCTGAGGCCTGGTGACCTCACAGTAGAAGCACACTGCATGTCCTTACATACACAAGCACTACACTACACGGCATGTCTGTGTAAAGCACCACTTAAAGATTCCTGGACCAGCAGCTTGCTTCTCTAAAGAATGCAGGTATTGAGGGGTTAGAGAGGAGGGGTTTAGAGGTTTATAATTTAACTGTCCTGGCAGAACTCCTGTAGGATGCCATTCCAAAGATTGAAGCATTTGAACATATTTCCAAGCGTTTGTTAGCGTGTCCTTTATGTACTTTTTGCCCATATGTTCAAATATTTTTTAATGGATCCAAATATTTTGGAATATTCCCAGTTCATTCTTTGTGACCGCTCATTTTGGCTAAATTTGGTGATGAGTCGACCTGATTTTATTGAAGACGAGCAGACTCGTTTGACATTGGTGGGCATGTGTCTTGGTTAATCCCTCTCCTGGCCATTGCCCTGTAAGAACTGCTGTTCACTGAAGTGCCATTTTATTTTCACACTAATGGGAGAGTTGGGAGGGAGGGTGGGACTACAAGGAAAAAGCACCACTACAACCTTGGTAGAAATGTCAGTTACTGAACTTTTTTTCCCCCTTATTTTTGGTTGCTTCTTGGCACAGGAGTATCTGCATTTTTTTTACTGTTTAAAAAAAAAAAAAAAAAAAAGCCCAAACACAAAGCAGTTACACATTCAGCTGTTTTTGGGAGTGGGGTCTCTGAGGAACGCTGCAGTGCCTCAGAAAGCGCTGCTCCTGAAGTAGCAGAGTGAGGGTGTGAGCGTGTGCAGCTGGGCCGTCG
The DNA here is from genome assembly GCF_018555375.3 of Anguilla rostrata. Taxonomy (NCBI): domain Eukaryota; kingdom Metazoa; phylum Chordata; class Actinopteri; order Anguilliformes; family Anguillidae; genus Anguilla; species Anguilla rostrata. Next base: position 28,709,147 of record NC_057944.1, read on the forward strand.
TGCCCAAACCTGAACAGAAATGGCTCAGTTCCTCCTGTGACTTCACACACGGCCTTGCATCACAGGTGCTCCCAGGTTCTCACCGTGCGTACCGTGCTGCTCTGTGTTGGTGAAACAGGAACTTGTGTCAACGGGCTGCTGGGAACTGAGTCATCCAAGCGCGTCTGCCACAGCTTGCGGGTGTAATTAAGAGATTTTAACTTTTGAAACCTCGGCATTTGCTCTTGCTTCACCCATGAGGGATTTTTTGGTGTGTTTTGAAGTGGGCGAGTGTGTGGGGCATATTCAGGGGAGCGTTTTTCCTTCGTATTGGTGCGTGCAAGACTGCACGCGAGTGCGCGTTAGCCCTGTGTAGCGCCAAACCTGGGGTCCGCGTCTCCTCTGGTTACACATTATCCTTTGGCTCCGATCCTTCAGCCCTCGTCATTAACATCCAGAGCGTGGCTCTGCATGTACCGGCCGTTAGTGAATCATTGGTGCAGTGTTCAGATGGGGCGCACGCTCTCCCTTTGAGCGGGGAGAGGTCCGTGCGCGGGTCGAGGTTTTTCAGCGCACACTCGCAAGCCGATGTCACACCAGGAGACGGGCCATTTTCCCCGCCGGGGTCTCCGCAGCTGGGCTCCTTCCAGGAACGGGCGGCCCCTGCAGGGCACCAGGGTTGTGTGCAGCAGGGTCGCCAGCTCATTTCGCTGTGGCCGGTGTCTTGGGGATACCTCAGCTAGCGACGAGTTCGCCTGCAGTAGGTTTGCTTTTCCAAGATCTCTTCAGACTGCTCTCGCCATGGTGATCCAGCTGCATTTGTCTGTATGTGTGTGTGTGATCAGCTGTGTTAAGCAGCTGGCGTTACTGACAGTGGGCTTACCGTGTTTATCGCGAACACGAGGGGAATCTCATTCAAAGGTAGTCATGCCTTTGCAGCCGACACTTTGAAAATGGTGAATGGTTACCAATGTCTAGAGGGCTTTTTAATATCAGTGTCAATATGAGGGTGTTCATGCCTTAATTTCTGGAATATGAAAATGTGATTAATATAATGATGCCCTGGAATTGCTGTTGATTGCATATGTACATAAGATTTTAGCTGTAATGATCCTCTATTGACAATATATCTTCAGTTTTCTTTAGTGCCTGGAAGTAGAGGGACTCATTTTTTTTTTATTACAACTGGTTCATGTTTTAAGAATGCTGACATTTCCCGCTTGGAACTGTGACAACTACTGACTCGCTTGCTTGGAACGTATTTATATGTAAATTAATTCATTCAGTTGTTTTGTGAGTTGATGAGATGTTTCACTGTTTGCTCAATCATTTATGAAGCAGTATTGTGAATATTGAGAGCACAGGGAGAGGTTGTGCTTTCTTTTACAGGCCCCCCCTCCTCAATTTTAGATTTCCATTGTTATAAAAAAAAAGACTTCACAGTGCAGATTTTAGTTTTTTTTTCCTGTTTTGTTTTTTTTGTGTTTTTTGCAAAATACAGTTTTTCTAAAAATCTTTGGTTTGCGTGTGGACTTCATGTTTTGGGTTTGTTTATTGGAAACTCTACATCAAAGGGTTAGCATAATTGCCAAAACTGCTCTGGCGGAATGTTTTTTTGCCATGATCAGTGGAAACTTGCTGTTTTAAAAGAAAAAAAGAATTCTAATTAAATTTTTATTTACGGTGCACGCCATAATGTTTGGGACAAAACCATATATATATTTTTTTCTTGATTTTGCTCCGTACTCCATAATTTAAGATTTGTAATAAAAAAATTGTATGTTTTTAAAGTGCATAAGCTCAGCTTTTATTAAAGGGTATTTTCATATATTTTGGTTTCACCATGTAGAAATAACAGAACTTTTTACACATAACCCCAGCCCATTTCACGGCATAATGTTTGGGACCGATTTCTTAATATGCGTTTCTGATTAGTCAGGTGTGTTCAGTTACTTCTTTAGTGCAGGCATACGAGAGCTGTCAGTATCTAGGTTTGATTCTAGGCTTTTCATTGCCTTTGATGTCAGTTATTGCCATTTTGTCACCATAAGGACCAGTTGTACCAATGAAAGTCAAGGAAGCCATTATGCGGGTTGAGAAATATGGAATAGGCCAAACCTCAGGCTTACCAAAATCAACCTTTTGGAACATCGTTAAGAGAGCACTAGTAAGCTCAGTAATCATAATGGGCCTGGTAGGCTAAGGAAGACCTTTACAGTTGATACCCCAAGAATTCTCACCACAGTGAACTGTCACCATAAAAGTGAACTGTAACCTGGCCATTCTGTCTTGCAGTGCAGTCTCTGTAGTTCTGTTTACATCTTCTACAGACAGTAGTCACTGACACATCTACTGCCTCCTGAAGAATGTTTCTGATCTGTCAGGCAGGTGTTTCTTCATTATGATAAGAATTCTAGTCATAAACTGTAGAGGTCTTCCTTAGCCTACCAGAACCTTTGTGATTACTGAGCTCACCTGTGCTCTCCTTGATGTTCCAAGTGGTTGATTTTAGTAAGCCCAAGGTTTTGCTTATGTGTCTGTCTTCTTTATTCATTTAATTTTTTTTCATGTTTCTCTGCCTCATAATGGCATCCCTGACTTTTATTGGCACAACTCTGGTTCTTATGCCGACTAACGCCAATAACAGACTCCAAAGGCAATCAAAAGTCTAGAATCAAGACTAGATACTGAACGCTCTCTTGTACTTGCGGTAAAGAAGCAAGTGAACACCCGTGACTAATCAGAAGCACCTGTGAAGCCAGTTGTCCCAAACATTATGATGCCCTGAAATGGGGCACCTTTGTATAATAAGTGCTGTCACGTCTACATGGTGAAACCAAAATGTATTAAGATACACTTCAATAAAAGCTTACAATCTGCACTTTAATCAAATATGAATTTTTTGATTACTAATCTAAAATTATGGAGTACAGAGCTAAGTCAAGAAAAGAATATTGTCTCAATATTGCATTCTGTGTATTTTTAAATAGTTATTCATTATTATGCTATTATCCTGGGGTAACTGCATGCTGATAAAGCATGCAACCATCATAGCAACCACTGGTGTCTGTTTTGCTTATTTGAACAAGGTAACAGCCATGAGAAGAATTGGTATTTGCATTTAATAACTTGTATATCACCTTTTTACTCACGACTGTAATGTTCTTTACTGAAGATAAACAAAGCATCCAAAATAAAAATGGATAAACGCCAAAAATACCAAGCAGTGATTTAACCTGATCAGATTTTGTTCAATTGAATATCCCAATGCGACCAATAGTCGGTGGGTCTGAAAATTACTTTAATTGAACACTCCATAAGAAAAGGATGGAATGACGGTTCATACAGAAAGCATTATAAGCAGTGTTTTCATGTCCAGAAATGGGGCGTTGGGTTTGTTTTAACTGTAATCCATATGGCCTCCACCTGACGCATACATGAGTGTTCTAGGAAGTATGTCAAGTTGTGTGCTTGTAACACTGTTACTAGTTTGCTGGTCATTGTCGACGTAAATGATTACAAAATCTGTTTCAGTAACATTGCAATCTTCAGACCACTGTTATGTGGAGTAAGGCAGTAGTTCCCGAATTTGGCCCTGGGTACCACTGTGTATACGTACTGTTTTTGCGAGAACCAAATGCTTGACCAATTAAAATAGTTGAAAACATTTATTTCTTCCTTAAACTTAAACACTGTGCGGCTTGGGCTTTTCATTTGTTCGGTTCTGAACTCTTAATTTTGGTTTTTAGGTTCAGTAACCAGGTGTCCACTCTCTCAACAGTTCGTACTCAACTGAATCAAAGACGTAACGTCTTTCTATAGAAATACTTTATCGTATAGCACATTACAGATAATTAACGTATAAGTCTATCTAATTAAATGCCCTGGTATACAAATCTGGAACATGTATTCTTCATGGTGTGCACAGCTATTTTGTTTTACATAATATATCCAGTTTGTCTAAAGAATAATTGCTAGTTTGTTACAGTTCAGTGGTTGCAGTGACGGTTGGAGTGAATACCAACAGTTGGGTTCATAGGACCGAGTTAAGAACCACTGATGTAAGGGTTTGGAATTTTGAAGAGCTATGAATAATACTAAGCTTACATACCGAGTCAATTTGTCACTGTTTAGCCAACTGCTGAGGAAGCTGACATCGTTGCTCTGCCGCCTCCGTTCCTTCTGCTTATCCAAGAATCACTTGCCGAGATTATGTACGGAAATAGGCCCGCGTCAAACGCTGAAGTTACCGTTGCCCAACAGTCAGCCAAATCCAATGAAGCAACAAGGGAATGGAAGTGAGATCACAGCAAATGTAAGTAATTATTACATCGGCTATTCTCGTAAACTGGAGTACGGGGATTTTGATCAAACCCCCGCGTGGACAGCATGCACCCGTGAGAATAAATAGCCCAACCGCAAAGAGAATTTAAGTTGGCTAACTAAACCCAGTTGCGTATGGAACGTTTGGGAATAGCAGCCATAAATTGGCAACAGGCATAAGACCAGTAATTACATTTTCAATTAGCCTGTTACCCATGCTGCTGTGTTCGTGTTTTACTAAAACTACTTAAGAAAGTCGCGAAACTTGATAAGGTCAAGTAGCCTACCACGAATGTTAACTATCGCTCCAGAAAGATTTAAATAAATAAATAATAAATAAAAATCATTACAGACGAGTTACTGGTACGGATCGTTCCCTGTAATTATATTTTTAGCTCTTCCGCTCAGTCACAATCTATCAGTTGTTTAAATAAAATCGGCATTATAGACCAGCCACTTAAAATGAGTTGTCAATCTAACAAGTAGCTCGTAAATACAAAGGTGGAGTCCTAAAACAATACTGGAAAGATACTAACTTCTATTTCTGTACAGTTCTGCGAAATAGGTTAAATTTCCCGAATATGACAATCGTCGGACTCGTGCTGTGGGCGGAGTTTGCAAAACCTGTACAGAATGAAGTGCCACATGCAATGTAGCGCGCAGTGTCTATAGCCTATGAGCAGCCTTGCCGTGCGTGTCAACACAGCTGAGCGATGACTCAAGTAGTCTAACATTGGCTCTGAAAAAGATCCACCAGTTGCTCTCCTGGTCATTCATTTAGAAGGGAATATTCGAACCCAACACGGTTGAATTCCGAGACCGTCGTAAATCAAGAAAAAAAGTGCAATTCTTTTTTTAATTCTTTTTTTGTCGAATTATTTTATCTCAGACATTCCCAAATAGGCTACCGCAAGGTAAGTTGTCTTTTCCACTTATTTAGGCTATTTTTGATATGGTGTAATGAGAGGAACGGAAATCATTATGTAAAATTTGTCTACATTGGTGGCTGACAAGTTATAAAAATGGTGTCGGAGAACGAAAGACATACTTGCCTAATTGAAAGGTTGGTAAGGTAATGTCCAATGATATTTTGATAATGATATCTATGATATTTTGTAAAGGTATGTAATATAGAATGCGTTCGAATGCTCAATAATATAACAACGTCATATTAAGTAGCCTAATGGACATTGAAATTGTGAGTAGCCTTACGATGTTCCAATGGCAAATTTTACAAGGTATGTTTTGGGTTTCCTATGTATCCAGACATATTGCTAAATTAAAGTCTGTAAATGCGAATGAATGAACTGCAGGGATTTTATCACAATGAGTATTGCGCTGATGCTGCCAGTGACATAGATGTTAGCCTGGTAAACCGTCCACCTTTTATATCCTTTTTACGGATTCCTCGGCTACACATAAGTATACAGACTAGCCTATATATGCCTATGGCTGTCAAATAAAATAAGCATCAATCGTGTGAAAGATGCCATTGAAATGTACTAGCCTATAACTGAAATTCTGTTTGTGAATAGCTTGCAAATGCCCGTACCATTCTCGGAGGTTCGACTTAGTACCCCGCTGGAAGGCGCTTTGTGCTTGTTCATTTAGTTACAGGAGATTCCCGTTCATTCGTAGCCTATACCTGAAACGGCTGTACTTTGTGAGATGACCTATTTCCATTCCCTCGTGAAATAGCCTACTGTAAGTTTCCAGGGAGCGCGTGGTCGTTTAACATGCCGGGCTGCGTCAGTCTCCTGATACAGTAGAACACCCTAAAAATATTAATCGCGGCAGCATATTTTAATTGTGCAAGTTCACCTGTTGAAGGCCCTTACGCTTTGGGAAGCACTCCATAGAAAAATCTAGAGTCTGGATAACGGGGGTGATAATTAATAATTGACATGAGGGTAAATCTATACAGGAAGTTATGAGATGGCAGGAGACAACATCACACGGTGCCACATTAATGCAAAACCTTAATTCATTTTACGGGTAACGAGACGTAAGCACTTGACAAACAGAGCAGAAAGTTCAAAGTCCAGTGCAACAACAAGCTGACAGGGTATAAAGTCATCCCAGTGCATCATTAATTTGCACTGGGACATTAATCAATTACACGCCAAAGATCGCTTTGCTTTAGAAGCAAAAAAAAAAAAGCTTTTGCTTTCTGAAGACGTGTAGAACCCCCTCCCCTAGCAGCCGCCTACACTGTGGTCACACATCAGTGATCTCAAAAGGAAAGAAGGTCAAATCGCTTCGGAAGGGACCCACCCTGGTTCTACAGAAATGACTGGCACTGCATGCATACCAAACCACAACAAAAATAAATACAGGATACTGAGCGAGAGACTGACACTTCTGTGTTATAAGTGGCCATGCATATGTTTATATCTCCTGTTCACACGAATAGCCGTGGTCTGGTAACGTGGCAGCACCTGTCTCTGGAGTCATGCAAGTTGACGGGGCTGCCTGCAAACCGAAAGGCCTTTTTGCCAACGATGCACTGGGTTAGAATTAGCTGATCGATCGTAGATCAGTGCTTAAGGGCCACGGTCTCGTCCGCGCCGTTGCCATGCAGGCGCAGTGCTTTTCTCTGTCAGTCATTGGAGAGCTCTTTATACCTTCATGTCATTATGACCCTGTGTGTGTGTGTGTGTGTGTGTGATAAGTGAAAGATATTCTATCATCCATGCACTTTTGCATTGAAGCCATTCAGACCTGTTTATAGCAGGGTGTACATTTGCATTTGTGTGGGTGCGGACCATTAAATTTGTGTTTGTTGTGCCAGCAGGAAGGGCGTGTTAATGTCTGCACAGAGGCTGTTGCTGTGGAAGTATGTTCACTTGGCTGTGGGCTGCAGAGTCTTGATCCTGGCCGTCTTGTCAGATCTCACTGCAGGTATGCCTCTACACAGGGGTGCACAACCCCGGTCCTGGAGGGCTAGGCTGTGTGCTGGTTTTTTGTTCCAACCAATTACCTTTATTTTTCTGGCAGCTCTGTGAACTATGCCAGTTCATTCCTGTACTTGAGAACAGTATAATCTTTAGGATATACTTGCAGTCTGCAGCTGTAGGTGGTGCTTATACACGTGTCAGCTTAAGATATGACTGAGCTAATTAAATGAATAAGAGCAGGAGCTGGCACACAATTCTGAAATGTTGTGCACCCCTGCCTTAACCCCTCTCACTCGCACCCTTTCCTCACCCGGGGCCCACCCACCAACTACTTAGCACCATCGCTGCTCATACCCCCAATCAATCTTCTCCTATCGGTCCCCGTCCCCACAAAACCAGAGCAAGCAGTCACCCACCACTTACCTGCTCGGCTTCATTTAGGCACCCTATCTTTCCCATGTCAAACCGCACATGCACAACCAAGCCGTGCTATTTTCCCACAGCCTTTCTCTGCCCAATACTGGTAACTGTCATTAACTTTCATTATGGGATCCTTAGCCCCTCCACTCAATGCTTATGTCTTGTCTCAGGCAATTTTGGCAATGCAGAATGAAAACTTGCACGCTCGTGCTTCGGAAACGGTGATCATTTTATTTAGCCGTGAAGTGTTTAGCGTTTTGACATTTAATGTCTTTGTCAGGCAATCTTCAGGCATTTGTTTAGCACACGTCCACAGTCCCGCCCACATCCTTAACCCCCGCCTCCTCGTGTCTGCCCCTCCTCTTAGGCAAGCAGTGGAACAACTGCAGCCACCCCATGGTCCCCGAGCACGGCGGCTTCCGCTGTGACCCCTCCCCCTGCCGCGGCTTCCCGCAGAAGAGCACCATCCACTACTTCTGTGAGCCGGGCTTCTCGCTCCCGGGCCGGGTCCACAGTTCCCGCTGCAGACATGGGAGATGGTACCCCAGCGTGCCCACCTGCCTCCCAAATCCAGGTGAGCGGGCGAGCGGTCCGCCTCAGTCGCCCCCCCGTAGCGGCCTGAGCAATAAACATCAGAAATGCATCCTAAAGGAACTGTCAAATAAAAGTCGTTGTGTCAGACGTATTTAGACCAGGGATGCTCAAATCTGCTGGTGTCTGTTTTTTTTTTTTTTAATAGCCATGGTTTTTATCAAGTACACATGACAAGCATTACTTTTGTATTCTAGCAATAACATTTTTTCTTATTTTTGTTTGTTTGAGGAGTAACTAATCTCTTTCAAGCACTATTTGCCTAATTTCGAAATTTAGCTAAAAAAATGATTGAGCCGCAGACAATGAGTTCCTCCATCAATGTTCCACACACATGAAAGCAGAATTCCTCTTTCTTCCTGTTCTGCAAGATGGTTGAGTCATTTCCTGTGTGAATGTAGCCCCCACATTACTTTCGATGTTGCAGAGGAGGCCTGAAGAGCTTTACTGTCTGTGCCAGGAATTAGTTCAAACACTTCAAGATTAAAGCAATGCTACATCACAAAAGAGTGAAGATCCTCGTCTTGTTAACATATCGTTATATCAACGTTATTACAACATCACAGCAATGTTAAGAGAGTACAAGGTATTTATATTTAGTAAATCCTTTATGAGAATGCATTATGTTAGAACACGCAACCTGGGTAAATTCTCCATGCAGACGTAACATTCTCACATGATTACCACAAAGCAACAGTGTGCCTGTCTTACCAATGTTGTGCCAATGTTGTATGCTGGTCGGACTGTGAGGTTTCGAGCTGATCCTACATTTCAGTATGACTGCATATTTTGTGATTTCAGTTTGTTTTGGTCTCCCATACAATGAGACCCCTGTGTTTTCAAGTGGATAAACCTGTCTGCCCATCTGCCTGAGATGGAGAGATGACTGCTTTTCGTGCAGTAACATGGTGGCTCTTTCAAAGTGCTCCTGATTCATGATATGAGAGGCGAAGATTGACAAAAAAAAAAGAGTATCAACGCTAGCTTTAATAGAATAACAGTAAGCCATATGTGCATTCAGAACTGCTCAACACACAAAAATGCACACAATGCAAGATGGCATTGGTGAAATGCCCTACATAAAATAATGAACTTGCGAAAGGAAGAAAGTGAAACACAGAACTTGGGACCTGGGGCTGCATTCGAGTCACCACTGTGTGCACGAAGCTTCCTCTTTTGGACTGTGACCTGATGAGACAGGAAACCATCACAGATAACAGGAAGTCAGCTAGTTACCATTCGCATTAACCGCTTTTCCTTTATGCAATTGAAAGCTCCAAAAAAAATACTGCGTCACAGAAATATGAGAATATTTAAATCTTCTGGAAACATTTATTTGGAGATCCCCCTGTTCTCATACCCATTTGTTGAAAACTAAATTATCACCGGATGCTTCCTAAAATAGCACCTGAATTACCACAACCTTTTGCAGTGGGTCACACCGTTGCCTCACAGCAAGAAAAACCTGGGTTCGAATTATGGCCTGGGCCTTTCTGTGTGGAGTTTGCATGTTCTCCCTGTGTCCGCGGGGGTTTCCACTGGGCACTCTTGTTTCCTCCCACAGTCCAAAGACATGCAGGTTGGCTAATTGGAGACTCTAAATTGCCCATAGGTATGAGTGTGTGAGTAAGTGGTGAGTGAATGATGTATGTGCCCTGCAATAGATTGGCAGACTGTCCAGGGTGTATTCCTGCCTCTCGCCCAATGCATGCTGGGATCCAGCACCCCCTGCGACCCTGCTCAGGATAAGTAGGTATAGACAATGTGTGGATGGATAATAATAATGGACAGCACTTAGGTAGTGTTTTTCTTTTTTCATTTTCTATTACATTTTTTAAAATTAACTTTACAACATACAACTGAAACTTCCCAAACCTCAGACGACTCCCAAGGAAAAACGAGGAATAAAAAGAAAATGAAGACACATACTGAGAATGCCATAAGAAATGATTGTACTCTATTTGTCCATTAAATGTGCTTAGCAATCCACTATTATGCACTGCTTTTCAAGATGTCACGGTGCTTCATAATGACTGTGGGAACCTTGCCTCAACCATTACCAATGTGTAGCACCCACCGTGGTGATGTACGGCAGCCATTTTACACCCGTACATCCACCACGCATTGGTTTATGTTGAGTTCACAAGTTGAGTTAATGACATTGCTGTTTGCATTAACAGAAGGACACCCTAATATGGAGGACAGAGCAGCCAATTCTCTTCCAAGTGTTGCTACGACAGCTGTCGGTGTCTCCATCTTCCTACTAACCACCACTGCCTGCATGGTGATCAAGTCCCGCCTTTACCCTTGTCACTCACACAAGTAAGTTTCCAATTTGTCAGTGACTCTGACTTAATAGATTCTCTAACTTTTCCACCAATCGGAATGGTGTAGTGTGGTCACGTGTTCATCAAATAATGATAGCTTTTACTATACCATATACTATGCTATATATTTTGCTGGTAAATGTGCCAGTAAATCTGAAGTCTGGTGTCTTCATTGCAGCAGGCGATCCTCTGACCAGATGGACCTGATGGTGGACGGCTTGCCCGTCTCACTCCCCACCTATGAGGAGGCGGTGTATGGGAGCTGGGGGCAGCGTCTCCCGCCTTGCCGAGGGCCAACCCAGCTCTTATTGGCCCAGGAAGTGCCTGGGACCCACCCACTCTCCCCCCACATCCAATCGGAGTCGGGCAGCTCCTGCCAGTCACCCAGTCCGAACGCAGAGCTGTCCCCTCCTCCTTATGAAGAGGTCCCCTCGCATCTCAGAGGCGCCCACAGGGAGGACAGTGGACAGGCGCGACAAATTGGACTTTCTGTTCAAAAGGACAATTAGATTTTGCATTTACCACCTGTAGAGGGATTATCAAACAATGACCTGCTGTCTGTAAATCCTGTGTCCAGGGATTCGGTGTCATGACTGCTGTGACAGTGATGTGAATTGTAAAGACTGGGAGCAGGGGTATCTTAATCTACCAGGCCTCAGTATCTGGAATTTTTCATTTTAATGGTTGCTCTGGGAGTTTCCTGAGTGGGAAAATAGTGCCCTGCAATCTGCCTTCCCATAGCAAAGCTCATGGTGTATAAGGGCACTACCTGCTGATCAATGAGTAGATCATTTCAAATTGACGTCTTGATGCTGTTTTACGTTTCCAGCGACCGGCTGGGAACATGAACTTTGTTATCCTGTCAGGGATGGGACCATGACCTGGTCAGTGTGGTTGCTTTGTGAAGTGTGTGGGTGGAGTCGTCCTGTGTTATATTTAGTGACTCATGTCCATGTATCAATTGTGCAGAGATCTGAGATTTGTAAAACTGAGCATAATTGAAGAGCCCGCCATACCTTCAGCAAGAGTGACACCGGCACACACACGACTAATCTGAATGCCTAGCGGTAGGCAAGATGGTGTCATAGGAAGTGTGCAGAATGTAAGGGTGTTGTCATGGAGATGGAACTGAGGGCAAACCTCTATTCTCCTTGACTCTGCCTGGATTTGTGGAGTGGCAATTGACCCACGTCCAGAATAGGTGTACTCTCTGTTGACCAAATGCCTGACTGGGATGTCACCAAATTCTGGAATTTTGGATGACTGGGCAACTGACCACACCAGACAAGTGGCATTGAATGTGCTTTCTTTTTTACTGGAAAAAAATTAATATATTTGTAATGTAATATTTACATCAACTTTGTATACAACATTGCACAGAAATATACTACATGTTTCTGATTGTAACAGGTCCTCTGGTTTGCTATTAATTTTCTTGCTCCCTCCACCACAAGTTAATGCTTATTCGCTGACCAGGCGAATGCGAAGAATTAATAGAGCATAGTTCACACATTGACAAGTGGCTGGAAGAAACACCAGCTGTTCTGGTTGAACAACAGATCATTTCCTCTGTTTTTTCACCTTTAAGAGTATTTACAGAGTTAAACGTCCACTCAACACCGACAGCTTACGATGTTTCTGAAGTGAAAGACCCTGCGTGGGCTTTCACCTGACAAATGGCACATCCAGCAGTGTTGCTCTGTACCTTCAAACAAAAAAAAATAAAAAAATAAAAACAACAGGTCAGCTAGGGCATTGTGACGAAACATCTTACTCTAGGAGGATGCATTAGGTCAATAAAGGGGAATGTACAAAAATAAACAATGCCTCCTTACTGCTGACTAACAGCACGGTGACCCTCTTACTTAGAACTTAGTAAAAAAATACTAAATTATACTAATTTGAAGCACCATGACAAATACAAACACACTGACAAAATAAAATGCAAGCAACCTTAAAGAAAACAATGTATTCATTGGTGGATGTTACGCAAAAGAAGTGCTTGAGTGGAAGTGAAACATTTAATTTGGACTGACAAAAAACATTGCTGAAGAACCCAAAAAACTCCATGAGTTAAATTAAGACTACTTAAAGGTCACATCAGATAGCCTCATTCCAAAACTGAAGTGTTAAAAAGGTGGTATTTAGAAATTTACCTCAAGTTTTGATTTGAGGTTGAATTGTGCATTGGGAAATCTCATTCTTGGCAATGAGTTTACTCATCTGCTATTTCCTGTTTAATAATACTTTCACATTTCATATAAGTAATTCCTTTAGTAACTTAAGATTTTGCGATGAGTATTCATAAATCAGAACTGAAATCCTTGCACACATTTACCTTGCACATTGGTTTCCAAAAGAGGGTCTGGATCGGGTGTTCATTTTTGAAAGCAATTACCCTTCAGAACTGTTCTTGTGCTGGGTTATGCAATTCCCTCAATTGACCACTGAGGGGAGCTCCTGTGCAATTGTCCGATTTCCTCTATACGGTGAGTGCAAGAAGGGGTTGAAGCTGACAAGCAATTGTGACTAAAAATATTGTGTATATGGCTCACTGCACCCCTGTGGCTGTATTTAAAAAACACAGTTACAATCCCAGAATTTCAACAATTTGATAATTTTTCTTAATTCTGTGCTTTTCATGTCAGAGGGACTATTTACCCTCTTATGCCACATTATGTCAGAAATATCTATGCATGCCTTGAAGAATAAAAGTCCCAAATTCACATTGAGCTATATAGAAAACAATTACATAAAGAGGTTAAAAATATTTTTAACTATTCATATTGAAGACTGAGGAGAATCAACACTCTCCTGACTGGTGACTGTGTGGACACCTGGCAACCAAAACTAACCATTGGATAAATAATGAAGAATTTAAAGATGAAGACAATGATAACGAGCCAAACCTGAACTGCGTTAATACGTTTAAGGGGGGACTTATAAAAGGGCTTAAACGCATGTGTTCCGTAACCTAATTAGGAGTCTATTACTTCACCTCAGTCTTTCATTTGATCAGTTAAAAATTTTGTTACCTCTTTTTATGTATTGTTTGAAATATAGCACGATGACTACAATGGGAATTTTATTTCTCATGGCAGGCATAGCCATTTCTGGCATGATGTGGCTTAAGAGGGTAAATAATCCCTCTAAACACGAAGAGCACCTAATTAAGAAAAATGAACAGCTTGTGAAACCAGCATACACACTGGGCTCCCCATGACTGAGGTTGAGAACCACTGACCCAAGGTATGGCTAAATGTCTAAATCTGTCCACTAAAAGACATGAGAATGGTTTCGGTGGTGGACTATGCTATTCATGAAACATCTTTTTTTTTTCTTTTACAACTACAATCCTGCCATAGAGTTCACAACACAGGATTCTGCATTTTGTTAGCAGAAGATTTGTTCTTGTTCTGAAAATTCTGGTACATCTATTGTGTCATTTCATTCAGTATTGAGTTGACAACTGTCTGTGTTGGTTCGCAAAATGTGTGCATAATTGTAATTTTCAGCTGGGAAACAGATGGAATAATGAAGTTTATGCTTCCATTTATATTATTCTAAACGCAAAACTTACAGAATATAGGCTATACACCCATTCTGTTCAGTTGTTGCTGAAGTGTGCTGGAGTGAACTGGGACATGATATGTGAGACTTTTTTTAATCATTGAGGAATGTGGACACCTCCCCGCTGGTTTGATGTGTCAGTGCATTGGGTCATTATGCTGTGTGCGTAAGTTTCTAACCAAAACACAATCAAAAGTGAAACAACCAGTAACAAATTAAAAATAGTAACACCACATACCTTGGGCCCCCCTTGAGCCTGGGACCGGGACAAAGTGTTCCAGTTGTCCCTCCCTATCAACTCTATAAAACATCGTCAAATTACAGCAGTCAGCTGTGGGACATCATACAAAGGCAGTTACATGGATGAGTGTACGATCTCCATTGTTTTGACTAACATTCAGGTTCCGAACCACATTTGGTTACTGGAATTGCTAAATGGTGCTTATTCTGTTTGGAATGTAGTGGCACCTTTGATCTTTGACAAGGATTTTTTATTTATTTAAAAGACACAAGCAGTGATCCATTATTTTAAGTTAAAAAAAAAATCTATCAAATATTTTTAGAAAACGTCATACCCATTTTTTTGTACTGCTAAATCCTGACCTGCCTGAGAATACTTTCATATCCCTGTTTCTGAAAGCAGGGCCTGGCAATTCTGCCATTGTTTGGCGATTGAATTCAATTCTTCCTTAAACACAAGTTTTTTCACGTGCACAGGCAACTGTCAAATGGAGAACTACGAGAAGTGAACAGAACTGTCCTGCAGGGGGCAACCATGAACAAAAGACAGCTGAGTACTGCCTTGGCCGAGTTTCAAATGAAGGGATGCCGCTTGCTGTGTATATCCCTCCGAGGCAGCATTCTACTAAAAAGGAAGGGGGTAACCAGGCAACGTATAGCATACTTCCTCATGGTTATGGATGTAGTTAACACTGATGCAAAAGGATTGGTTTAAGTTCGTCAGTGTGTGCCCGAGCCATTCTGATATCACATGACAAATAACCATAACAACAACAACAGCAAAAACAACAATATGTTATATTTATGAAACACGTTTCAGTTAGGCAATCTAAAGTGTTGTTTCAATGAGCAATGATAGATTTTAAAAAATGAATAACAAGATATAGAGTCCCAAAATAAGCTCTGTCTGCAAAAGGCCTGTGGACACTTAAAATGGTCTTACTTTCAACAAGTATAGAGAGTACTTCAGTCGCAGAATTGAAATCAGTCGTAGTGGTAGTGGTGGAAGTTGTATCAGTCAAGGGATGTCTGCAGAAGTTTGCAGAAAAAGTAAAGTTAACTATACTGCACTATAGCATAATTACACCTGTACAATACATTATCATGCCACAGGTACAAGCACTACAGTACAGCTGCTCTTATGTAAAATATTACTAGCAGATCTGTATCAGACTACAGAATTACTATACCTGTACTGTAGTGAAGTGTCAGTATACTATATTATTATTATTATTATTACAGCATCATTATACCTGTAAAATACATATTGCACAACAGCAGTACAGCTGTGTATACCTGTGAAATACATTATTGTTAATTATATCTCAACTACACTAGAATATTATTATACCAAACTAACAAGCGCCCCATGTGAAGAAATATTATGCTGAAGTATACCTGAAGTATACTGTAGAGTACTGCAGAAAATTTACATTAATACAGTTAAACTTCAAGTATGCCACAGTATATTTTTTCACATGTATTATCAAAACAATTAAGCGGAGTTGTTCTAATTAGTGAATAGACATTCACTGCCATTAGCTATCTGACATCTATGTTTTTCCAATACACACACACACACACAGAGAGGGTAAAATACAACAAAAAAGTAAGTTATAAATGACAAATGGCACTTCAATTTAATATCAAAATAATCTACAAAATTCAAGAGTCAAAAATGTATTTAGTTCTCACCAGCCACAGCTGAGTCCATAAACACAAAGACTTCATCCTCTTCTTCAACAGCAGGTCTGCGTGCACTTCCAGGCACAATGTCCATCTGCAGCACGCATCTGCTGATGCATCCTATTCTTGTCTCCATGCAGCAGACAGTTTGAGGTATTCATTGCGCTTTCAAAAACTGGTGGATGTCAGCGGCCAGGATCGCTGCATGAACACCTGTTCACAGCTTGAGAAAACTGCTGAACTGTTTTTGGAAACCGTTCAAAATGGCCTCTAACAGCTTTGACCAGACAAAGGCTTGAGGCCTGTAGTTTCGTCTTCACTGCACACAGAGCGGATATGAGTTCACTGTAGCAACAGAACTTTGCGGCAATCCATTCCAGGTGCAAAGGGCTTGAGACATAACTCAACTTTCTTGAATACAGGAAGTTGGAGAGCTCATATTAGCTGTGGCTTTGTCTACCTGAGCGGAATAAGCAGGAAATCTTTTTTAATAGACCATTTTTAATTTCTGTTATCTTCACACAGAACTTTGGCCTACAGGAGCCATTTCAAAGCACGTTTCAAGTCATGAGAGAGGTGGATGATCCTTCATAGTGATCTTTGCATCCGTAGCTGAACCCAGCACAGTGTATAGGCAACACAGGTAATATATTATATATATATATATATATATATATATATATATATATATATATAATATGGAGATCAACAAAAGGCCTTGACTAAAAAGGTTGCTTTGGTCAACAATTTTATGGGGACTTACAGAGACCCAGAATTTCTCATGCCACACCCCTGGCCACGAGTATCAAAACCCACATATATGGTACAAGAAAGGACTCAATGGTAATAATCAATGGTAAAATGTCTTTATTTTTAGTCAGTGATAGATACATGGGTTTACACTGTGAAAATTATGTGAAATAAAACATACGTTGTCTTTCAAAAATAAAAGGGAAAACATTTTCACATTTTACATTTTAGGTACAATTTATTTTCGGGCAGTAGTTATTCGTAATAGTCCTCCATTACCCATTCTTAATTAGGCAACGTAAGACTTGAGGCACCCACACAAATTGTTTGTATCATGTCCTTGCCACTTTAGAATATAAAACAGGATTCACAATGGAAGTACAAGTACATGGGATGCTTTGAACGCATTTTAATGCAACGCATTTCTTAACGTAGGGCTACTTGAAAGACATAATGCCATGAAGCTGCGCCGAATTGCAAAAATGCATTCTCTCGTGGGTGAAAGAAAACTGCAGAAAACACAACTGAGCAGTCGCAATAAAGAAAAGCACTTTCCGCACAACTGTAACGTTGCAGACCTGTAACAAACTGATTTGAGACGCATTGGGACGTAAAAGTAATTCCGCAGGGCAGCAAAGCATTAGCCCTGCCAGTGTTAATTAGGGAAATACTTTAATCTGAAATTATATTCTCTGATTATAGCAGTAATTTGTGTTGTAAATTGAAAGGAGTGCAAGTCACTCTGAACAAGAGTGTCTACTAAATGCCAAATCATCTGTAATTATCATAATCACGATAAACGCGAGCGTTTCTAACCCATGACAATATTTTGATCATGGAAGATATCTTATTTATCCTCAGGAACTTGGACAAGCTTGCAGTCAAGCTCTGCAACTTCGTTTTTCTTTATCAAAGCCAGCTTAATGTTTCTGTAAACATTTAATATTACAGATATACAATCACAAATCGCGGTCTGGAGTACCTGACTGTTTTCATTTTAAATATTTTAAAAAGCTAGGATTTTAAAAAGCTAGCTTAAAAATAGGAAAGAGGTATGCAGATAAAAAAAGACCTGTTGGCAGAAGGCAATTTCATGTATTTGATTTACAAATAATGTTTTTTTTCCCTGCTTTTCCCCGTAAAATTTTAGGTCATAAACTGACAGAAACTCTGGGAGTTTACAGCCAGCGCTTGACATACATGTTACACACCAGATGAGAACTTGTTTTAAAAAGCAAAAGGAAGCAATTATAAGCATTTCATTACATGGCAGTAAAATCTTCTTTGATTCACCCAAAAACAAATTTACAGTGAAAATCCTATGCAAAACACATTATCGAGATGGCTGCTGTTCACAGTCGCAAATGAGCCTGCTGCCAACATAAGAGATTGTCACATTGATCAGTTGGTGGGTCAGCTTGTGTTAATCCCCAATGGCTCAGTCTGGGTAAAAGGAATTTCACTGTCGCTTTCCATCAGTGTATTTTCAGAATGTTTAGTAGGGCACATTGTATAGGGTGCCACTGTACAAGGTTCACACACAAGCAACAATAGTCTTTAAAGAAAAATGTTAAAGTCATAACAACCAGTTTTAATTGAAGCAGCCCGGAAATAGCACACTATATAGGATTAGACAAACAAGCATAACAAAACGAGAGAAAAAACCCCTCAAAACTAGTATTCATTCATTTGTATTCTGTACCTCCACACAGAATGTACTGACATCAAAACCTAACATTTAATTCTATGTGTTTATTCTTGAATTACTATGGCTTAAAAAAATCTAGCAAGTAAAAGTATATAAAAGATGATATAAAAAAAGATGCCACTGAATTATTTGTCCTGGTGAGTCCACCTGATAAGTGTCAGCAACCGTGAGTATTGGGGTGCATATGCTGTCAAACATTTCCTTGCGGTGTTATTGAGGTAAAACAAGGCCTTTTCATTTGAGCTCACTATTCACCTCTAGTTCTACAGTTATGGCTTATTTACCTTTGTATAATAAAAGCTGTCGGGGTTTGAGAGAATGACTCAATAATGCTACCTGATATTGTAATGAGGTATAATTTTTGATTTACAAATATGTTACTTCTGAATATTGGTTGGCAGTAGACTATAATGTAACTGATGCAGTTCATTTTGTGAAAATGAAAAAAAGAGAAAACGAGAACGTGGCTTGTACTGAAGTGAAGACTATGACAGGCAAATGTCAATCTTGTTCTTTTGAGGATCATAGCACACAAGAAACGCATGTTGTCATTACCAACCAAATAGGTGTCTTCACTCCAGTACTTCTTAGGGTGTGCTTACTTGTGCGTATATTTTTTTTTTTAAATCCCAGAATCCCCTAACCGATTCTGACTTTGTCAGCACCATTCATTATTGATTAACTTTTAAAGAGTAGCTGGCCCCTTACAGACACTTCTGAACTGAACTAAAAGAGTGGCATCACGATGCCATTGAGCCCCTCGTGATGGTGTCCCCCACTGCCTTACTGCCAACTACAGGGGTTTTTGAACCGTAAAATAAAGCATGCCAATCTGGTCCAGGAACAGTCCTGTAAAAAACTGAAGGATGAGGATGCAATTTGAGATGCCCTCGTCCCATTTGAAACCCCCTCCTTCCTCTTTCGGTTTCGGGTTTGGTTAGTGATGGGAGCATGGTGCTGCCAGGCGGGACTCTGCGTTGGTGGACGGACGATGCGGAGCGCTGCAGCTGAGGCAGAATAAAAGTCTGGACATGCGAAGAGAGTGCGGAACGTGGATGAGTTCTCACTGGTGGATCCAGCCTGGGACGTCGGCCTACCTCCCACTCCTCCCCCCCTTGCTGGGATATGGGCCAGCTTAAGCCAGAGACATGGGCCTCCTCTTCAGGCCAATAGGGTCCGATGGGCGGGGCAAAAATGTTCTCATCAAGGCTGCCAGAAACAGAGAAATAAGAGGATTAACAGGCCAATCCTTTAATCTGGGCTCACTGTTGTAAACTCTCCTGTTTATGACTAAGCATTAATAATATACACTGATATGGGGGGTTTCATGCATCAGACCAATCACTGCAGCCAAATCTGTCTGTACCTGCAGTGTCGCCCAGGATGGGGTCCCTGTCCGTCAGGAGCTGGCTGTGGCATGGGAGGGGCTCCAACTCTGCTTCATCTGCCTCCACCAGACTGGCCTGTATGAAATCACAATCTCCTTACACACTATGGACTGTGGGGCCCCCAGATTTGATACCGAACCAAGCGCTCATCCATGTACGGGTACGTGTCAGATGCACAGTGAGTAGTGCCTCGACCAATTCCTACAGCCTTGGTGCAGCGGCTATTGTTTAATTGTATGGGAAACTCTGTACACATTGTAGTAGCAGTTAAACCTTGGTTAAACCTAACACTAAGACCTAAAGCTACCCATGAAGCCCCTCCTTCCTCTCACCAGCAAAGCGTGGCTCAGGAGTAGCCTCTCTTCTTCGCAGGTGTCTCTCTTCCTCTTTTCGGGCATGGTGTGCTGTGAGGGTGTCTCTTCATCAACGGTCATAGCTCTGTAAGACAGAGACAAAAGGACAAGTACAATGAACATCAGGTTCATTTACTTCCATTAGACAGCGCAATTGTTCAATATTTCAGTCTTACTGAATGCACCCATATAAAAAAAAACGACCTGCTTCCAGCTCAACTGCCAGTACAATTACCGTTTTCTGTTTACGCCGGTGGTCGGGTCTGGGGGGGACAGCTGGTTTTCAGGGAGTGGATTCAAGAAGGTCAACTGGAAGTCGTCGTCCATGGAGATGTATGGAGCCAGCATATCGAGGTCCATGTTCTCAACATCCTAGGGGATCATGGAACAAAAAAGTCAGCGAAATTTATTTTTTCATTGTACTACAGTGTAATGCCATATCATCAATAATCTGGAAATGGCTAAACCTCAATATGGTGTGGGTTCCTGTTGCAATTATACAACCCTCCAGGTACATCTTAGCCTGGGCTGGAACTGGCTGAGGTCACCTTCTGTGATATTTGGTGTGATACCCAATTTGGGACACTTCAGTATTCAATGTGAAATCAGAATCAAGTTTCATTTGTGAATTAGTGTCCCATAAATACAAAATAATTCAGTTATAATAATCTAAGAGGTACCAATGGCTGGCTTTTCTCTTGGGAGGTGTCTTCTGGTTTTGCAGCAAAGAACTTCTTAACCATGTCTTCGGCCAATGGCTCCTCACTCAAGCTCTGGAATGCACATAGAAAGGGAATCTCCACATCAGACGGTCTTTACAGGAAGTGGGAACAGGATTACAGGAAGTGATGACTGAGATTACAGGATACAAGTATACAGCTGCAGTAGGGTAATGTTACAAGAGAAGAGCCCGTTTACAGGAAGTGGAGGTATGGATACAGAAAGCGGGGTGGAGATATAGGTAGTGAAGTCTCACCAGAGGTGGTGAGGGTTGGGCACTGGGCCCATCAAAAATCGGTGAGAGGAGCTCCCGCAGCTCTGGGGTACAGAGTTCACGAGGGGATTCTGGGATAGAGTCTGGGCTTGGTGGCAGGAAGAATGAAAGTGCCTTTGGTTCTACAAAAGTTAACAAGCAGAAACCAAGATTATCAGGGGAGATAAGAAAAATCAAACAGCGCATTTGTATTCCAGCTGAAAATGTGCGTGTGAGTGAGTCACGGTCTCACCTGTCAGGGGGACAACCTCATCACCTGAAGCAGGTGCCAGCTGTTGTAGCTCCTCTGGACAATCTTTCAGTTTGAAGAAGAGTCTGGAGCTGATTTCCATGACAACCTCTTCCTCCTCACTCTCTGGCTCTTTCTTGGTCTCCAGACACGGGGTCTGCTGAGCTGAGAACACCACATCTGCCTGCTCCACCCCACTGACGGAGGGAGGGAGGGAGAAAGAAAGAGAGAGGATATTTGGAAATATTTCACAGTGTTCCACCATACTGACAGTCTCTCCTTTTGTTTCTAATGTCTTTCCAACAAGAAGAGAAAAAAAGATATGCAATGGAGGTGGAGGGAGAGGAAGAATGGTGGGAGCAAGAAAGATGGAAAGAAAAGAAAGCGAATGGGGTGGAAAGAGAGGAGCCGGAAGCATGAGCTTAGCGAGGACGACGATGGTAATGGAACGCGGGAGAGAGAACGGTAATGGAGATGGAGAGATGTGGCCGAGCGGTACCTGAGGATGAAGTTCAGGCAGACCACGGCCTCCGGTTGGGAGGTCTTGCTGTTGTAGATGACGGTGGCCTGGGTCTCCGCCCACACGAAGCCTCCGCTTTTGGCCAGGAAGCGGTAGTGACTGGTGCACACCTGGCCTTTAGCGAGCACTGCAGGCGACACGGAGCGTCACAGGTCAGGTGATGCACACAGACATCGATCCAAGCCCATCAAATCAGCTCACAGTGAGTGCAGCATTGTGTGCAAGTGATGATCATATAAGAACTTTAAGAACATGGTAAAAACATGATTGATACTGCATAATTACTGTGGCACTTAAATAAATCAGGCTGCTGTAACAATGCAGTCCTCATTAATCAATTCCCACCCGTCTATCTCTAGATCTCTCACCATCAGACACTCACAGATATGCAAGCTTTTGGTCACATGATCGGAGTCCAGGGCGTGATGGAACTCGTAGGCGGATCGGCCAATCAAGTCATCGGGCATGTATCCCACAAGCTCAGTCACCCTGTAAGCACAGGAAGATCAGGGCAGAGAGGGGGGGGATGAGAAACCTCCAGAAGGATCCTGGGAACACAGCTGTTGGGAAACTGATGGGCTGTAACCACAAAAACCACTTTCCAATTATAAGCAAGCCTGGGTTTTCAACAGGGGGGTGGCTGAAGATATGGCCAGACTTGCTATACAATAACTATACATACATTTTTGGAAAATATTTCAAAATATGACCACTTTTTAAAAATATATATAACTATTTTTTACTTATGATGGGGTCCTCTGGATGCCACTGAGCCTCAGTGGGGGTCCCTGGATCAGAAAAGTTTGAAAAACCCTTCTATAGAGGATTCCATTCATGTTTACTGCTCATCTTAATCCAAGAGTCCATGGAGCACAGCATGTTTTGTAGAACCTTTCTTGGGCTTGTAAACAAAAATCCAATAAGAAGAACCAATGAGGATTCATCCTAGCCAGCCAGAATCTTAAGATGACAGAGAAATAAACAAACCAATGTGTCCTCCAAACAGAACTTATTGCGAAATATTTTCAGTTTCAGTCACGCAAAGTTTGGAGACACCTCTGCAAAATCGTGCAGGCGTGCTTGCATCGGTGCTATTAATAAATGTGTTTACCAGAAGAGAACACAGGGTCATTTTTCAGTACAGTAGTGCACTGCGTCTTATCTCAGTAGAGCAAGCCTGAACATTATCTTGTTTTCCGAATCCTGAACGTGAGTCTCCTCGGTAACGCCCCCACCCCCCCATTCCTAACACACTATCCAGACCTGGACAGCACGTTCACTCTTCCTTGCAGCCAGCCCCACCCCAGGCAATCCCAAGCGAGCAACCAATACCAGAGGCCTCTGTCCCACATCTCCATATCTGGCTGGTGGCAATTCCTCAGAATTAACAGGTGATCAGATTGGCTCACCAGCGATCACACGCTTAGCTGGCACTCATGTTAATGTCACTCCCTGACTGTTTCAATGCCAAGAATGGAACATAAACACGGACAATAGCAATTAAATTATGAAAGTTATATGACTGCGTTTCTGTGTACCAGAAGTGTGGACCGACTGGACCGCGAAGTCTGGACCAAAGGTCCACGGTTGCACCATAAGTGCCGCGGCAGTCTGCCGTTACGACACAACCACACGTGAACAGAAACCTGCGAAAGCACAGACCCTGCTTTTGCACACGGCCCTTAAGTTTACACGACCGTCCTACAGGAGCGTCTGCTGCAAGGACGCACTGCCACAGTGCAGTAGTTCTGCTGCGTGGCAGCCGCGCGCGCCTCAGCCGAGCAGCGGTGGGGAATAACACCCCCTCCATGGATACGGAGTAAGAGGAACACCGCGCTCGTGTTGCAGCGCCGCGGCCAGTGGGAACCTGCCCAAGCCAAACGCGTTCCACATCCAGCAACACCCAATCCCTCCTACATGATTGCTCAGCGGTCAACTTAATCCAGTGCCCCTTTCCCTTTGGGGCTGGGTGGGGAAGGGGGGGGGGTAGGATGGGGTTTCAGGTAGAAATTAGGACATTCTGATCCCGACCAAAATGTTTCTGGGTCAAATTCCAAAGCCTCTAGGAGAACGTTGTCAGTACGCCCATAAGCATGTACTTAACCTAAATTGCCTCCAAAATTTTGGATACAGATTTGAATGTTTTAAATATGTAAAAAAAGAAGAAAAGCAGTTACCCTATGTTGCCAATTAATATGAAAATTATATAAATTACAAAGATGCAGTTTTTTTACTTCACCTGGTTCACATTAGAAGAAGACTAAAAAGGTACCACACGGCATGAAAGGACCCCACAGGTTGGCTTAATCGGGGTCCTCAGACTTCTGGCTTTGGCCTTTCTACTTTAGCGTTCTCACCGTATGTAAATGACTTCAGGGTTAGCGTCAGTGTTAGGCTGCACCTACCTGCCCTCACACTGCGTAAAGCGCAGATCCATGCTGTGGCGGGTGAGGAAGGTGCTGCAGTCCAGGGGGAACTCCACGCTGGACGGGTGGGGGATGGGCTCGCACAGCAGCGTCAGGTAGCTGCCAGCGGGGGGCGATGCGTCGCCCTCGCCGCTGTAGGTCCTCATGTGACCCGTGCAGTGCAGAACCTGGGGAAAGAGGGAAAGGCGGGAGTGGTAGGCAGGGCTGGCTCCAGGCATAGACGTCACCTGTGGTTGCCCAGGGCGTCATTCCTCTGGAGGGGTGCCAAATGTTAAAAAAAAAAACAACGCTCTGCGTCCATGATAGTTGGTAGGTGATCGCAGACCCAGTCCACAATAGCAATCACCGGCTCCCCCAAGGTGGCAGAAAGTCTAGAGCCATACCTGGTGATATGACATCTCAACATATCTGAGCTGAGCTCATTGATCTGTGGATGAGTGAAGTTAAGGAAAAGTCAAAACTATGGCTGAGGAGGACCCTTGTTCAGAGGCCCAGCCATGGCAGGGAGGTGGTGGATTTGAATGAAACTATTCAGCAGGACAAAGCTGACAGTGAATATACTATGAAAATAGTATGAAAACAGTACCCTGTCTGCAAGGGGTCAGATGGACTAATTGGTAGGGTCAGATTATTAAACCTTAGCAGAACTGATGGCATGCTTTGATCATTGCTAATGTAGCACATACATTTTCTTTTCTCTTTTATTTCAAACCCATGCCACTATGGCAGTAGATTTTGAAAAAAAATCTTTGAGAGCAAAATAACTAGCACACAAAAAAAGCAAAACACAAGTTCAAACTTCTTACATTCTCTTTTTACATTTAGATTTAGATTGTTGTTGTCCAACATTTGTACTTCACTTTGCTTTCGGTAACATTCTGCGGTTTCCCATATCAATAATTTGGCTCTCAGTTCTCACATTTTTGCTTGCCGTTGAGACTAATCTCACCGCATGCCACGCCACATTTTTACGAAGAGACTCTGTGTTCAAGACGTGCGTCACTGCTCGGGCTGATCTGGGTCAAATTACGAACTTCCTGTTTAAAGCGCGGTACATAAACAATCGCTGGCGCAGCCAGAAACAAGCCTGGCCAAACTCGCTTGCATTCCAGGGCAGCGCAAAATTTAGGCAACTGGGACGCGGGAACTCCGCCGCGCCGATCTACGCGGGGCCTGGAAGCTACGTGCCAGATGGCGAATACGGGCCCTACTGGCACGAAGCCTTGTGCGCATAGTACAGTACATCTGGGCTGTGCCAGCAGCTCACGT
Source organism: Anguilla rostrata (assembly GCF_018555375.3). Classification (NCBI taxonomy): domain Eukaryota; kingdom Metazoa; phylum Chordata; class Actinopteri; order Anguilliformes; family Anguillidae; genus Anguilla; species Anguilla rostrata. The sequence continues at coordinate 28,734,817 of NC_057944.1, forward strand.
GCACCCCCACTAAACCAGCTCCGTCACACGGCCTGTTACACAATAGCTCTGCCGCTGATCTGACCGTGCTGAAGAGAACACACTTCATTCGCTCCGACCTGCACGAAATGACGGGGACGTATACGATGCATTGGGGGTTGGTCTGCTCACACAGCTTCCCAGGGCCGGATTTATAAGACCGTTTATACACTCTCTGAAGAAAGAGTTCCAAAAGACTCCTCTGTGTCTCCAGAGCAGGGGTGTTGAACTGAATCCCACGCGGGGCCGCAGAGTCTGCGGGTTTTAGCGTTTTCTTTTCAATTCGGCTGCCAATTAAGGCCTTGAGAACAAGGTGTTTGGATTCTTTAGCCAATCAGTGACATAGAGAACACCCCAAAAACCAGCAGTCACTGTGGCCCGCCAGGACTGAAGCTGATAGCTGTGCCATAGAGGAACCCTGTCTAATTCAAGCGTTCTTTGTTGGGCAAAATGGTTCAATCTAGGAGCTTTCACATTTTTCACACATGACGGTTCCACAGAGAACTAAAATAGGTTCCCCTATGGACACAAGCCAAAGAACCTTTTTTTTCTGAGAGAGTACGATAATTCTTATGAAATATCTTATGAAAATGTGTTTATGTTCTTATCAAGTTAAATTCATCAAATTATACAGGTTCCAAAATATCCCCTGTACTTAAATATCTTCCTTTAGCCAGGAGAAAAAACTTTCCAGTAGCCCATTGGAAGAATTCCCTTTTTTCAGCCTTCCTGGAATGTTCTAGAAACAGCATTGCTGCAGAAGTGCTAAAGTCCCAGCAGGAATAAACCACTCCAAAATGGCACATGCCTTAGCTGATGATGATGTGATTGAGAGACACAGAAGGCTGGTACACACTGAGGGGGGGTGAGACTGCAATTGTAAGTGCAGAAGTACCTTCCAAGTGGCGGACTTGATGTTGACAGTGCGCCCCCTACTGGTCAGTGTGCTCTTAACCCTCAGAAAGAAGTCTCGTTCAGTCCACTGGTCTGACTGCTTCTTCTTGGACTGGCCTGGGTTGCACAAAAAAGGATGTTGGCATGAGGATGAGAGAGCAAACAAATCAACACAGAACTTAAAACTACGTGAAGGCTACCCAGTACAAATTAGATTACTTGTTCAACAGATTTTTATTTCCAGATAGCAAGCCTGAGTACAAAATAGTCCCCCTGAAAAATTACAGATTTAGATTACTGGCAACTCTAAGACTCAGCAAAGCTTATCTCCTTGAACATGAGCAGATGGCGTCCAGAGTGCTTTAGACAACAGGTTAATTAATATACAGCCTAGATTGACACATATTAACATATTACTTTTCAGTTAACTTGTTAAAGAATATAAAATGCTTGCTCAAATTATTACCGAGAATGAAATATATCCACACAAAACAACCTTACAGTTTGTAGAATACTAACTCTAAATTCAGAGAGGAAATTATTCAAGCGAGCGTCAATTACAGACAGCACTGAAGAAAGTGCATTCCAGGCATACGTCAGCCAATCCATACGAAGTGACTATCATGAACTATCATGGAAATCAGTTAATTCAGTTTGATTTGTACAGTGCTACTGAGGAAGACATTGCCTTAAAACAAGGTTATTAGATTCCGAGTCCCAGTGGCATCAAAACCTATGAAAAGGCAAAGCGATGTCAAATAAAGACTAGCTGCTAAAAGAAAGTAATTTTACAGTTGTGGAACACGTGGTTCATGAAAGTTCTTTTCCTCAACAACAACTAATATGAAAAAAACAATCAAACTTTCTGGTATAGAGGTCACATAAACACAAAATTAAGCATTTTCCAAGCAGATAAATATGTGGTGCATTCTGAAAATGCTAGTGCTTCTATTGCAACATTCAGTTCAGTCATGAGTTCAGAGGTGTCTGTAACACCAAGAGCTGGGAAAAGGCCATGTAGATTGCACAACTTATCAAAAAATACAAAAGCGTCTATGCCACCTCTGGCCATTGGGAACAACAGCAGAGATGTAACACAACAAACTGATTTAAAGCTGTATGCATTCATTTTTTGACTGTGAGCATGTGTAAACAAAATAAAAAAACACAGATCAGACGAAAGCTGAAGTGGCAGGTGGAACACTATTTTAGTCCTTTTGACTGGATGCAGCCATGTTGTCACGCCAGACGTGTGGTTAAACCAATCAGAAGCCTGAAAATAGCTGCACAACAAGAGGACTGGTCCGGCACGTTCGCTCACGAAATCAAGAAAGCAGCGGACACTGCATTATCAATCAAAGCATCGTTATACTGTGTTTCAAAATAATGAATACTAGTGAATCTCCACCAGATTGTATTGTTTTTGTTTGATGAAGCGGCACATCTGTTAAGCTGTTCATTAAATTTTTATGGCCTTCGTCTGACAGGAAAAACCAGTATAAAGGTTATTCAGCATGAACTTGTTCTTGTTCTCATGTGACTTTATTTCCGGTCGGCTGAGTCATCAGGCCTGACAGGAGACACACTCCCAGAAGAGACAGACAGACAAAGTTTACACTTGAGGCAGGCGGAGAGACGCACAACACTGACAAAACAGGCAGACGCAGTGACGTTAGCCTCACCTGATTTGGGAGTCAGGACGTCCCGGAGCTCCTCCTGGTCGCAGGGGTGGACGAAATCGTAAATGCTCTGTCCCAGCAGCTCCAACTGCAGGAGAGCAACCTCAGTGTAAAAGCAAAGACAAACCGACACAGCACAGGCAGGCCGTGCCTTTAAGGAATCACATACAAACATCTATGTGATCTGGGACTGGAGAAGGCTCCACCCACCTGTGTGATACCGATGTGTTTGCTGACACATTCGGACAAGAAGATCATATCGCCCTCCTCAGTCAGCACCATGATGAACCCTGCCAAGGCCCTGGGAAAGAATCGGTCTGTCGGCTCCTCCTTGTCCTCCTCCATCTTCTCACCGCCTACGCCAACAGGGATGTCCACAGTCACACGGGTCAGCCAGCCAACCCCACGGCCGACAACGGGGATTGACAGGGGAGGCAGCCAATCGGCGCTCACCTGGGCGGAGGAGGTGGTGCATGCGAAGGAAGCTGAGCGTCACCCTCATGATGGCAGCCTTGTCCAGGTGGGAGGAGACGCGGCGGGGGAGGGGCAGGGTGTGCGCCAGCTGGTAGAGCACCTCAGTCTCCTGACTCCTGCGGGACCGCGCCGCGTCGCGGGAACGCACCTTCCGTAACTCCGAATTCGGCCTGAGGAGAGGGATTCAAGCTGGTCAGCCATTTACAACCACCACCAATATGTAAACACCCACCTGGATGATGCATGGCAGCCATTTTGTGCCAGAACACTCACCACACATCAGCTGAGGTGGAGAGCGAGAAAACAATTTTTTGCTAATTAAACAGGGGGATGATTAGGTGGCAGGTTGAGAGACCCAGGTTGGGAATTTAACCAGGACACCAGGGAACCCCCTGCTCTTTGCAATGAGTGTCATGGGATCTTTAATGACCACAGCGAGTCAGAAGCTCGATTTAACATCTCATCTGGGACACGGCGTCTCCAACAGCACAGTGTCCCCATCACTGCACCTGGGCATTGGGGTTTATTTGACCAAATGGAAAATCACCCCCTACTGGCCCACCAATATCACTTCCAGAAGCAACATAATTTTCCCAGGTCTCCCATCGACATATTAACCAAACCCACATTTGCTTAGCTTCAGCCATTCAACAAGAACAGGATACATGGTAGTATGACTGCAGTCTATAGGCTAATTCTTAAACAGTCCTAAAATAAATCTGAACATTTATTTTAGGAGTGGAATAAACTGTGTCGTTGTCCTTGCTTGACATGACTTTGTCTATTGCAGGAACTCCATTGCAAAACTGTCATCTTTGCCCCATAAACTGCTTGTGTGCTATGGGATAATTCTCCCTTTGTGTCAGGTTCTTCCAGTTTCAAGCTGATTTTTTACCCAATGTAGCAAGTGCACTCGTGTCACATATCAAACACAGATATAACTAGCTATTTAACTTAGCTAACAAAATTATTTTCAGTACATTTTACCAGAAACAACACCGCGTGTAGGAAACAGTGGGGCTCTGATACTCTGCTTATGACATCTGACCCCAATCCACACCACCCCCTGACTCCTCTCCCTCTGGAGCACTCCTCCCCTGTTCTCCCCTCTTTCCACCGGGAGTCGATTCCCGCCCGGCAGCGGGGCTTTTCAAAATGTCCATTTTTCAGACAGGAATCCTTTCCTGACTCCAGAAAACCTGCAACATCTCATTCTCCTCTTGCAGCAATTCACTGCTGTGCTGCTAACCGCTAAAAGCTGCAGCTAGCCAAACTGTACAGAAGTCGTCCGATGGCCATTTTTGTTAGCCATTTGTCAGGAGACTGACAAAGCAGCAACTGCAGGAGCCAAACAGCAAAATCTGGCCTCTGGCTTTGGAGTTTATGGTCAGCAAATGGATCAACAGCTTGACTTTAATATGGCAACCTTGGCTTGACACCATCCTCACACGCCGGTGCCTAGCAACAGTCACAGGCACAAGCAGCCCTGTGTTCACTCATGCAGTACCAGGGGTGATATATTGAGGGGTGGGGGGGGGGTTAGGATGATTCCAAGGATCCTGACTGAGATGGGCCCTCACAGAATTGTGCGGTAATTGTGCAGTGATAGGAGTGCCCGAGGGTGGTGAGCCCCAATGTGAGAGCTTTTCACAGGGCCTGAAAATTGCCTGGTGGCGCTTTCAGTGACTTGAGTCTAAGTGCCCCCCCTGCATAACAAACTCCAGAAAACAAAGTGTTTGAGCGGGTGGTGTTCCCAGCCTGGCCTGCACTGAACGGGGGCAGAGTTTCGCCTCCGTACGCTGTTCACTGGAGGAGGGAAGGGTGGAGAAGCAGGCTGGCTCCACTTGTTCTGCCTCGTAGGTCACCTGATGATATGGGAGATTAGGGACTGAGGCACAGGGCTTTGATGGGGGAAAATACACTTGGGCGGAGGGGGGGGACGGAGTGTTCCTTTATAGCCCCAAGCTGAACAAATGGCTCCTTCATGCTCTCCTGCTTCCAGTGTCCCGCCCTGGATTAAAGCATACTTAAACAAACACTGCCTCTCTTTAACAGCATCTCTGTACGCCACCGTGCACTCTGTCAGAGCGAGACATTCGCTTATACACATCTGCTCAAAGCAAATACGCATTTTGAGCATGTGACCAATGACTAGTCCTTATTTGTCTAAACATGTTAGAAAGCAGCTAAACCCAATTCAGCACTGCCTAGAGCACGCTTGGAACAGTATGTCCATCCCTTGCGTGGGTTTCATTCCAAACAGTCTTTTTTTTCCAGAATACATCAGACAGATTTACAACAACAGGGTGCGTCAAATATGTAGTCTTATGTACCTTGGAAAGCTTATTCGATTTTTCTTTCAGCGGACAGCCCAAGATGTTAAGATTTAACCAGAAGTGCTCCACTGACCCTGATTTGAAGGACTATGCACAGCAATGGACATTGCGCAACGGTCCTGAGTGTACACGAGGGAGATGGTTTTCTCCGTCAGACAGCTTCTGCCCCCTGGGAGCCTGAGGCAGACCCCTTCTGTCTTTTAAAAGGCATTCAAATCAAACTATGAACAACTCCGACATCTCACTGGTAGGAAGTATAGAGGTCTGACCCCCGGATCCCCAATCCAGGCCTGCAAAAAAATTTGAAGGCAAAATTCGAAACTGGCACAGAAGCACAGAGAAGTGGACTCGCCCATAAAGCCGGCAGACCAGTTTCAGCAGGATCAGCGCGGGAGCTTGTAACAGACTGGCTTCAGCTCTCGTGAGTCCTCACAATGTTATTAATGTTCTCCACTCTCACCCATGTTTTGCAACCGACAGCAACGCAATAAACAGAGGAAGTCACTTCTGGCTCGAGGGGTTTTTGTACATAGGCAGGCTGGCCACACTATACAATGCTAACAATGCTAACGCATTGTTCTTCCTTGTATTGTTTAGTGAAGCCTGGGACAATATTTACACATTATGTGCCAGCAGAGGACGTTATAGAAAACGACCCAGAAGAAAACAAACCCACAATGCACTGCTCTCTGGAGGTCACATCCTTCCCCCGCCGTTTTAGAAGGACATGGGAGGCAAAAGGAAATAAGAGCAATGCATACACTGCTCCCCAAATCACTGGTCCATTACTCCCCACTACAGTACCATCAGGCCTTTGACTCTCACTCTGTGGGTCATACAGTTGGCCATGTTATGCAGAGTAATAAACCCCCGGATTTAGAGAGCAGTTAATGCCTTGGATGAACTCTACTTCCTTTTCCGTGATGCTTTTTTCCAGTCCAGCAGCTGCAAAAACCATCCCACGTGAACCTATTCTCTTTTTCTAGGCAAAAGGCAAAAGCCTTGCTTCCCCTGACCTGCCTTGGATGGCTTCCATATCAGCAGTCAGCAGGTGTTGGGCTGCATGGTTGGGAATGCCACTGCAATATAACCCAGCACGACAGTCTGCATTTCAGCTGAGTTAGTCTGACCTGCTGCTCAAGTGCCGCTGACCCCGAAGCACCTTCTAAACTAGGGCTGTGCCATATAGGCTACCCAGACAATAATTATCAAATGCAATGACGGTCATTGCCACCGTGTGGCATACTGCCTTCCTGCCTTGTCTTTTTCTCTTTAATTATACCTGATGCGGAGGTAAACAACCATGCTTCAGAGGCCACGTGCCAGAGACCGTTATTGCATTCGATAATTATCATTGTGGTGTATTGCCCACCCCTATTTTAAACCAGCGTAACTTTTCAGTCATTGCTTACAGCCTTGCAAGGCCATCTCTTACTAATATGCAGACTGTGTGGTTGCATAGCCTCCCCCCTCCTCCAACCACTAGGGGCCCCGTTGAGCTGCTGTGTCCAGCACCAAAATTAAAATGACCAGTCTGATCAGCGCATCCCCATCCTATACAGACACCCCGCCCCCTCCCCTCCCCTCCCAGGGTCGAATGAAGCTGGAAAAGTATTTTACATTGTGTCCTGACTGCCAATTATGTACGAGTGAGCACTGTAAAAAGCTCTCCAACTGCCCCAGGCCGGCAGAGCGCAGAAGTGCACGTATTGGATTGTCCTGAGTAAATCAAATAGCACCTGCCTTAGCAATCGAATCTCGGTTGCCCAACTGACCAAAGGTGCTGCTGTTACTCAATGTGGTGCAGAAATCTTGCAAACTAGAACTTCAGCCCCTTAGATCAAGACTCCGGAGTTCCCCTAATCCTGCGATCGGGGGGGATTTCTTTCTCAGCCTAACGCAGGGCCAGAGAGCAGCCCTGCTATGTGGCGTGAGGGAGCTGAACATTTGTAGGAGCAAAGAAGTCTTGGCAGGCGTTGGTCCCAGCGGTCTGCTCCGGAGGGCTCTCAAGACTGCAAAACCGAATTCTCAGCAGCGCTTACAGAACCAGCCAATGCTCTCCGCCCCCTCCAGCCCCCTCACCATTCATCTAGGGCAGCTGTCGAGTAAATTTCCACCAGCCCCAAGCAAGCGCGGAAGCAAAATTCTAACAGTCGGTTTGTCAGTCCCAGCGCGTTTCGTGGGCGACGGTTTGACGCGCTGCCAAGACGAACAGCGAGAGGACGCCAAACGCAAAAGCCTGCACACCGCGCTAGCCGCTAGCCGCTGACACGAAGACCGCGCAGTCATCTGTGGCTCTGCCTTCCTGCGAGACTTTCGCCCTTTGTTACCATTATCAGCCCGACGGAGCGAAATGAAACGGTCTTTATGTGCAGCAGACGGCCCTCCCACCTGTGAGGAGGGAAAGACACAACATCACAGGGCAACAGTACAGCCCTTTTCTCATGTGAGATTCTCAGGCAGGTCCCAACAGGGCTCATTCCAAATCTGTCCCCACAATCCCATTCACACACTTCCATCTTTGTGGTCTTTAAAAGGCTTTCTGCAAATCCTTCAAAAGTCCTAATGAAGTGTTTGAAATTCACTTTTCTAAAGGCCTTAAAAGGTCTTAATTTGTCTTAAATACTTTCCAAATGTCTATATTTTTTGTGGTCGATTACTGGCATAACATTGACATGTTAACCCAATACTTGGTTTCTGAAGAAATGGATGGATATAAAGCTCCTTCTTTTGATGTTTCATGCAAATAAACAGGAAGGGGCATAATTCCCTTCATCTTTCGTAATTGGCGCCATTTTAGTTATCTTCACAAAAGAATATCAGGACTGGATATTCACATTAACATTTACATATTCTGGACAGTACTTCAAAAGCATTTCAGTGTCTTATTGCCAATTATTTGGCCTTAAAGTGCATGCCAAGTGATATCAGAAACCTCTTAAGAAGTTCTAAATGTCAATCTGTAAATCTTTCTCAAGTCTGCATAAACCCTCATTAAAAGGCACCAAGGGTGGTACTATAAGAACATAACACCCAGATGCTTACTAAGTCCTGCCAGCTGAATGGTCAATATGCATTTCTGCAGTGTGTATAGAATAGAATATTCATTTCTGCAGTATATATAGCTAGAACATAAAATACACTGATTATAAAATACGAGCCATTTTCAGTGCAAAGCAGAACACAAAGCCCATGTCCACTGAGGGGGCAAGCCATCATGCAGTGTACAGGACAGCGACACTGAGCCAAGAGCAAAGCTCGTGTTTCCCTTCATGTTCCCACAAACCTGCTTGTACAGTTTGAACGGGCGAGAAGCAGCTACCCAGTGGTCTGCTTTGGGCCTGAAAATCTGGCTGCTCTCTAAATGCCACCAAAAGGACAGGCTGACAGGACAGCAAAATGATTTACTCTGGAGCCCCCGGGAGTTGATAATGCCTACGGTGTCAAATATTTTTTGGCTGCCATATAAAATGAACTTCACAGTGATCACACTCGCAGGTCACATGGTGAACTGTTGATGGCTAGCTACCGAGACAGGCAAAAGTGAATTGGGAGGTTAAGAGAATGTATGTGTATTAGTGGTCACAGATATATGAGAGTCGGAGAGATAATGGCAACCATCTCAGAAAAGTTTAAGAATCAATGAATGATTTTCACAAATTTTTAATTTGTCATCCCTTTTCCATATCAAACTGTAATGAAAAAAGGCAATTGGGGCTACATGATATTTCACCTGGCTAAAGGAATTACCTTGTAATTCATAAGACCCTGTGCAACCCTGAATTCATGACATACTGCAACCTCTCAGGCCCTAAATACATCGGTAAAGCCTATTAACATGTGTTCTTTCTTATAAAAGAAGATACATGTTTCATCTAGGCCTACTTAACTGAAACTTAAAAATTTAACATCAAACTATATTCCTACCGCATATAAAATCATCCTTTCAACAGACAACTAAAATGAACTTCTTTTTCCTTCTCTAAACCTCCCTTCTCGGTCCACAATGCATTCACAATGATTGCACAACAGCCTAATACATGAGCATCAGCATCCATTCATTGGCAGTGCTAAACCCGTGTGGGTATGCTCTTGCAGCTACATTAGAGCTTCATGGCGCTGCACACAGTTTGTTACTCTGGCAAGTATGTAGCCAGCCATGTTGTGAAATGTGTGTCACAGCTTCATAATACTGATGTGAAAATAGACACGTACAACTTATGTTATTTTTAAACCGAATGGCTGAAAGAGCTATTCCCCAAACACAGTTAAACTCCCACAAGAAAATTATCGCACTACACTCTCGTCTCACTGCACCTGATCTTGTGTGTGTTTGTGTGTGTGCGCGCGCGTGTGTGTGAGAGAGAGAGAAGGAATGTGTGTGAGAAAATGTGCGTGAAAAAGTAAATGTGATAGAGTTGCAGTGGTTAGCCAAATATTTTCTGACATTGCCTTCCAAGCCCAATTAGCTGGATTTTATCCACGAATACCCCTTTTAAAAAAAAACAAAAAAAAACTTTTTGGCAATGGTCCAAGGAATTCCAGCTGGATAGTGGTGAGAGAGATAAAGCAAAGAACAGATAGGCTAGGGATTTAAAACAGAACTGAACAAGATGGAGAAATGGTACGGTAGAAAACGGGAAGGGAAAATGAAAATCTTCTTATGGTGTAATGCAATTTATTTAAAATATAATGTAAATAATACTTGCAGTTCCCTGACTTTTCAAAAAGATGTGTAACCCACATTTCTATTTTTTATTTATTCATAGGCATTTACATTTTTTACACTTCAATCTGTTATTTTAAATATTTGAATATTTGACCTCCCATTTAGTTTGTACCCCTTTGCTTCTTTTCAGGATTTTATTTAATTGCAAAGGGCACTCCCAAAACTGAGAGCCAGGCTCTCCGTGAGTTTCCCTTCAAATAAGTTAAATTTACAGAAATATTTTATTTGGCCACATAGTATTTTTTTCTGCCCCTGTCTACAACAGCAATCTCTGTGGCTGAGATTCGCAACACTTCACGCCATTGGGCTGTGTACAGATTTAAGAACTTTCCTAAAAGGCAACACACTTTCAGATGCCAGACCATGCTGGGAACAGCTTTCTGGAACACTGTGCCCTAGAACATCATATGCAACTGCTTCTGATGGCAGGCCGTGCGGCCATTTTCTGCCTGCTGCTGTCACTGTACAAGTGTTCCTGGGATCCATGGATGGAAATCCCAGGAGGGGCAGGGGGGACATGTCTTGCCCAAATAAAAAAATTAAAATCTAATGTCCGTCCCTATTATGATGTTGTTTTGGGTGGTGAGGTTAGTGTCCCCCTGAAAAAAAATCCTAAAAAAAATTTAGAGCTTGTTGCCCCCCCCCCGCCAAAAGTTGAAATATGACCTTTTCTAGGATCAGCAATACTTTAGGCTACAAACGCCTGTGTTGAGTGGTTTGAGAGTACAATTACACACAATGTCCTCTGGTATTAATCTTCCACATGGTTTATTTCTGCCCTTGCAAAAAATAGAGGTTGGATGTCATCCAAATATTGCGCAATGATAGCCTTTTCCATTTGCACAAGCTTGTAATGACGCCAGCTCCTGGAACAATATAAAGGTTGAGAACAACAGACTCCCCCATCTGAAGGCTTGGAGGGCCCACGGACCAAACAGGCATCCGGCCCGCAATCAAGAGAACACCGTGTACTCCAAACAGGGGCTGACCATCAGGGCACTACGGCCAGAACAATGCAGGCTCTCTCCCACACACACCCTCTGTGCCAACAGGGATCCTAACTTATTGGAGGCTTTAAAAATAACACGCGGTCCAGCCAGCAAGAGCTCTGGTTCAGTGGGGCAGGCCAATGCCACGCCCACCCCTACCTCCCAAAATCTTCACTTACATCATACTGTCCTGCAAGGGCATGCATTTGGGTGTAACAGTACACGTATTCGTACCAAACCATTCAGTACTGGTATTTCGGCTCAGTAGGCCTCCATCAACGCACCCGCGGAACGTTTTTGTGTTGAACACAAGTTCAAAACTCCGAGTTCCCATCGATGACTAAAGATTTGCAAATATTGTGTTTGCAGAGTTGTCAGTTCGGCCCAGTTTAATCGGTACAGCACGAATAGATAGCGCCCAGAATAGTCTTCCTAAATAAATGATGAGCCATTAATAAAAATGTCTGGATAAGGAAAGTGTAAGTAAAACGGATTTGAAACATAAAACTGTGACGAGCAGTAGCCACATTTTTTTTGGTGGTGCTGTGCCCAACACGGGACAATACCGTAGTGAATATTAGTAATGGGAAAGCTCTATACTGGCTCATGCTGCCAACTCCAGTCATGCAGCATTATTCCACACACAAAACGATTTGCCAACACTAAACAAATGTGAGATTTGAGTTGAAAGGGCCAGTGGATCCAAGCTGATCAGTAACTAGACCCTATCAGCGCAGGTTGAGGAGGGCCTGCAGGGCTGGCTGAAATGCTTTTGCACGTGTTATTAATCACCTTTCTCAAGGTAAACCACTTTTGCCGCACCTCGGTCCAACGAAAATTTTTTTTAACCAACTACAAGCTACGACTTTTATTAGCCTATCTACTGCATGCGCCATCTCTGTGAGGTATGCAAGCGTAACGCTTCCCACAATTTCTTCTCTTCAAGTGTAAATTAATCCCATCGACTGAGCGCAAGCGAACACGCCAGGTAAGATTTACACAAGTCTGACTCATATATAGCCAAGCCAACTACCAAACTATAGGATTGAGTAGTCTGGGGGGGGGGGGGAACTACAATCGATATTGTAGGCTATAACCGAGAATAAGCACTTTAGCACACACGTGTAAATTTCGCAATTCCACACGGGCTCCTTGCATAACATTTATTCTACAACTACATGATAAACGCGGCCTGTTCTGTTGACCGAACATTTACAATGCAGCGCTAAACTTAGCAAACACTAAAGCGAACCCCTGCACGAACGAACGGGTAGCTAGCAGCTACCTTGCTAGACTAACACAATACAAGATTACCATAGAAGGTTACTGTAACGTTAGTTAGAAAACATCAACCAATGTACTATTAAATCAATTTAATAAACTTACTTGACAAAAAAAATATTAACTGAGATCTAGCTAGATAATACACAAAAGCATAAAAGGCCCATATTATATTAAAATGTAACACGTCACTATCTGGTGGTGGAGCAGATGACGTTACCAAAATTATAAGATCAATGTGTTCTTTTTAGAATTCTGGCCAGTCATGAATGCACAGCTACAGAACACATACATAGCCTACATAAAAGTAATAACAAACGTCTTTAATTCAATTTTAGTCTGCATGAGAGCTCAGCAATGGTTCAAAGAGTTTGAGAAATGTCAAGATTGCACATGCAAAAATTAAACACTGTTGTCGCTGTGGACATCGCAGTATTTCGAAAAAAGCATTAAGCATTGCTAATCTGTCTGGCTAACTATATCGGCAATTGAACCACTGCACCCACCAAACAAATTAAATAAATACCTAGCTAGCGAGATCATAGTTGTGGGCTATATCACTTGAGTGGCTAGTTAGCATGCTATAGCAAGTGTCAAAGCTAAGTTGAAAAGACCAAAACACCGATCTTCCATGGTAGCGACATTCTTGTAATAAAAATTCATACAACGCAGAATCTTACCTTTTTTCGTCCGGTTCCATCTCTGCCTCCATGACGTTTGATTATAATGATAAAGTAAAGTAAGCAACTAGCTCTCGCTCCTAGCTATGAGCTTGTTATTGTTTATGACATGTACTTGCGCACTGAGAGAAATTTGAGAACCAAGTCTAACCACGCCCCATTTCATTGTGACACCTCCCCTTTCCCCCAGGGCTTTCTTACTGGCTCAGTCTTTTTTATTTTTTTAATGATTTCTTTCCAGAACAGAATGTACAAATAAGGAAACAAAAAGGCGACGTAAACATTAGAACAGTTGAACTGAACTAAAAGGATATTGAACGACTTATTACACTGATACATTTATACATTCAACAAAATAAAATAAGTATCGTAAGACATTGATTTATAGATTTTATTGCCTTTTTTGTTAATATGTTTCACATACTTGAGGGATTTAAAATAATTTCCAAAATCACTGATGAAGTATGTGAAACATGGATACGCTTTTCCATTTGAAGATGTGAATATTATATTTACCCAGAATAATTAATAAATTCAATTCAATGTGTCTTCCTGAAGGCTATCCATGTTCAAAAGAATAAGTGTACACTCAAAATTAGGAAGCGATTTAAAGGATACCCTTGCCTGTATAATCCACCCAGAACTGTTTTGATAAAGGACAGGAGTAAAACAGATATTCAATATTTTTTACCTGAGAATAGCAAAATGTACACTGCTCCCTATCAAATTGCTTTAATTACCTTAAAACAAGTCTTTTTCTAACATTTGGAGGAACAGTGCAGGATAGATTTTTTTTTCATTTTAAGGGATTGGAAGGAAGATCAACCTAACATGAAAATCTACGTACTACATTTAATAAAATATTTTTTTTGGCATATACAGTACTGAGGAAGGCTTAGGCCAAAACATTTGTGCATGTGGGGCCTTCATACATGGAAACAATAAAACAATAGTTTATAATATTCTAGTGAATGCTATTGTCTCTTTTGTTTAATAAAATTACCAATTAATTTGTTATTGAATTTCCAATCAGATCTTATGACATCATCAATTTTGAAGGAAGGTAGGGAAGCCTTCATAGCTGGAAAAAAAAGATACTATTTTGAACGGACTTAAATAAGGCAGTAGGTACAGTCTTACATACGTATGTTATGTTTCAGCATCACATGCAATAAAAAAATAACCTTTTCAGAGACATAAATATCATTTACAAAAATGTGAGACTTGTTTATGGAAATTTGAGTTTTATAGGCACTGGCTCAGTATTGTGCTTGGTGTGGGTTCATCCAGTATGTTGGATGTTGTATAATTTTAAAATAAACTTACAGTAAGGATTACATGATTATATATTTTTGATTACTTAAACATACAACATAGAGTATACATGCATACATACAAGTACACAAACACTAGCACAAACAAACACCACATGTGTGCGCGCGCACACACACACACAAACACACACACATACACTCTCCATATGTTTACCACACAGAAGGACATGCAGTGAGTATATTGCAGTTACACATTTTTTAATGCAGTATTTTCAGGAACATGCAAATTAAAATAGTTTTAAGTTACCTTGCCACAGGGAAGGTAATACAGTGCCCCCTGGAGGACAGTGAAATCCACTACAAGCTGTGCTAGCCAGTCCCACTGGCATCCTTCCAGGCCCAAGGAAATTGCAGGGTTCAGAGGGGAGCCAACACCCATCCAGAGCCCACAACAGGAATGCAGGCAGGGTACTCTCATGCATGCTGGGATAGGCTCCAGCCCCACCGCAACCCTGACCATTTCAACGTATCACACATGTTGTTCTTATTCAACTGTAGGCAGTGAGCCACCACTTCCAAATTATCTGCAAATTACTTTCTCCCTACAAGATGCACCAAATGAGCATTATGTGCATTTGAGTGTTTCAGTGTATTCCAAACTTCAGAGCAAAATTGGTAATAATTTAGGCCAGGTTTACCTGAACTACAGAACCTATGTCAAAAAATGAAATGCCTTTTTCTACAATTCTTGGTCATTTTCATCTTGCCATTCATTAATTTATATGTCATTCATTAATCATTAATTTAACCTTATATGAAGGTTAAAAACACTGAGGGTTAAAAAATAGTGGCAGAATGTATGTAATGGGCAAGTGCCTATCCATTGTACTACACATTTGCCCAGTGTTGAACACTTTTAAAAAAAATGCAAATATATATTGTGAGGTATATGCTTGAGAAGATCTTTTAACGGGGCAGGTTGGTCTATTTTCCACCACTGAAACAGCACATACTGCTTACTAACCTGCATGCAAAGAACTGATTTGAATGATTAAAAGACAGAGAAGCATGCAATCATCAAAGATAAACCTGAGAACTGTGTGTCAAGTAACTGACAAAATCACAGGAGTGAGGAGCACTGTGGCAGGTATAGTCAGAATGTTGGCATTTTGGATAGGGAAGAGTAATTTGATCGACCAGTGTAAATTTCTCTGATAGTTCCCCTTGAATGTTTTACTTCTCAGCTGTTTTTTGTTGCAGTTTTGATATCTGTGCTCTTGCAGACATGTATATTTGCAGTACTTTGCTCCTAATGAGTGTTAGTGTAGTGATTTAGGGGAGAGTTTTTTCATGTTCGTTTCAATTGTACCTGCCAAAAAAGGCCCTCTTAACCTTGTCAACACCGCCATGTCAGAATGGCATAAGAAATTACACCATTTACCCCACCCTCCACCACACCCATTTCTTCTCCAATTTTGTATGGGCTGTGACCAGCAGTCATAGAACAACTTTAGAGTTTAGCATTTTAATAACAGACTTTACATATACAAACTAATCATATCCTTTGTCACTTATTTCATCACTTCAGGCATAAGTGTTTAGTGTTTAATGCACGCTGTAAAAACCAACAATAACAATAACAAAAAAAAAAAAAAAACAGGATTACATGCTATGGATTTTTGCAATTGTTAAAAGTAAAAGGACTGGGAATGTTTTCTCCTCCATCATGTGAAACAGTGACTTGTCATTCCTGCAGTGATAAGCAAGGCAAGTGTAGCCATCGATGCACAACAAGGAATCTTTACGAGCGTTTTAGTGCTCCCACTTGAATGGCACCCAAACGTCATGAAGAACACAAACACGCACAAAACGGACATGGCTCTCTGGGATCAGACCGAGCCGCAACGAGAATGTGACTGAGCTTTCCGGTCATGCCGCGGGTGTCCTCTACACACACACGGCTATACTGCTTCGCTTGGGTCTCCTCTGCATTTCACTCGTTATTACTGTCTGTCCGTCCGCCAGCGTCATCTAAACTCACACAGGAGCGAACGCATCTGGGATTTACATCCTTTTAACGGCACACATCTAATCGTGGCCACCAGTCCAGCTTCAGTGCATTGCGGACACCGGCGTAGCTGATGAATACACGAACCGTTTTTGCTTTTGGTTGAATATCTTGGCTTTTCGTCGTACGTGCGCTACTGTATGTCAGAAGAGCACTAGACCACATATGCCTTTTTCTTTACGAATTCAGAGTCAGCCATTAATGTGCAAAGTCTTGCAAGAGGCAATGTAGGCGTTAGCAGCCTGTGTGGTGATACACTAACGTAGCGTGCATTCTGATACTGTTTGTTAATACCTGTGTGTAAATGGCTGGAACAGGCCTGGCCATAAAGCAAGTGGCCCACCGTTAAGGGCATGGAAACCGTGGAAAGACGACACTGTACACTGCGTGTCTGTCATTGATACTGCAGAATACACACTTCTTAGCAGACGTGCCATACATGTTTGCTTTAATGGACATGACAGTTTGAGGAATTCTAGCACAAAAGGACACAACTTACTCGATTTCCCTAATCTCAGACATTCAGTTTAACTGCATCTCTATTTACAATACGTGTTTTTTTTTTTTAATATATTAAATTTTTTTTGTTTTCTTCCTCTGACTCATAAGTTCCATACATCTAGACTTCTGGATTTATAGTTTTCTGAATATGTACAATATAAATTACTACAGTCTGTTGTGTTAAAATAAATAAGATACAACGGCCGTGGCTTTCGTAGTGTTTGCAGAGAAAGCGCAGTGAGCTCCTCCGCGGCTCCAGGGAAGGGCAGCGGTCCGCCATTTTGTCGTCTATCCGAGGAGTGGAAGAAGCGATGAAAGAAGGGAGAGGGACGAGAAGGGATACGCTGCAATGCCGCGTGGTCTCTGCCCCGGAGGACTCTTTAGCATATTCACAAGTCTGGCCCCGCCCAGGGGGAGGGGCAAGGTCGGAGCTCCGCCCCCAGCTATACCACCGTGCCACTGGGAGAGTTCCCATTCTGTGCTGTCAAGTTCTGCGGAGGGAATGGGAGACAACAAGAAACAAAAGGTGAACAATGGATTCACTAGTCATGTTCACAAACCTGAAATAGAGGACCTTTGTTTCCATCATTTGAAAACAGGATTTAAAAGGACTTTCAGTGGGCTTGAACCAACCCATAGTCACTATTGCAGTGTAATTGCAGAGATCATACTGTAGGTGGCGCATTAATCAGTTTTAAGACTTAATATTTGACCACACTGGAAGCGGAGAACCCCACACTTTGACAGTCTCCACGACGTTGGCCGGACGTTAAGGCGACGCTGACCCAACGCTGCCGGAGCACTCACCGCTTTCCCGGGCCGCGCCCAGGTGCAGATGAGGCCCTCCTGGCAGGCGGTGATGATGCAGTCGTCCATGAAGACCAGCACGGTCAGCCGCTCGTGGGCGATCTTCTTGCAGACCAGCGGCTCCAGCAGGGGCACCTCGTGCATGCGCGGGCACAGCGTGGTGCCCAGCACCTTGGCAGCGTCCAGGCGGCTGTTTCGGGGCACCAGGTTGATCTTGTCGTTGCTCTTGCTGATGTTGCCCAGGCTGTGGTAGTGCTTGTGCTCCTTGTCCCCCCCTCCCCCGCCCCCACCGGACTTGTCCGACTTGCGCTCCTGCAGGGTGAGCGTGGCGAAGCGGCCGATGCTGAAGGGCACGCCCCCACCGGTGCCCCCGCTGCCCCCGTCTGTGCCCCCCTGGGTCTTGGAGGCGTTGGCTACCGCCGGGTGGGGCAGGGAGTTGGAGCGCGAGAGGGACCGGGGCAAGGGCAGGGGTGGATGCGGGTGCGGGTTGGAGGGGTGGTGGTGGCCTTCCACAGCCCCGCCCCCTCCGCCGCCACCACTCAGGTTGTTGCTGCCGCCACTGACCGACGGCGGGATGGTGGAGCCGAAGGTGTTGGTGAGGGCCCGGGACAGGGGCAGCCGGGGGTACAGCACATCGTCCGTCAGGTCCCACAGGCAGAACTGGGTGTCCTGCCCCACGGACCCGAAGCGGTAGGTGACGGAGGTGGCCCCGCCTTTGGAGCTGTGCCTGGAGAGCCGGGACAGGGTGCTGCTTGTGCGCACCCGCCCAAAGTGCAGCGCCCCCTGCAGGTCCTCCTCGCTGCCGCTCAGCTCCATGGGCTCCTCGTCCTCCAGGCTGGTGGTGAAGGGGTCGAAGGCCACCACGTTGACCCAGGACTTGTGGCCGTGGCCGCGGGCGACCACGCGGCTCTCGGCGAAGGACCAGACGGTCACCAGGTCGTCCTCGCCGCCCGTGGCCAGGTACTTGCCGTCGGGGCTCCAGGAGACGCACAGCAGGCCGCCGAAGTAGCTCTTCATCACGCCCTGCAGCTCCATGGAGTCGAAGTGGAAGACGCGCAGGCAGCCGTCCTGGCCCACGCAGGCCACGTGGATCCCGTCGGGCGAGAAGGCGAACTCGTTGAGCCCGCCCTCGCCCACCGCCCAGCGCAGCAGCGGGTTGCGGGGCGTCTTGGTCTTGCAGGCGTAGACGGCGAAGCCCTCCCCCTGGCGCAGGAGAGAGTACTGGGGCGTGGCCGTCCCGCAGGGGTGCTCCACGTTGTACAGGTACAGGTGCCCGCTGGCGTGGGACGCCAGGAACAGGTTCTCCGACTTGGGCAGCCACTTCAGGCACGTCACCTTGGACTTGTCTATCAACCTCTGGAACGGCAAGGTTCGGGGAGAGAGGAGAATTAAGATGAACAGCCTTTAAAAGTTATTTCTACGTCAAGAATTACAGTCAGATCCATTACACTAACCCGCTTTCTGAAATATTCTAAAGGTCAAAATGAGGTCAAATTTGATCTGTTATACAATATTTGCGGATATGTGCTTTTCTTCAGCATTCGTTTAAAAGCTCAAATGTGTGATATCTAGCCCATAGTGCAAAACCAGCACTTGCACCTGTCCCTTTACCCACTAAGCAACTTGAGAGACCATTAGGTGAATCCATTTCAATTGTAAAGTGGTTTTAGGACAGAACACTGGCTAGAAGTGGTCCGGGAAAAAATAAAATATTTTTAAAAAACCATACTTATAAACATTATGTAATTTCTGATAAATGATCACATCTACACTAGTACCTCGGAGTTATGGACTGAACGGTCAATCAAGTAGACAAACGCTTTCAGTTTCTCTGTAAACAGACAGGTTGTATTCTTTATGATATTACCTTAGTTTTAATTTTTTTCCCCAGAGTGCAAGACAGGTAGCTTTTTTTCAGTTGCATAGACTGGTTTTTATTATTTTTTCATTAGAGAAAAAAATATCATGTTCTAATGATACCCCCTTTTATTGGTTTAATATTAGTTTTTAACATAATAAGCCTAGAGTAATCCCAGGGACCATTCCAATAAATTAGGGAATTTCATTGAAATTGGTACATTTTGAATTCCCCCCATTATCAAAGTGTTAGAATCTCTAATGTTCTACTGTAATCATTATATCCAACAAGGAGGAGGCAGTTCTAATCAGCATGGGTAAAATTCTGAGATATCCACGTTATGGTCTAAGACACAGGTGTCAAACTCAGTCCTGGAGAGCCACGGTGTCTGCTAGGTTTTGGGGTGTTCGACACAAGTGTTTCATTTAAGTCATTGATTGGCTGAGGGATCTACACACCTTGTTCTCAAGGCCTTAATTGCCAGCTGATTGGAAGGATACGCACAGACACTGCGGCCGTCTTGAGATTCAGTTTGACACCCCTGGTCTAACATGTAACATTCAATACTCATGTCAGGGTGACATTAGAGCAACGGCCAATGGCATTCCACGACAGCGCACACACGCACCTCCTCGTTGAAGAGCTTGCTGGTCTCCTTCTTGATGGGGTCCAGGTACTGCACCTGGCCGGCCGAGAAGCCCACGATGAGGGACACGCTCTCGGCTGTGGCCGAGTACTGGTTGAAGTCATGGCAGGTGGGCTGGGTGCCCTTGTAGATGCGCTTGTCGATGGGCTTGCTGAGGTCCACAGCCTGTGAACATGTGTTTGGGAGGGAGGGGGGGGGGGATTGTTTAGATAGTGAACCAAGGGCTGCAACGAAGCTCATGCACGTGGGTGTTCGATCCAGCCTGGAGCAGCCGATCTGAAACTTCAACACTCCTGTTCACCTTGATTTCACCATAGTTAGCTCATTGTTGCAAAGGAGTACGTCTTAAAGCTCACCAGAGTTGTAAATTTTAACTCCCAAGCATGGGATTCTGCTCTTTTAATCGGCAACTGTTTTACCCCCCTGTTTTACCACGGACACCTGCACACTGTGCAAGCAGCACTGCAGCTGAATTGCGCAGGTGTTTCTCACTACAGGACACACAATGCTTCAGGAGAGGTAGCGCTTCCCACTGAGGACAGTCAGTAACCACTGGGTGCCTAGCAACAAGCTGGGAGAAATTCATACATGATAATCCCAGGAACCTGTCTCACTGATGCCAACTCTATCCCTGGCAGGGCTAAACCAACTACACCCTGACTCTCTGGATTCCTGGTCATAACTGGTAGCCAAGACTAAAACCTACCTATGCTCATGGCAAGTGTCTTTAATGACTGATCCACTTTGGGGAACTCATATTCTTCAGAAAGACATCTAACCAGAAAACCCCTGTTGTATATAATGGTACCATACACACAATCTAAAATGTCACATTAAATAATCCAAACATATGCAATAAACTTCCCTCCCTGAAAGAGGAACTATACAAGACGGTGTAAGGAAAAAAATTCACATTTTGCAGAATTGTGACCAGGCTTGCTTGAGTCATCCCTGAATTCGTCTCCCTGTCGTATTTGTCTCACCTTAGCCCTATAGACTGACCAGGAAACAGCACCACCTTGCTAGACGTTAACCTATTCCTTCCTGGAAGAAAGGGTAAAATTATGGAGCTCGATGCAAGCACATTGATTGGCAACTCTCGATTCGCTGTCCACCTAGTGGTTGAACTATTTAATACAGCGTGAAATACTGTACTGTCATTCCCCATATACAAGGGATACCTCATTTATTTTTCATGCATTGTAAACAGATGCACTCCCATCCACGCATACGTTATGCAGAACCTGCACTGTACAACTGATCTGGTGCATATTCCAAACAGACTGATCTTTTTAAGGAAATATTTTAGAGTTAAAAATAGGTCAACAAATAGCCGTTTCCGTTGACCGCAGAATTGGCGTGACAATCGGTAAACTTAAGTGACCACTGACGTGGTCCAAGGCGTGAAATCAACAGAAGGCATTTATGAACATATTGCACACATCTATAGAAATACAAATATTATTCTGTTACCATTTTTAAAACGATCCAATAACACTGATATTAAAATTATTCGGCGATGGACATCCCTAACCGATGGTCCCCACGCATTGAGGGAAGCTAGGTTTATGCTAGCTGTTTCTGCATTCGCATCGGCTGGTTCAGTTAGCTACATTAGCTTTCTAATACATGGCTATCCGGCTGGTTTAGGTTGAGTCATGTTATATTAGTCAACTAGCATGTAACACTCAGCACACAAACGTTATTATGAGAGGGAGAACGTGGTTAACGAATGTCAAATGTGAGTAAACTCGATGCTAAACACTACGAGCAATGTACAAGCATCTCTCTGCAGGCGTCTGTGGTATGATTACAATTTGGACAAATGCGCCCAACCCAGTGCATTTCCCAGTGTGTACTAGTTATAAAAATTATCTTTGCGTTAATGTAACGCATTGTTAGCTAACGTTGGTTAGCGACGAAGGATATAACCAGCGAACATTAACCATTAAAACATATTTGA
The DNA here is from genome assembly GCF_018555375.3 of Anguilla rostrata. Lineage (NCBI taxonomy): Eukaryota > Metazoa > Chordata > Actinopteri > Anguilliformes > Anguillidae > Anguilla > Anguilla rostrata. The sequence goes on from NC_057944.1 coordinate 28,757,014, forward strand.
GCAACATGACTAACTTAGCATCTAAGCAGCTAGGTTTGTTGGCTCAATTTGATTCCCACCTATGTAGTCTGCTATCCATGATAGTGTGAAGTATTAGCTAAACGACTAACGTTATATTTATGATAAGAGGTTTAGTTGGTAAGTCAGGTGTCTCACCTTCTTTATGTTTGTGTACGTGTAGAAGTAAAGTTCTCTTCCAATGTTGAAGCATACTCGCTCAGATTCTTCACCCGGGTCTTCCGGCTGAAGCTTTACCATTGAGACCCTAACCGGGGGCAGGAAACCGGCCGGAGAAGAGTTGGTTGCGGCGGTGGCAGAGGAAGCAGACCCGGGCCCCTGAACTGAACCTCCACCGCCACCACCGGGTATCGATCCCGTTCCAGCCCCGGGACCCACCGCTGCACTCGTGGAGGGGCCCCGGGTTATCCCACCCCGTTGTTGTGAATCCGAGAGGGTAAGCAGTTTGTAAAAACCCTCTCTTGTCCGGAACTGGGATTTAATCTCATTGATATCCTTTAGGGCGCCTCCATCACCGGCCATTTTTAATACAAACAAGCCGCACAGGAAACGGAGACCCTGACCTGGAAATACTGATCAAAAACTACAATAACAATGGGGGCATGAACGTGGATTCAGTCATTCTTTCAATTAATCAAGTGATCATGCAAAATTATTAATATGCATGTAGTTTCAAAACCTTATGGTAGCACGCCTCTTTCTTCACTGGAATATTTATACTCCCTAGCAAACTAACGTTAGCTACAGCATTTGCTATTTCTGAGAATAAACTTTGAGGAGGCAAGTAGATCAGATTGGCTAGATAATATTACATGCAGTAGCCGGGCGGCCTTGTCCGATTCATAACAGCGAATAACAAAACATAAAATTTGCTCTGTGTCTCCAAAAAATGTCAGTGTGGTTGGAAAACACCTTGATGTTCCTGCGCTTATGTGGAAACAAGTCTTAGCCTTCCCTACACAATCCTTGTTGACAGTTCCAATTCAAACTTTACAGTATACAAAGCAACATGTATGGTCCAATAATATTTGGAAATGGGTTCTAACTACACGATTGTAAGAAATAAAGCAACGTAAATTAGGCTGGAAAATAAAGAACATTTTCTTCTCAGTGGACGAAATACCAATACCTTTAGTTATACTAAGGTGCAAAATGCTAAACAAGTGTAGAGACCGTTTCTGTATTGCGCTCTTAAAAGTATACTTAAATAAATTCACCATCAATTACACGGTTTTGATTGGGTGCAGTAGATCATACGTTGAAAGTAGAGTAAACCCTTAATTGAAAATGATTTGGACATGTTTTATATGAAAAGACACATTGGTGAAGGTGAGTAATAGAAAAGACGTTTTGTCACTTTTTAATAAATAAGCCACTTTAAAGAGAAGTTCACATTGGACTGCCATACATTTAGATGACTACAGACACAACCGTTCAATCACAGAAGCTCTGACTCGTCCATTTTGAGTAACTCAGCAAGGAGAACACATGCTTCAGTGTGTGTGCTGGCCAGTGTGCTGAACAGTGGAGAAGGCGACATTATAAAAGAGTCTTTATTGACTGATGGTTATGAATACATGCATTTGTCTGAGGGTTTCAGGACATCCTCACTGGAGTGGGAGCTCTCTGGCAACCCGCCGTTCAGCTGCACACCAGGGAACTAGATGAGTGTGTGTGTGTGTATGTTGAGACTGTGGGTCAGTATATGCCTGCTTGTACATTTGGCACACCTTTTTGTATAAGGAACGGAGGGGTGTGTATTTGTCTGGGTTGCGCACACGTGGTTTGTGCAACTAGTACATCCTGTCCCCTGATGTGGATAGAGTTAAAGCACAGTTTCAACATGGTGCGTTCCTCAGAACACAGCGGGTACAGACAGGGCCTCCACCGAGCCGGTATGTGTCCGCCGCTGGACACGCTGATGAAAATCATGAGGTAACGGGGACGGCCAACGTCTTCGGGGAAGGCCCGTTGCTATCGCCAGGCGGCGGTCCTTCCCTCTGGTCTGCCGGGACGTCCGGGCTTAGGGCGCGGGGGTCAGGTTCTCTGCGATCTCCAGGATGTACAGGTTGCTAAGTCCCGACTGGTCCTCGCACTGCCGTGTTTCCATGACAACCATCCTAGGGGAAGAAAGAACACATGACACAGCGTTCTGTCAGTGCTTTTCTTCGCAGCAACACAGGCTCGAGTGGAAGCTCAGGGCTGTGTCTTCACAGTGTGGCTGGTACTATATATGGGTCTGTTAGCTCCATTGGATATAAATAGGTTCACTGGATAAATAGGTAACCTGTGTGGGATCCACAGGGCAAAATCTCCCAGCATGACACAGGATTAGCAAACCATGCAAACGACTGATGCCTTGCTTACCTGTGCCAGCTTGTGCAAACATTTGAATTTAAGCCAGGGTGAGATCACAGTCTGATATAGATTTTTGTAAACACTAAACCCCATTCCACTCGATTTGTGTATCACTTGTACAGAATAGAGTCTGTGCCTGTATTGTTGGTCTGAGTGCACATGTCTGTGACTGTATCAGTGCTTAAAAGTGCCCCACAGTAGAGGAATGTCTCAGTGTGCTTGCATGTTTATGCTGAACTGAACAGGTCTGTGTGCATGTTTGTGTGTCAGTGTTAAACTGTGGGAATGTATGTGTTTGTGTCGGTTCCCTGCAGTGTAAGACTGCTCATTTTGTGTCTCTACCCAACGGCAGGGGTGTTGAACTCCAGTGCTGGAGTGCTGCAGTGTCTGCAGGTATTTGTGGTTTCCTGGAGAAGAAGGTGTGTGGACTCCTTAGCCAATCAATGACTTAAATGAATCACTTGTGCTAAACCACACCAAAAACCAGCAGGCGCTGTGGCCCTGCAGGACTGGCGTTTAACACCCCTGCCCTACAGTGTAAGTGTGTGATTGCATCTTGGAGTGCCAGTGCTACAGTACTGGTGTGTCTGTGCATGCAAGTGTGCATGCATGTGCATGTGAATGTCGCAGTGAGTGTGTGGAGGTGTACACACCTGTCTGACCCCACCAGGCGGAAGGTCTTCCTGGGGTCTGTGACCTCCTGCAGCACGTCAGAGAAGCTCTCCCCCCTGCGCTGCCAGCCGTGCCTCCAGACAGCCAGCAAGGTGTCCTCGAAGAACACTGCAGAACACAGGCAATGCCCCGTGAGAACTCCTGCTCTGATGATGCCTTTCCCTGGTGCAGTTCTCAAAGTATCCACCAGGTCCGGCATTGGGGGTCAGTTTGTGTCACCCTGAGAATCTAACAGCGTAGTTCTGCAATGTGACCCCCTCTCAATGCACACTTACCTGCTGCCTCCACAGCGAAGGAGAAGTTTGTCTCAGACTGTATTTTCCTCTGGCTCTTCGGCACCCCCTCCAGGCTCACAATGTGCACTGACTCTGAATGGAGAGATACAGCCACTCTTTTACATTTGGAAATAGTGGTGCCTGTCTCTTCATTCGGGTTATCAGCCTTAGCATTCAACAACAGGCATTTAGCTCTCAACACGCATTGATAAAATTTATTAATAACAATAAATGTAACGATGGAAAAACATGTTTTGTGAATGATGCTTCATTGTTACTTACTCTCAATCAGCACCAGAAGTGTGCTACTGTCGAGCTGGTTCACTTGCATTGCACTAGGGGCTGTGTTACCTGGAGGACACACACACACACACACACACACGGGTTTGTTATTTTTATAGCAGCTCAGTTTGACATTTAATAATATTCACCGTATATATATTTTTTCTCATTCAAAGCGACCAGTGTTACGATCACCTTCCTGGCCTTGCCCTATGCCAGTCCTCACCTGAGCCAGTGCTGCAGAACCAGGAGGTGTTTGAGTTGAGGTTGATGCAGTCCAGCTGAACAGGCTGGGCAGCAGTGGGGCCCCTGGCCACCCCAATGCAAACCAGGGGATACTCCTGATCTGGTGCCACCAGCATCTCAAACACACGCAGGGGACTTGGCAATGGGAAGTCGAAGTGCTGCAATACACACAGCATGTCAGTGAAATGGGAAAGAACCAGGGGTAGAGACAGTAGGCGTGATAGAGGAGACCGTGGTTATGTCTATAAGGTGGTAATGGGTAGAACTGGAGGTATTTTGGCATTTTATGCAAAGAAACACCCAGGTCTACCGCATAAATATGCTGTAAAACATAATGTGCAGAGGAACAGTGAAATCACAAATCAAGCATATTTATTTATTTTTTTAGCACTGCCCTTAATGTGAAGCATTGTGTGGTATGTAAGTTTTGTGTAGCGCTTCGGGGGTCCCAGGCTGTGTGAGGGTCTGAGGTTAGACAGTGAAGTGGAGACATTCTGCATAGATCAGGGCTGAGAATAATGGTGGCCGTAGCTGTGGGCGGGGCTGCGGTGAGGCTAGGCGGGGCTTAGTGCCGCCACTCACCTTGATGAGCATGAACTTGTGCAGCGGATCATACCACTGCAGGAGCACCACGCTGGACTCCAGAGCACCACACAGGAACACGCAGCCACGCTGGGAATTTTGGGCTAAGGAGGGCGGAGTCGGGAAATGTTTTAATTTCATAATGAGTGGAGGTGGTAAACCCCAGGGAGGTTCAGAACAAGAAACACGTATCATCAATCATGTCTTCAGGTAGCTCAGGGGTGCACAACAAGGGCCAATCCATTTCAGGATTTTGTGCCAACATTTCCCAACATTTATTGAATTGGCCCAATCATATCTTGATCTGACGTGTGTATAAGCAACAGCTAAAGTCACAGTCTGCAAGTGTATCCTAGTGATTTCACTGTGCTCAAGCACAGGAGTGAAGCAGCATAGTTTATAGAGCTGTAAGAAATGGTAATCGGTTGGAACAAAAACCAGCACACAGATCGGCCATCCGGGACCGGAGTTGTGCACCCCTGAAGTAGCTTATAGTTAATTTCAATTGTGTTAGGAGTTTAAGGTAGCATACCCTTAATTCATTAAGCTTTCTTAAGTCTTTAGGTTAACCTCATTTAATGCAAGATGGACAGGCCTCCACTATCAGAAATTACTACTTAATAATGTTTAGAATGCCAAACACTGTAAATGTTTAAAAGCAGAGCAACACATCTTCTAATTCAACTTCCATGTTGCGCATTTATACATATCAGCATTGTCATGTTTTCTTTTGCCATTGCAGAGTTAATTCCTGGTTTTCCCTGGCTACGGTACATGGGACACGGAAGGTGCAGGGAAACATTTGTGGGTGAGTCGCCATGTTCCAGTGCTGTTTGTGCGTTTAAATCCAGGTCATGTTTGTGGACTCACTCACCTACTGAGCAGGTTCTGCAGCCCTTGGTATCTGGTATTTTACTGGACACAGTGAACTTCCTGCGATAAGACAAGACGTGCACACATTGGTCAGATCATTTGTGCATGTTATTCTGTTATAAAATTCAAGTGGTCTCCATGCCCCTTTCTCCCAGCAATTTTCTCTTTGCTTTTTATTTATTTCTCTAAATGTGTCACTGTAATACAGTCAAAAAAATGATCCTGTCCTGGCCTGAGAAAATGTATGTGATATTTTTGATTTGACAAAATAAAGTATGTAGGAGCATGGAGGTTTATTAGCAGCAGGGGGAATCAAAAACAGCCCTGTGGCTGTGTGTGCCCGCTGGTGCTGTGTGTGCCCGCTGGTGCTGTGTGTGCCCGCTGGTGCTGTGTTTGCCCACTGGTGCTGTGTGTGCCCGCTGGTGCTGTGTTTGCCCGCTGGTGCTGTGTGTGCCCGCTGGTGCTGTGTTTGCCCGCTGGTGCTGTGTGTGCCCGCTGGTGCTGTGTTTGCCCGCTGGTGCTGTGTGTGCCCGCTGGTGCTGTGTGTGCCCGCTGGTGCTTTGTGTTCCCGCTGGTGCTGTGTGTGCCCGCTGGTGCTGTGTTCCGAAGCGGCCGTTACCTGGGGAGCAGCCTGTGCGTCGGCAGCTGCACCATTCTGTGCTCCTTGCGAGCCTGTTCGTACAGCTCTTTTAAGGAGTGGGAATGCAGCTGGGAGGCTTTACCTAACAGAGCGCGCGCACACACACACACACACACACACACACATTCACACATTCACATTTCTATAAGCTTGAACAATGTGCCACATTTTTCATAACACGTCAACAGAAGAATACTAATCACGTTTTTGATGTAATACCTCAGCCCACACCCCCACAAAGCGAGCCAAAGGTGTTAAGGAAAGCACCCTGGATGGCGTATAGGAAAAAAACAAAACTACAGACTACTAGCAGCTAATTGAATAATGCTGCTTTGAAGGTGCCCTTCCACTCAGCTGTTCAATCAGCTGCTTAATAAATGCCATTTCTATGGTAACTAAAGCATCAGTGCTATGGAAATGCTTAGATAATAAGCAAAATGATCATGTCTTAGACTGAACCTCACCTGATATTGACATAAGGACATTGTTAATGGTGTAGACCCAACTGCACTTTCCTGGATACAGCTGAAGGAGAGAGATAGAGAGTGGACAACCTTCAGATATTACTGCACTACACATTTGTGGCTTTTTACTATGGTTTCACTATTGTGTTGTTCAGGAGACATCATCAATATAAACGTATCCTCACCAGCTCCATCGTGGCCTCCGGCCCACTCAGGTTCAGAGTGAAAATACCCTCGTCTGCTCCAAAGATGAGGTGGTGATCTGTAAACACAATGCCCGGCAAACAGGGTGGAGCCATGAAACAGTGTAGCGTTGTGAAATTGTACCTGCAATAAACAGGCACCTGTCTCTGAGTGTGATTGCACCCTGGCACAGGATAATGACACAGTGGTCAGGCTTCTTGCTGAGGCTGTAGGGAATGTGGTTGCGGTGGGCAGGTAATGATTTACCTTTGGTCGTGGGGTGGTCCCATATGGTCGAGCAGGTCAGTTTTAGAGGGCAGCCATGGAACACTTTCTTGAAGAACACCTGTGGAGGTGGGAAAGAGAACTTCAAATTTATGTAAACTAGTGAAAGCATTGTTTTTATCTTTGAAATGTTTTTTTGTGGCTATAAAATGACTAGATCTAGATCTAGATCTAGATCAGATGTTAGATAATTTAAACCCCGTAAAAGTAATGTAGATATAGAGTATGGAATTGATAGACAGGGCATGGCCAATAAATGGAACACTCAGACAACAGACATAGAATGATGTTCTAGTGTAACTCTTTGGCTTGCATTTATTTGTCCATTGTTTTCAATGGCATACCAGATCTATGAATGCTGTTTCTATGAGAGAGGGTCAGAAACAAGCTTACTGGAGGTTTCTGCAATACTGGACTGGCACATTCAACGCGGGCATGCTGTGACAAAGGAAAAAAGTAAATTCAGATACAGAAAAATGTTACTTGTACTGTTCAACGAGTCATGAATCTCATTGAATTTGTGCGTTTAACATCCTTATTCATACCTGGGGGGGTTGTCGTCTCCTCTCCATCTTGGGGGGCAGGTCGGGCGGGCTGTCTATCTTCTGACCCGTGAAGGAAGTGGGGTCTGTGCAGGAGGAAATGACATCACATATCAGGCTGGCTTTAATTGGAAGTTACTCTTCTGAACAGCAATGGGTCAGTCAGATCACATCATCTTTGTCCTCTTTGATTATGACAGTGAGTACAGTTCTTTTATAGGAAGTGCTGTACAGAGGTGAAGCAGCAATCAATCAATCCATCTAATTTAATTTATACTGTGCATTTTATAAATAATGTGTTACAATATGCTCCTAAGTATACACTGGCCTAAACTCCCACAGAGTAAGCTAAAGGGAAGTCAAAACTCCCCAGATGACCTATAAGAAGAAACAGAACTACGGACTAATAGCAGCTAATTAAATAATGCAACTGTGAAAGCATTATTCTACTCAGCTGCTCAATCAACTGATTAATAAATGCCATCACTATGGCAACAAAACATCGCTGCTATGGAAACACCTAGCTAATTAGCAAAGGAATACGGCCAAAATTGCACTAATCACATCGAAAACACTCAATACTGCTATGACCCAGCTAAACAACTGCAAAATGAAGTAACACAAAGCATGAAATAAAACCGCAAATTGTTACTTTAGTACTGCTACTAACTCAACAATACATTGGCTGATAAGGAGAGATACTTTGTCTAAATTTAGACAAATACCAGCAGCTCACTGTACACCTGATGAAGTGATGAAGTAGCATCCCCTGCTTCTCAAAAGCTTTTAGTGTGACTTTAACCACAACTCCATTTATCTCTTACACAGCCATGCAGTTTCCATTTATACATTATTTATTTGCTTGCATTACATATTTAATGAAGATATTTAGAAAAGCAAGTATGTTGCTATTGACAGCTGCTTTCAATACTGTACCAATAGCTGCGTGCTTCCAGTTTAAAACTACAAACAGCAGTATCTCTCCAGGGGTTTGAACCTTCAGCAATGCGCCCTGGCCTCTAACTACCCTCACAAACTACTTATACTTTTCTCTGTTGTGAGGATGCAGATTAATGTAATTTCTCACGGCTAGGTTAATTAAAGACCCCATGAGATCACATTTTTTATTTATTTTTTTTACATTTAACGTGTTCATTAAACCACAATATGCAGGTGTAAGCTTAATATTTTTTCAAATTTATAAATTGTAACTTAAAATGTCATTTTGCTACAATGTATGTCATCCGAATGGATTGACAAATGAAGTTTGAATTGGCAGCACACTAAATAGCCACATTACTGATCGCTAAGAACTTTGTTTCTTTCAGGATTAAAATAGCATTTATAATCACAACTGAATAGAATAATGTTTAGTGTTGCAGTATTGGTTTTCTTTGGTTCTTTGTCCATAATATAGATATTAAAAATTATTATTTTTGATTGGACATGGTCTATTAAGGTTGGCAACATCTACAAGGTTGCCCAATCCTGCTCCTGGTGATCTACCATCCTGTAGGTTTAACTCTAGCCCTAAAAAAGCACAACTAATGCAACAGCTGGAGATGTCATTGAACTGCTAATTAGTAGAATCAGTTGTGCCAAATTAGGGCTGAAATGAAAACCTACAGGATCTCCAGGAACAGGTTTTGGCAGCCTTGGGCTATAACACTACCATAACTGGGAGTCCTGGAATCACAGCTGTGCCAGTTTAAAAAGTTGCCAATAGAGGGAGAATTATTTAATGTGTTGAGGTGCCAGGTTGGGATGTCAGGAGGGGCTGGGCTCACCGGAGTTGACGTTGCGTACCGACCGTGGTCTGGGGACAGGCCGACCGCCACTTCCGCTGTAACACCGCAGCAGGGGAGAGGGGACATAGAGGGAGCCCCCGGTCCGTCCCCGATCCTCTTCCCCTGCCGTAATCTCCTCTGAGCTTGTGTGCATCCTGGGCTGTGGAAATACGTGGACATTGGTCACCCAATCAGGAAGTGTCATCACACTGATGTCACCACCATAATTGAGACATGCCTGTGTGATGAATGAAAAAATATAAATGTATATACAGTGCCTTTAGCAAGTATCCCTCCTTCAACTTTTCCGCATTTCGTCCTGTTACCCCTTAAAATTTGAATGCATTAAAATAATATTTTGGCATTAGAGAATTACCTATGTAGGAGTAGCAATATGTTTTAATTAGACTTTTCAGCTGAGCAGAATGCGAAATGATGGCATATATAGTGTGTGTGTAGCCTAATGAATAACTGTAAATCACAACAGCCACAGCATAAAAGCTGTAATACAGCATAACTTTGACTCTGCCTCTGACAGGAAGGACAGTTATGATAGGTGGATTCTACTGGTGTATATCCAAGCACTTTGTAGAGGTGGTGGGTCATAGGTTTGGTTTAATATCTGCAATTTCATGGCATCATGAATTGTATAGCCATATTCCTAATAGTGCTGTACATCAGAGTGATCGAAAGGCATCACAGTTGCATACTTTTGGAGGAAGAGGGGGTGGGACTTCATCAGCAGGTAACGTCTCACTGCAACAAGTGAAAATAATAATAATTATTATTATTATTTATTATTAACAATAACAATTCCCATTTGATTAAACATGCATTAAACTTGGTTAAATTGTTCATAAGGTTAAAGGGAGTGCTTACTTGGTGTTGCAGTTACTGGGGCTGAGAAGGGAAGAGAGACAGTCGTCATCATGCTGCTCAGTTTTAAGTGTAGGTTCAGGTTATCATAAAACACTCACAATTACAGTAAAGACAAAAGTAGAACTCTTACATGTCCACGTCATCATAGTCATCATCTGAGTCTATGCTCTCATTTCTGACAGGGAGAGAAAACAGTGTGTCAGTGAAATTAGTGGGAGTGATCCAACTCTGCTCAGAAACCCATGTGTGAGTGGCAGTGCCTTGCATGGTATTTGTGTGATGGCTGTCTCCAGTTGTGGTAGTTGTCAGGGTGTTGAATACAAAGCTGCTCAGTCCTGATACCTGTTCAAGTCCTTGCGGTCTGAGGAATTCCTGCCCCCGGAGGCCACTGCCCACTGTACTGAGGACCGTAACTGAAATACACACACACGCGTACACACCCACACACACACACGCATACACACACAAAGAGATTAATCAGATCCTACATTCACACACACATATAGAAAAGCACAAATATTCTCTTACCAAAGAGAACACACACACACACGCCTACCGTTCCCTCTGGGGATTCGTTCTCTTGACGCACTGGTCTCTTGGTGTAGATCTCCTTCACTGAAAGACAGAGCCACAGAAATCGTTCAGATGCAAGTCGTGTTAAGTTGTTATGATTTAGCTAGTGCACAATCTTAAAAGAAGGTTTACCTTTCCTCCTCACTTAAACTGTAACGCTGTAGCTTGTGTTTGTAGAGTGTAATACAGTGTTTGTGCAGTGTTGTCCACCTACCAGTCACCAATGCTGTGAATATATTATGAAATATAAAAATTTCTCTCTCTTTCTCTCTCTCTCTCTCTCTCTCTTTCTCTCTCTCTCTCTCACACACACACACACACATACACACACATACGAAAGCCTGTGCCAGAGCACTCACTGTTGCTGTCAGATTTTGTTCGCTCTGCCTGGTTGTGTCGGTTTGTAGAGTGAATTCTTCTCAGGGAGCTGGGCATCGCCAGCTGAGAAGGACAGAGAAAGATTGCAGGCCTGTCTGATATGTAACCCAAAATATAATACTTATTTCAATTACTGCTACATATGTCATTTTACACATATATTTTATATATTTTAGATTATGCAAAAAATAAATGTTTATAAGATGCAACTGTACATACACAATTGCATTTCTAACAATAAAATAATCTGTAAGCAATACAATAATTGATAAATTCAGAAAGAATTGCATTTGACTTTTTAAAACTGTAATATAGTATTTAGGGTGTACTTTAGTGAGTTTCTTTTGTAGCAGTTTTCCTAAGATGTAGTTTTTGTGAGTGTGTGTGTGAGCGGCTGTCTGTACCTCCATCTCCTCTTCCTCGGCTTGTATGCAGTGTTTCAGCTTCTCTGGGTGACGGAGCTTCTCCAGAAGGTCAAGTGTCAGGGACTGGTTCAGACAGGACTGCGTGACAAACAAGTGCTGGAGAGCAGAGAATAATGGGAAAGGTCAGAAAGAGAGAGATTGAAGACAACAGTCCTTTTCTATGGACTTAGGAGGCCACTACTAAAAATGTACAAAAAATTTTTTTATTCCATTTTGTAATGATAGCCATGACTCATACGCATACCAGCACACTCATGCCAGCTGCTTCAGACCTAATCTATTACCTGTTTCTTTCTAACTTTCCTGTTCAGTGATGTCCAAGAGTGACTACCTCATCCTAAGGGTCAGGTGCAATTCTTTCCTCTGACCCCTCGCCACATGTTTAACTCCAGCTGTGCTATCCTTTCCATCCCCTGACCTCGGTTCACCTCATTTCATTTTGAGTGAGCGACTTCCTGTCGGCTGGAGACTGATCTGTGGAGAAGGCGGCGCTCAGACTCACGGTGAGCATTTTAGAGGCGCTGGGCCGCTTTTTGGGGTTCCTGATGAGCGTCATCTTTATGAAGTTGTGGAAGGAGGAGGACCTGAGTGAGATGCGTGGATAGGACAGACGTGCAGACAGAGGGACAGACAGACAATGTGACAGTGAATGTTAGTGGATGAGCTCGCATCTTTGACACCCATACAGCTACATACTTTGTCATGTACAACCATGACAAAGTATGTAGGAGATCATTTGAGGGTCTACAAAGGACAGGCAGCAGTGGAACTGTGGAGTCTTTGTTCAAACACAGGATTTTGGACCAAATGTCACCAAAAAATTCCCGGTAAAACACTGTTTCTCCAGGTGCTTTATCTGAGTCACTCTAGTACTACACAATGCGTGATATGTAACTATAAGCACTAGGTTTGATTGATTAGTTGAAGGAACCACCATATGCTCTCAAAAAACATCAAGAAAAACATCTATTGGTGTTTAGATCTCAAATTTGTATCAGACTTGTATCAAATGACAATATTTTGTCAGCAAACTGCGCATGATTAGCCATTTTATTCATCCAAGCCACATGTTACATTATGGCTTTGTGAACTTAAAGTGCTCATAACTGATATTAACAAAATGGCAATTCAATATAAGTGGATCACAGCAGTCATTGAAAAGTTGCTTTGATTTGAATGACAGTGCGATGAAGTCAATAGCAAGCTCACCATTTGGCTTTGTCCTTCAGTTTGGGAGGCTGGTAGCCACTCTTGGACATGAGGAACAGCACCCTGAAGAGAGATGAGTTTTACTGTGCAGCTCCTGAACAGAGAGTGTGTGTTTCTATGTGGGGGGCTGTTGGTATGTGTGAGTGGGAGTAGGTATGCATGTGTTTACATGTATTAATCTATTAGGAATCTATGAGAAGACATGTATGTGTGTCATTTAGTAAAGTAAACTCCTGTATAACTTCCTCCCAGATTAGTCAACGTACTCAATTAAATGTCAGTTTCAAGATTTACAGCCTGGCAAAGTCTCAACATTTATGTGAGTTAATGATAGTACATCCATTCTTGTGCTCTTAGTGCAAGCTATAGGACCACTGGACCTCCCCTGCCATATTGTGATTGCTTTTTTAATCATCGAACAAGGATTAATAAATTTTTCAAATTCCGTAATTCCGATGAGCCCGATTTCCAAACTGTGCGCTAATTCGCCTCGTGCCCGGTAACTGTCGCCTACTGTGACAGCCTACAGTCTGTGACCTTTTCATTGTGCTTCATGTAGGCTACTTTTGAAGCACTGCCATTGGCGAGTTAAATTGATTTGTCAATTCATGTTAAATGTTCAGGTTAACTGGCAATTCTCAGATAGAAAATATTTCATACTGTAACCAATGAAACCTAATATTTTGGTAATAAATAAGCTTTTTCATGTACATATATTCAAAATTTCATGAATTGCTTCAGCTGCAATGTTTATGGTAATTTGGAACCTTTCATGTGTCCACCTCTCCTCTGGTCCTTCTGAGAATGGTTGTGCAGGAGTTCAATATGTGCATGTGTGTGTGCATGTACAGTGTGCATAGTGTCATGTGTGTACACAGACGCGATGCTTGCTGTGTATCTCTGTCTAATAATAAGTGTGTTTGTATGTAGACATGAATGTGCGCAGTCAGATTTTATGATTGCTTAAGTGTAGATGCATTGTGAGTATTTGGCTGCGTGGTGAGTTTTCATAATTACTTTGTGTGTATGTGTGTGTGCGTGTGTGCGTGTGTGCGTGCTTGGCTGTGTGTGTGCCTGTGTGTGCATGTGTATTTATTTGTTTGTGGGTGCGTGTGAGTGTATGTGTGTATGCGTATATGTGTGTGTGTGTGTGTGTGTACGCGTGTATATGTGTATATGTGTGGGTGTGTGCGTGTGTGTGTGTGTGTGTGTGTATGCGTGTATATGTGTATATGTGTGTGTGTGTGTGTATGCGTGTATATGTGTATATGTGTGGGTGTGTGCGTGTGTGTGTGTGTGTGTGTGTATGCGTGTATAGTGTGTGTGTGTGTGTGCGTGTATATGTGTATATGTGTGGGTGTGTGTGTGTGTATGTGTGTATGCGTATATGTGTGAGTGTATGTGTGTATGCGTATATGTGTGTGTGTGTGTGTGTGTATGCGTGTATATGTGTATATGTGTGTGCGTGTGAGTGTATGTGTATATGTGTGTGTGTGTGTGTGTGTGTGTGTGTGTGTGTGTATGCGTGTATATGTGTATATGTGTGGGTGTGTGTGTGTGTGTGTGTATGCGTGTATATGTGTATATGTGTGTGTGTGTGTGTGTACGCGTGTATATGTGTATATGTATGGGTGTGTGCGTGTACGCGTGTATATGCGTATATGTGTGTGTGTGTGTGTACGCGTGTATATGTGTATATGTGTGGGTGTGTGCGTGTGCGTAGGGGAACCGTTCCCATGCCTGCATTACAGGGGTATATGAGTGGGCCGGATACACACATACCGTAGTGGGTGAACGTCGAACATGGGAGGCTGCAGCTCTGCCAGCTCAATGGCAGTGATGCCCACTGACCACACGTCACACAGCTCATTGTAGCCGCCTTTTATTTCCACTGCAGCCACCTCTGGTGCCATCCTATGGAAAGGAAAGATATGAAAAGTGCATAAGGCACCTTCCCACAGATGGTGACATTTCCATCACCAAGCAATGTTGGGGCCAAATTCAACTTAATAATAAAACAGTCAGTCTTTCCATATATTGTTACATTATTATTATTATTTTAAAATGAATAAAGTGACTGCTAATTTTATGTAAGTATTGACATTTGGAAACAGCAGGACAGTGGACTGACGGTTTAAGCTTTGCTCTGTGACCTCACCAGTAAGGCGTCCCGATGAAGGACATGCGGCGGGCGAATGTGGCCGTGATCTGCGCTGAAATCCCGAAATCAGCTGACCGTCGGGGAGAGATGAAAGCACACATTTCTCAACATCATAATATGGCTTTGTTTCGGGTTTCTGCTGGATTTAAACTAAGCTTTTTTGAACTTATAGGCATGTGAAGTGAGACAAGCTTTGTTTTACTGTCATTTTCTTGAACAGTATCTTGTCTGTGTTGCCTGTCAGTCAGCTCCCTCATCCCTGCATCCCATCAAGGAGAGATCTCCGCAGCAGGGAGATTAATGGAAATATCGCAATTCCACATTCTGACCACAAGAGGGCTGTAATAAACTCGAATGGTGCGAGGTTGAGGTTTGCGAGAACGTGTACGTATGTGGAACCCTTGTGGGCGATTTGACCTCATCTCAGCGTTGAAGCATGACCTGAAAGTGGCTCATGCACACTTAATGTTTCCTCATGTCATACTGTGTAAACAATGCACTATGGAAATAAGATACAAGTGAAGAATGACACGATGGACTCTGCAACATTCCACTAACATAAATACATGATTGTTTCCTTACAATGAATTAGCTACATTGTGAAAAACATTGCGTGTGAGACTTGGATTTGGTCATACCCAGCTTGACCTCTCCATTGTCATTCAGAAGAATATTGGCCCCCTGTAAGACACAAGAAAAAATATTCAGTATTGCATGAATACTTAAAGAGAACATTGTTTCACAAAAAACCTGCAGAAAGCATTGACTACACAGGGTTGCACAGGGTAGTGTTTCAGTGAATGTGAACACATATTTCCCTTGCTTCCTTTGTGGTGCAGCGATGGAGGTCAACAAAGATAATTTAAATGCCTAGGTAGTGATTCTGTTATCTTTTAAATGCGCTGGGTTATTTAATCTGGGATTGAAAGATGATTTTGTTTTTGCTCTGTTGCGGCTATAAGTCTGTGTTTGTCTGCTGAGAATTTTGTTCATCTCAGCAACACTCAAATGTGTGTCATGTACAAAAATTGCACATAGATTGTGGAAGGTTTGCAAATGCATTTGAGTGACTGAAGACTAGGGTTTCACAAAGAAAGCCACTCAGTTCTCCCTTTCACATTACTGCACTTTCCTGCTCCCTACTGATTACTGCAGCAAAGCTCCCTGACTTCAGCGTTAGCAATCCTGTTAGATTCAATAGCAAGGCATGCCATGGAGAGTATTCCATTAAGTGATCACATTATGTATTTACAGAAGTCTGTAATGAATCTGCAATCCTGTAAAACATAACAAGTATAGCACGACAAGCCGCATCCCCCTCCCATTAATAATTAAGAAATAGGCTTCTTAATTTGAGGTGCTATGCCCTTATAAGAGATGTATTTCTGGTATGTCAGTTTGTTAAAGTTAGTGATAGGCTGCACTGAGTGAGAATATGGTTACCATTGAGCGCTGCCCAAAGTGCTACACTAATGGCAAGAAAAAAACCCTGGCAGAGCATGAAGCTGGTTTCTGTGCAGTAAAGCTACTGAAACGCCTCTCTAAAAGGGGAAACGTGGGGGCAGGAAAGCCTCAGACTCTCTTAATGTCTGTGCAACCTGTAGCAACCGACTGATCCACACAACGAGCAGCAGCATGACCTGCTTACCTTTATGTCCCTGTGAATCTTCCTCTGACTGTGCAGGTAATCCAAGCCCTGTTGGGAGAGCCAGAGACATAAATGCTGTTGGGTGGAGACTGAGCGTGCATGTGTGCATGTGCGTATCTATGCTTCGAGTTCAGGTTTTAAGTTCATGTGGTTTTATAGTGTTACATCGCCAGAAAGTGTCTCTGCACACTTTATGTTCTGAATTTAAAAAATGTATGTATGGACACACATATGCATACACACACAGAAAATGTCACAAACCTACACCAAAACACTTACAGACATACAATTGCACAGTAGACTTAGCCCAGAAATTAGAAACAGAACTCTACAGACTTTGAAATCAGCTCTAGCCAATATTGGAAGCCATTTCTGGGACTTGGGAGTAATATAATCTTTTTAAAAAATCTACTTAGATCTCTGGAAGTTAAGTCTCTTAATTGTTTTCTTTGAAAAAACCGGAGAAAAGAACATACCAGTTGTCTATTCTAGATGTAATGAATGCATTGACCAAGATTTCAGAAATGGCAGAAGATAAGATAGGACAAATCCTTGCTACATTGCAAAGATGGAAGAATGCAGATATAGTAATGCTTCTTATGTGTGGCTCGAAGGACAGAGAGGGGCCAAAGACTATCCCCAAATTCTTAACTGTCTGACTTTGTGAAATCGTGAAACGATTGGGGTTTCCATCCAACTGTTTTTATGCAAATTTTGAGTTTGCACATAAGTAAACCTGAGTGGAAATGCCCAAAGTTTGAAAAAAGAAAAACCCACCGAAACACCAAAATATTGCCAAGTTTTTACGCTTGCCTGAGATGGAAACTGATTTTTCAAATAAACCATTATCCAGAGGGACTTACAAAACATTTTACATAGCATTTTACATCGCACCCATTTATACAGCTGGATATACAGTATACTGAAGCAATTCAGGTTAACTACCTTGCTCAAGGGTACAATGGCAGTGTCCTACCCAGGAATTGAACTAGTGACCTTCAGGTTACAAGACCAGCTCCTTTCCCATTATGCTACACTGCTTACCCTTTTGATTATGTACTCTTCAGAATATTCACATAATAGTATTTGATGGGAACACACATTGATTTGCATTTTCTTTTACCGACTTTTTGGAAATTTGCTTAACATTTGCAAAACATTTGGATGGAAACTTAACTTGCATTAACAGACAAGTCCTTACAGAACTCTCTGTGCCTGGCTTGACCAACAAATAGCATCTTGGTCTTTTTTACATTTAAAAACAGGAAATTTGCACACATCCACGTCTTTGATTTAAGACAGACAATTTTCCAAAGTGAAGCTGGGAAGAATCACTGGTCATTATAGGGTGGTATATTTGAGTATCATCAGCATAGCAGTGACAATTTATACCATATCTACTAAAAATGTGACCAAGGGGTAACATATACATAGGGAGTAATAGCAGACCAAGAACTGACCCTTGTGGGATACCAAACTACACTAGAATAATCTAAAATAGTATTGCTATAAACCACATGCGGTTTTCTATCAAATAGATATGAATGTGCCCAAGCAAGTGCTACATCTTTAATGCCAACATAATTCTCTAGACAATGTAATAGGATACTATAAGCAACGGTATCAAAAGCAGCACTTAAATTTAGTAGCAGCAGATGTTACATCTGAAGAACAGATGTTAGAACAGATTTTTGATCTCAGTCCGTGGCAATTAACAAATCAGCCACATTCAAAAGTAGGAATTGGGCCCGATACAAAAACATGTTTACCAGATTTTTACTGGGTATCAAGCAGGAGTTTATATAGTTTTTGAGTGTGTGTATGTGTGTGGACTTGTGTGTGTGTGTGTGTGTGTGTGGGTGTGTGTGTGTGTATGTGCATGCACGCTTGTATGTTCATACCTTCAGCATCTCCCTGCACACATAAGCAATCTGAGACTCTGAGAGATGTCCCGTTACTGGAGAGAGAGTGAGAGTTATTATTTAATAACCTTCTGCATCGCACACTCTCCCACCCTAGCCATGGAGACAGTAGGCAGCACAGTGGCCTAAGCATCAATCCCTCAACTCTCGAACGCTTCGTCCAAGGAGCTTTGTCTAGCTGGATCAGTAACTTTGTTTAAATCCCTTCTTAAAAAACTTGTTTTTCTTTCCCTTTAGATATTATATGCATTTTCTATTTTTCATCCCTCTCCCATTTCTTCTTCTACTTTTATTCTTCTATACACAATTAGGAAAAAGTTAAAATTACAGCAACTTGGTGGCAACAATAATTAACAGCAAAGTTACTGTAAAATGTTACTACAATAGCTTTCACTGTGCTGCATAATGAAATGCAGTACTGTACTGTCATTGACAGTGTTACTGAAATCCATATTACAGCTAAAACTCTAGGATTGCTGTAAGAAATGCAGGATATACGAGAATGTCAAGAAAAAGTACACTTGACGCCTTAAATGTATTAAAAGCTATTTTAATTCTACAGAGTACTTTAGCACATAGTGTCTATGGATATATTGTAACGGCAGGGATCTGGCGAGGCTCAGACTCAGGTCTCCAGGGGGAGATTGATTCACCATAAGCAGAGCAGTTAGGCTGCCACTCAGACGGACTGCAATGCTACCCTTCTCCCCACCTGCACTATCTCAGTTTGACACCAACGTACCAGCAGGAATCTGCTGAGGCTTGAACACGGGCCTCCAGGGGGGGAGGCAGTTGCTCTAACCACTGCGCTAAAGATTAATTTACTTTTAGTGGAGCTGTTAGGCAGCCTCAGGAGTACATTACAACAATTTATGTGCTTAAATAACATTACTGTAATATTTCATCAGCCATTTCAAATTCAAATAAAACCTATTGCAAATCTACAGCAGCATGTTAATATGGCTGTTCGTAACAGTGTATGCATGTATACATGATGTGTGTTTTTGCTGTTGGTTTTGTACTCTCGTTTTAAATGGCTTCATTCACCCTACTCTTTGTGAAGAACTTTCCGAGCTTTGTTTTAAGAAAGGTGCTATATGAATAGAGTTATTATTATTATTGCAGAAGTGTGGCCCGCACTCTGTGCTCACCGTGGTAGATGTCCTGCAGTGATCCTCCTCCGCAGTACTCCATGCAGATCCACAGCTTGTTAGCCCTGAACCCACAGCAGCGAGGAACAAACAGACATCAGTACCTGAGACTCCGGCACATTCAGTTTCAATTCAGCTTTCTTCATATAGTGCCTCTTAGAGAGACACTGTCACAGACTGGCTTTACAGGAAGATCAGAAATTGGCAAAAAGTCCAGAGCAGAAATTTAATTTTAAAAAACCCATTCACACAGTGGCGAGAAATAACTTCACAGTGGAACGAAATTTCAGGAGAAATCTGGCTTAGAGGGGGAGTCCATCCTCCTCAGGCCATCCTGTGTCAGTAGTAAAAATAAGGCTGATTGATAATACAGAGGTATCTGCCTCTGCAACCCAGATTTTACAGGGCACTATGTGTTTAAATGCCTTGAGGGGGGATGGGGGATTCTTTAGGAGTGACAAACTCAGGGATAGTCTTTGAGTTGACATTCCACCCATTTATGCCATACAGCAACCCTGTAAAGGACAAGAGCACAGGGTATTCTTGTTTTGGTAGCCTAGTGAGGACACTCTCAGAGTGTGTGCAGTCTAAGCGTCAACGTGTGTAGTTTCCTGTTTTCTCTTTTATTATTAGCATTCAGTGGAAAGATTGTGCAATGAGATTGCCAGGGATCAGACATCATGTGTAAATAACTCAAAACTCTACGCTACAGACCTCCTGGTCTTGCGATGTCCTGGTTCCCAGCTTAAAGCCTATGACCCCCCTGGACCAGAATATAGTACATTTGTGGAGGAGTCTTTTGGTAATTACAACATTTGCCATTACAGCCAGGCCAGGAAAGACAGCTGAAATAGTCATATGAGTCGGGTTTTTTCTCTCTCATAGCAAAAGGTTCATTATTGCTGGGTGAGTGATGAATTGTCCATTCATAATCAGACTTAATGAATGTGGGTGAGCTTAATGTGTTCAGTAGTATACTATATATGGAGAAGAATTAAGAAAACTAAAGAAAACTTAGCAGTAACAATATTGCCTGCAACTGTGACTTCTGAGCAAAAGATCTAGACTTCTGGAGGCAGAGCATCCTACAGGAAGTTGGGGTCTCTGTGAGGAAGTTAGTGGGGTCTCACTATGGCCTTGATTTCCTGTCTCTGCCTCTGTTTACCACATGCTCTGTACATGAGGTGAGAAGCTTAATGTCTGTGGCAAAGAGCATGAGAGCACATAGGACATGGAGAAAGATCCCCAGATTACAATCTTCTGTTCTTGTTTTGAAAAAAGCTTTTTTCCTATATTACTGCTGGCTAACGGCATATAGGTTTCTATGGAAACCTGCTGTACCCTGTAGAAAAAGACATTCTGCACTATTATACTGTATTATTTGTATTATGTGCTTTGTTCATACCTGACCAGACATAGATCTTAAAATAAAATCTGACAGAGGCACTGAATTTCAAAAGCCAACTTCAGTATACATCTTATTTTTTCACAATGTGGTGTTTTTCTATGATTTTTGTGAAAAATAAATTTATCATAACAGGACAGGAATGATAGGAGGTTTGGCATTCCCTGATAAAAAAAAAACTAGAATAGAATAGAATAGAATAAAAGGTTTTTTCCCAGGGGAAACTTCCGATGTGCATTGTGATGACACTGCAATTTTTTTTAGTGCGGTCGTCTTGTTTTTAGGTGTGGGGTTGTTTTATGAGGGTGAGACCTGGGCTGGCTGACGTGACCCCGCTCACCGTATGTAGCTCCCATGGTACGCCACAATGTTGGGGTGCGTGCAGCTCTTCACCATCACAATCTCCTGCTGAATCACCGAGAAATCGTCCTCTGAAGAGTTCAAGAGTCAGGCATTAGCAAAAAAATAAAATAAAATAGAATAAAATAAATAAAACACTGTGATCACAAGATCACCCAGTCTGTGGGGAAACACTGCAGTGTTGTTGCTATATAGTGATAGTATACAGTGACGGTGGGATCACATGAGCCTCACAGTTGCAGAGGAACTCCCCTTTACCTCTTTTACCCCTTAAGAAAGTGTAACATATTACAGATGTTTTAAAGTCCAGAACTATTGGCACCCTTTGTAGAAAGTGTGGAATAAATTCTATATTAAACAACATAGGTAACATAGCAATGTTTTATGTTCAAACATATGGGTAATTTATATGTTTTTGTTCAATACAATTATGCTTGTTTTATTGAGTAACGCTACTATATTATGTTTGAGAACATTGGTGTCAAAACGATTCTTATAAATAAATTCAGAAGTTAATCTCTCAATGAACTATTTTTGGCCTTACATCACTCCCTGCTCATTAGATTACAGGAAATGAGATATGAAATTAAGTACCACACATAAAAAAAACCCTCTGTTGTCTATTACCACAGGGAAAGCAAAAGAACTGTCAAATCAAAAGAGACAAATGGTGGTGTACCTACATAGGTCAGATAACGGGTACAGAAAAATATATAAACAGTTGAACATACCACTAAGCACTGTTTGTTATTACTATATGTCCGAAATCAACATATCTTCTGGATCAGCTGCTAAACTTCACAATATATGAGCAAATATACGTAAATATTGACACTTTCAGATATTGCAATACATTTCTTTTTGGATAAATTATGTTAAATATGTAATGACATACATTTATCATTGCATTTTCCAAAAGGCCGCATACGGTATATATATAATTACACATCTACCTTTGGATGTTTTCTGAGAAGGATGAAAGTGACAGAACTTATAATTGTGATTTCTGTTATATGGTATTTTTGAGGCGGCTAGTGGCGACATGCAAAAACTTGTCTGTAGTAATCTTAAATAAGTGGTTATTTATAGTTGGGATTTAAATGCTATGCTTATTTGCTATGGTTTTGATGTTGCATGTGAAGTATAAAACACTAATTGTAGGTTATCATGTTTTATGGATACAGACCAATATCCCATTCAAATATAATAAAATATGGATAAGACATCTCATAGAAAACGAAGAGGATCTCATCAAATAATACATACGGTATACATAATAACACATCTACCTTTGGATGTTTTCTGAGAAGGATGAAAGTGACAGAACTTATAATTGTGATTTCTGTTATATGGTATTTTTGAGGCGGCTAGTGGCGACATGCAAAAACAGTAAAGCCAGATAGACTTATGCTCAATTTTAGCAGCAGGTTGAGCTTCATTTACCCTCACGCCCTGCCGTTATCAACCGTTATCCCTCTGTGGGGACGTGATAGGTGTGAACTGAGGAGTAATCACCAAAGGAACTTTAGAGAGAATGGAATGGTTATAGGGTGTGGGTTGCAGGTGCTTGTGTTCTGTATATTTGTACAAACAACAGTGTCTGAGCGCTAAGTCCCACTCCCGCATCTGTAACCACAGCGACTGAATTTAAATCACTTAAACATTCTCTGCAGTTTTAAAGAAGCAGTC
This sequence comes from Anguilla rostrata, assembly GCF_018555375.3. Classification (NCBI taxonomy): domain Eukaryota; kingdom Metazoa; phylum Chordata; class Actinopteri; order Anguilliformes; family Anguillidae; genus Anguilla; species Anguilla rostrata. The sequence continues at coordinate 28,780,021 of NC_057944.1, forward strand.
ACAGAATTATCTGGTACCTTCCTTTAACACTGAGCAATACAATTCACAAAGGTTGCTTACATCCAGTTTTACCCTGTGTTTGAGTTATAGTACCATGGGTATGGCATTACGTTACTCTCTAGCCTGTTTCTTTGTTGTCACCTGCTCTTTCATTTCTCCTCCCATGGGTGGTTCCTGCTCTGTGACAAACTCCAGTGCCCACCTACATGCCTGGTTGTGTGATGTGGGGGAGTGAGTTTCTTTGGGGGGGTATTTCAGGGGAACCCCACACTGTAAAACAGACTTCCACTCTACACCCAGTTTCCATCTTAGTCTTCTCCTCCGTAATGAATTACGATAGTCATGGTCTGTCTGTCAGAAACCACCTTCATCTGAAATTCTTTGAACTGGGTATCGTGTGGTAATGGGACTGTATTCTCTCCTCGCTTGGGTTTCAAAGAAAACAACATGGCAGCAATTTCATCCGCTGTCAAATGTATCTTTTGGTGCACAGAATAAATAACATCTCTTTATTCTAGTTTTAATAAATCAAAATGATATGCTCCAATCAGCTAAAACACTGTTTTCATCTTGTTTGGCACTGTAAATCAATCATGTGTAGGTATGTTATTGGTTTGAATACTGGCCTGTAACTGCTATGTGCAGTTGTTCTTGTCTGTAGTAATCTTAAATAAGTGGTTATTTATAGTTGGGATTTAAATGCTATGCTTATTTGCTATGGTTTTGATGTTGCCTGTGAACTATAAAACATTAATTGTAGGTTATCATGTTTTATGGATACAGACCAATATCCCATTCAAATGTAATAAAATATGGATAAGACATCTCATAGAAAACGGAGAGGATCTCATCAAGTAATGCAGTATGTTGACAGGAAACAACAGATAATGATGATTGGTCAATATACGCTCCGTAATGCACTTTATTAGCTGGTGCTCTTCTAAATTTTATAGCAGTAAGGTAACACCACAACTGCCTAATCCCAACTGTACTTTCTGTGATAATTCCCACAGGCATCACAGAAGTAAAGGCTGAAAGTATCCACACGTTACCCTGTGATTGGTCAAGTCTCTCTGTTTTCTACCAGGAAATTGACATCATAACTATTTCGTTATCACTGGTCCCTGTGTCTCATCTCAGAAATCAGTGGACACTCACCTGGTTCCATTTTAATGACTTTGATGGCAGCCAGATCACCACTCTGTTTATTCCGTGCCTGAAAGACAACAAAATAGGAACAGATCAGTTTAATTATTTTTAGCTTCCCTGGGCATCTCAAGTGAATTTTACAGGAGTATTAAATTACCTATAGCAATAATCTGCATGAACATTTTGAAAATGCCACCCTTTTTGGTACCCAACAGGATTATTATTATTATTATTATGGTTTAAGCAGCTTTTATTATAGGAGTAGCATAAGCAAACGCCCATAAATTCTTGTGTTTTGTAGTGATGCTTGGATATTGTCAAAATGCATTCTCGTCCATTAAGCAGATGAGAAAGAAAGCCCCCCCCCCCCCAACACACACACACACACAAATCAACATCATCTTATTGAAGGAGCCCTTGTATTTGTTTTCAATGTTTGTTAGTTCAATGTTTAAAACACGCCTTGCCATGAAACTTTATGTCTTGGAACTTTCCGTGCTTAAATCACTACGTTCCACCCACCCACTCCTCACCTCACTCCACCCCACCCTGTAACCCAGTACGTCACCAAGCCACCATTATACACAATGTGATTGGCAAGACAAAGGTGACAACTGTGGGCAATGTATTCATCGTGAAAAGTTCAGAAAAAACTCACTATATTTCTGTGACATAGTCATAATATTACTTTGCATTTGGGGTGTCTGTAAGGCTGTGAGTGTTGCAGTATGTTCTGCACTGGTTTGAGATTTGTTCGATCTCAGGTTAAAATCATACAGTTGAGTTCAGCCTCTTTCCTGAGAATGCCATATTTTCCATCAAATTTGAGATTTAAAAAATCCTCTTCTGAGCAGTGTCCTTCCAGTGGGGCTCAGAGAGATTTGAGGTTGTTTCGAGCCATGCCTACTGGTTGAGTGGGCACACACATCTGGGTTGCATTGGCGAATGAGCCCAGGGCTTAAAGGTGTGCTTCTTTCCACAGTAGGTGGCTAAGACTGGGAATCCACACATCGAGACAACGAGAGTGAGAAAGGTAGAGCTGAGAAGCTGAAATCTTGGAAGCTTTCACTGGGTTTGGCTTGTTTTTACTGTTATTCTAGTTTAGTTATTTTACCTGGAACCCACGTGGGGGAAGGGAGAACATTTAAATTTTTTGTTTGTTTGTTTAATGAACGTGCAACCAGAAATGCTGCATCTCCCCGTGACAGATACTCTGTCCCTCAAGGGGTGTCACCAGCAGCAAAGCCAGAAATATTCATATATTAGAGCCTGCAAAATGAACCCTATTGGTTTGGCATCTTTGTCAGACATGGAAAAGCACCTGGCTGGTAGTTCACCTGGTGCTGAATACAAATATTGTTAGCAGCCTTAAATAATTAACCCTGAAGAGAAAGTCATTGTTCCAGAACTCCACTGCTTTCAATTACCAGTAGTGATAAGTACATTCTAACCACATCAATAACATTACACTTTAAATTGTTAAGCGTGTTTCCTGCTGACCTTGTCCCTTGGCTCTTGGCTACATGACCTTCTCTCCAGTTCTATGCAGTATACACCGATCAGCCACATTTAAACCACCTACCTAATATTGTGTAAGTCCTCCTTGTGCCGCCAAAACAGGTCTGTCCCATCGAGGCATGGACTCTACCTATGAAGGTGTCCTCTGATATATTTGGATTTATGTACATATTTGTATCTACTGTATATTTGTATCTGATATTTTGTATCTACTGTAAATTTGTATCTGATTGTGTTACCTTGTTGTCTTTGATGCTGCAACAGTGCAAATTCCCCCCGGGGATCAATAAAGTACACTACTACTACTACTACTACTACTTATTACAGTATTGGTTTTTATTACATAAAAAATTTGAAATGGATTACATTATTGGGAGTTATTACACTATTGGTAGTTTATGACATTATTAGTTGCTACAGGGCTATAAAAAGCTAAGATATTTTTAGAGGGTGAATTATTTCCACATGATTTTAAAAACATTTGACGGGTCAGAGCTGTTTTGGTGACATGAGGGGGACCTACACAGTATTAGGCAGGTGGTTTTAATGCTGTGGCTGATCAGTGCATATACAAGCACACAACAAATGTTATATATAGCTTTGGTTTCTGAGTGCAAACGGTGGAAATATTTTCTGAGCGTGTCCACTGAAGAAACAGCAAACAGGCGAAAGCAGCCAAGCGAGTAAACAGCACCCCACAGAGCAGTGGAAAGATACTCTGCTAGAGCCTGTCGGTTTCCACGATGACATCACAGTGGTCGTACTGACGCACACCCCGCGCAGGGGGACGGATGGAGCCGCAGCCATCCACCTTCCAGACATAATTCCAGAATTCCCCCCTCGAGGACAACCATACACGGGGTGTCACAGAATAATGAAAGGCCATTCCGTGACTGAAGCAGTTACCTTAACACTCTAATCTGAAAATAAAACAGTCTCGTTGCGCAAAAGTATGTGCACAGCAATTTAAGTGCAGGCAGAAGAAAGATCCATCTGAAATCGTATGACCAGTGATGCACATTGTTGGAGCTGGAACTGGATGGCAGTATGTGAGAAAATGTAGTAGTTCTGACCGCTGGTCACACACTCTGGATCTCTTCTGTCTGAAAACGAGAACCTATGACCATATTTCAGAAAGGGGTTATCCCAATGGCAAATTTTTTGTTATGATTGTTAAATAAAAAAGAGAACTCAAAACTTTCAGTGTCATTCAAATGTCTATGACATGCGGACAAAGATGTGTAGATTATAATCATACTGTTACTAAAAAAAATTATTTTGCTAAATTGAACAATAATTGAAGCAATAATGCAAAAAATTATGAACTAACCAACAACCATATATCACAATGGTGTGTGAAATACATGTGTGTGATACATACTATTCAAACCACTTTTCCAAAAAATATGATATGATTCCAAGGGCCCTGACTGACAGGGGTCCTCAAAAAATATAATTAGTGTATTAGAGGGCCAGAAGTAAGCAGATAAGGATGTGCATGTCATTAATTATTATTTTGTTTCCCAGGGCGGCAGTGTTGTCAGTCAGCAGAGCTCTCTGATTGGTGCAGCAGAAATGCATCCACTCAGGATTGAGTAGAATGTGACTGCCAACAAAACAAACCTGTTTTCACTGCGTGTTTGTGATTGACATTATTGTACATGTTAGCTCCCAGGCAAAACTGTTCCCTTTTTTTGGTGAGACTGAAAAGCAGTGTCTAGTAGTGAAAAGGAGAAGAGACTGAAAGGCCAGTTGGAGCCTGGTGGTCAGAGTGAGAGACAGTGTAATCCAGAGACCACACCACACGAGAAGATTTATTTTCACTTCTTGCAGGGCCCTGGACAACCATTCAGATAGATGAAAAACCTAATAATGGAATCTTTTTAGACTTGCATTTGATTCAGTCGTCTGCCTATCCAGTGCATAAATGATTTGAAATCTTGGGAAACACACTGTATAGAGTGCGTTATATGCTTTGTGAATAGAAATCGAAAGAGATTGATTCGAAGACTAGACACTGAAAGAGTTCAGTGACTTTGGGCATGGTTTGGGGGGGGTGTTGTACTGAACTAGTAGATTTTCTGTGTTCCTGTTTTTCATCTTTGGACACATCAAAGACTCACACAAGCACCCCCCCCCCCCCACCCGTTCACAAATTCTACATTTAAACTCTGCCACCGCCGCTGCAACTTCTGCTGCTGCACCTTCTGCTGCACCTGCCTGTTCTGCCCTGAGTCGGGAAACTCCAGCAACCACGCACTACCAATCCTTCTTTCCTCTTCCTCCTACCAGACCCCTCCTCTTCCTCCTACTCTCTCTGTCTCGTACACATACACACATGAACAAACACATGCACACGCACAAACATGCACATGTGTGTGCACACACATACATGTACACATGCACACACACAAACATGCACACATGTGCACACACACACACACACACATTCACAGGTAAATTGCAAAAGATTTATCTCAGATGAGCTGTGTAGCTGAGGGGATATTTTGAAGCGATTTTATCTTATCTTCAGTTCAATTTTCAGCCCTTGGGAAAAAAATTTTTTTTTTATTGGTCTTTGAGGAAGTAACAGCTTTTCAATTCACACACTGAGTTCACTGAAGTCGCAACTCAACAAAAGTTTAGAAAGGTGTCAAGAAACATAACCAGAGCTGGACAGAAGTATTGTCAGCCCCCAAATGTTTCTTGACAAGGAGAGGCTGTTGGTGTGGCCCTGTTTAATAATGTTTTGCTTTCTTATTGTCATTCAATATTCGTTCCAGGTACTGAATTCAGGTTTGTCCTTGTGTTGATATTCTTATAGCCATTGTTTTTCCTTACCTATATATTAATATTCTAGTAATACTGGTATGTCCAAATGTTTTTTTTTCTATGGGATGTGTGGTCTGAAAGGTAGAGTTCAGTTAATGTGTGAGTGTTAGTGTGTTTCTATGTGAATATATGTGCATGAGTGTTAGTGTATACAGTATGTGTGTGTGTGTGTGTGTGTGTGTGTGCATGTGTGGGTGAACTATTGTCCTGAAGGTGAAAACACGTAAGGGAATATAAGCAAACAGACGAAACTGCTTTTGTCTTATTGGGGAATACCTGCTGAAACAAATATGCCCTTGTGGCTGAGTTGCACATTATCAGGCTTTACCAGACACTAGCAGTGTTCACTTTCAAACAAAAAATGATTTTTTTCATTCTGCAGACAGTTATTCTTTTCATTTTAGATTTGGTCACACCTCCATCTCACTCTAAAAAAAAAACAAAAAACTTTAAATTTAAATTTAGGTGGGTGGACTGGCGTGGAAGCACAATGCTTGACAACTGAGACAGAAGACAGTCTTCGTTTCTCTTTCACTCTCTTCTTGGGGACTGAAGCAAGCTCAGTGCCATGGCCTCTCTCACTTCTGCATTTTTAACATCACGACTGAGTCTAAAACTGCACCTGGGCCACAAAGAGGCGTTCCATTCTGACCTGACAACAGCCTGCTGATGGGGTGGGGGTTGGGGGGGGGGGGGGGGGGGCGTTATTAGAAGTGTGAACACAGAGGAATTATGCGTCGACTGATGGTCACCAGTGGACGTCTCTAAATATAGGCCTTAATAAAAAAAAAATTTCTGATGAATGTTGAGCACAAGGTGTACAGGCAAAAACGGTCTCAAAGTCGAGATATAAAATGTGTAATGAAACGATAATAGATCAAAAAGTAAAAATTATTTTGAATCTCGATCACTTTTGCCCCTGCACTGCATAATCCCTTATGGAAAAGATAGCAAATATATGGAAAATATATATATATATATACACACACAGTGGCCACTTTATTAGGTACACCTGCTCATTCACACAAATAGCCTGGAGCTTCAAAAAGCGACTTTGACTGTGGTATGATTATTGGCGCCGGAAACATGAAAGTTTCCTCCTGGGATTTTCAGACACCACAGTGTCAGACAGAGAATGGTGCAATAAACAAAGAACACCCAGTGAGCCATAGTTCTGTGGGCAAAAACACGATGTTAGTGAGAAAGGTCAGAGGAGAATGGACAGGCTTGTTCAAGCTAAGTGAAAGGTCACAAATACTCAAATAACAGCTGTTTACAACTGTGGTGAGCAGAAGGGCATCTCTCAACACACAACATGTCGAACCTTGACGCGAATGGGCTACAGCAACAGAAGACCACACTGGGCTCCACAGTCAGCTAAACAGCATGAACCCATAGCTCCATACTGCCTGGTGTCAACAGTGCTGGCTGGTGGTGGTGGCGTAATGGTGTGGGAATGTTTTTGGGCACACATTAGGCCTCTTGATACCAACTGAGCATCATTAGAATGCCGCAGCATACCCGAGCATTGTCGCTGACCATGTATATCCCTTTATGGGCGCAGTCCATGGGCATACATACTTTTTTAAAATGGATACTTCCAGCAGGATAATAGCATCCAAGCACTGGAACTGAGACCTTAACAAATACCAGACTGTGGGGCCCTTCCATGCACTGGAAGAGAGCCTTAACAAATATCAGACTGTGGGGCCCTTCATTGCACTGGAACCGAGCCTTAGCAGCATGAGTCACCCAGTAGCCTGTAGTACTGACAAGCTTTTGGCCTCTTTCACTGCTATGGAGCCAGAGGTTCTGGATGTCGCTTTGCAGGAAAACCGGAGTTACCACTATGACTACGCAGGTCACGTGTGCAAGATGCAGGCCAAAAAGTAACTGATCCAGGATCAGCTTCCCCTGCCTTTATCTTAAACACAGACATTATGATAAAAGGAAGGAACGATCTAGGGTTAGTGCTGGGGTAACGGACGGACACCTTAGAGGAATTTAGTATTAAGAACAGGGGTTGGGTGTTTTGTTCCTCAATTGTTCTTTTTCTCCTCTGCCTGACCTTGGTCATTGCACACAAAAAAAAAAAAATAAAACACACAACAATGGCACACGACAGCGTGTTTACCCTCCAAATGTGTTCTGCCGCATACCGGCAGGAACGGGGAGGCCTATGCAGGGGAACCGGCAGAGCAGCTGCTCTGCTCTGATGAGCGTGGAAGATATCTCAGGTTCAGTCACATGACTTCGGTGAAATATATAAGCAAAAAAAATAAGGGCAGGCCAGGCGAGGGGGAGGAGGTGTAGGCACCCACAAGCGGAGTTCCTCGCGTGGTGAGCTGGGGACAGGCCGGGGCTTTGCTTCCACCAAGATTCAGATGAAATTTCTGAGTGGGACTCTATTGTTTTACCTATAACACAGATTACCCTGTAAACAAATCCTGGCCATACACTGGGAATGCGAGCTTATGTAATGATGGTTACGGATATGAATTATCTCGTTCACTGTGTGAAATTCCATTTTAATTCAGGCATTACATTCCATGAGGCTTTTCAATTAATGGAGAAGAATTTGAATTCATTTCCTGTACTGACTTCATTGAAATGGAATGAACTCCAGTCCTAAATTCAACAAGAGCAACATCTGCCCATCTCTTCTGAACCCTCTTGCATTTATTTTTGTACCAAGGAAGGAATGATCATAGACAGAGATATGATACCTGTAAGACTAAGAGACACACAGCAAAAATGGTGGGAAATAGTTGATCTCCATATCTCTAATGAAAGCAAGAATATCATGCAGTTCATTAGTTATGAAGACACCAGTTTTTGGACACCTATCTTATCACCACCACCGAGCGTTCATAGAGTGTGTCAGTGACGTGGACCAAATGTGCAACGCAATGCAGCCTGCATGCTTTCACAGAAGAGGCCTCTTTGCAGCTCGTGCACGAGATTCCTGCTGTAGGTTTTTCGCAAGAAGCGACCTCCTCCTACGACCAGAGTCGCCAAGAGCTGCAGAAACAACGTTCTCAAGACGCTTTATTCACTGCTTGATTGTTCTTATTGGTTGTGGAGGGCTTTTTTATGTGTATCGTGTTTCTTATCCATTGTGCGCACCTATATAAAAAATAAGGAAGAAAAAAAAAGTACAAAGTATGATGAGCCAAGTCGGGCTGAATGGCCCACCTGGTCTACTCATCACTTCTCTTATGTTCTTATGTTCTTATGTTCTCATGTTCTCATGTTCTTATGTTCTCATGTTCTCATGCTCTTATGTTCTTATGTTCTTATGTTCTTATGTTCTCATGTTCTCATGTTCTTATGTTCTCATGTTCTCATGCTCTTATGTTCTTATGTTATTATGCTCTTATATTCTCATGTTCTTATGTTCTTATGTTCTCATGTTCTTATGCTCTTATGTTCTCATGTTCTTATGTTCTTATGTTCTCATGCTCTTATGTTCTTATGTTCTCATGTTCTTATGTTCTCATGTTCTCATGTTCTCATGTTCTCATGTTCTCATGTTCTTATGTCCTTATGTTCTTATGCTGAGGCGTTGCCCCCCCGGAAATGCGACGGCAATGTTAGCAGAGCAACCGACGGAGGGGCGGGCCGAAAAGCGGCTGCCCTGACATTTCACAACATCCCAGGTGGCCATGAAAATGTAATGTCAGCCCTGCTGATAACAGCAAGGTCACTGCGACCCACAGAGAGTTTAAAATGTCACTTATGCCCTTTCAGAGACACCCCCCCCCCCCCCCCCCCCCACACACACACACACACACACACAAGGTATGAAACTATCACAGACAACGGGTCTGGCCCATCAAGTGATAGTTGATCACAGATGAGTAGGACTTGGGTAACTGACACTCTGAATGTGGAATTGAAGAACAGACCTCTTATGAGCCTCACTACCGTTGTTTTTTGGTTCCTGTATATAGGCTATATGTGTGTACGTGCACGCATGTTTGCATAAAACCACTAATTATTTTGATCAAGTATAGACCTCTATTTTCAATGTAAAAGCTGAAATGAGGATACAACCCAAGTCTATTTAAAGTACATGTATGGTATGATAAATCGTAAACAGATACAAGCAAAAATAATGTGCTGACAGAGGGCATGCAGTGGAACTCTATTTAAGTTCCTGTGTGAGAGCACTAGGGAAATAAAATTAATCACTGTGATGGTTGTTTCATAAAAGCACACACTACATTTCTTTTGAGGCTCGCAGGGAGAATACTTCTGCATTCTTTAACTAAGGCTGTGCCATAAAGTCCCTGTAGCACACTGAAATTTTCCCAAAAGTGGACTTGTACCCCCCCCCCCACCCTTAAAAAAAAAGAAGCCCAGTGCCTCACCATTTTGAAATTTGGACATAGTGAAAAGGATCCACGGGGTAACAACTTTATATTCCAGTTAGACTCCAGTTCAGCTGTGCATATAGCATCGAACTGTCAAAACCTTCACAGTTTGAGCTAATTTGCATCAACCAATGAGAGGCCATTTGAGCACAATGCAAGCTTGCAGCTCAGCCAACTATCAGGAAATCTCTGCTATACGCGCCAGCCCTGTGTCCGCAGGGTATATTACTCTGAAGTGAGCACTATGAAAAACAATCAGGTTTGCATGGTTTTCCTGTGATTTCCCTTGCGATCCTGTGGGATGGGACATTTCATATGAATGTGCACTGAATCATTTTTTCCCTGCGATTCTTTCAAGTGGAGCTCTGTGGACGAGAATCTGCAATTTAGTTACATTTTTGGCTGTGGGTTCGGTCCTGTTTTGGAGAATCTTTGTTCTTTTGCGCCTTGCATTTGGCCCAGATCTAATTCAAGTTCTGGTACACTTGTTCACAAACTCCCCTGCTTCTGTGCTGACTCTGCTTTCAATGCGAGGGCTGCAGAAGGTGTGCTTCCTTATTTATTTCTCTGTCTTTGCTCCCATCAGATGGGGCTCACTTGCACTGATCTGTGATAAGCTATCTGAACCCCAGTCCTATTCCACATAGTTTTTGGCAGAATGTTTAATCTGATCCTGAGTGAGTATTCAAGGACACCATCAACCCCCCCATCGAACTAAATGCAGAGCAGTGCAATTATAACCTGGGTGGCTGACCGTCTCTGCAGTCTGCTCTTCTCAAGAGGAAGTGTGCTCCACATCCCCTAATTTGCATCAACACTGCACAGTGCACAGACTCATGAACACGACAGCTGGGGGGGGGGGGGGGGAAGGGCGGGGCATTTGCTCCTAGTTCACAGGTAACATTCAGGCAAGGCATCTGAAATATTTATTTTCTACTGCAGCACGGGGTAAATGGCAGTCTGCAGTGTTCCCTTCCCTATAACCGGTCAGGTTAGTTGCGTGTAGCTGGCAAACAGCTGTACTGTAGCAGGTATCAGAGGCAAACTGTTGTACCACTCTTGGTGTACCAGAAGCAGGGCTGTACCAGACACAAGTCGCTCAAGTAGAACATACTGCCACAGAAACGAAAGCCGAAGACTGACGAAGTGACACAAAATGCAGAACAATATGGACATATTAATAGCAAAATGTAAAATACTGATATTTCAAATTATTGGTTGGATTCATTTGGAGTTGGATAGCCAGTGGACTTTTTAATAGGTTTTTAATATAACAGACTTTCCCACAACAGAGCAGTCAAACTTTTGGCCTGATGGCAGCTTTTCACTGCAGCCATATGAAGGGCAGTCAATATTTCGGATATCAAATTAATGCATGTGGCCACATCACATGATGTATATGAGACCTTCCGTATCTACATTCTCAAAATGATTTATTGGCTTACATCTTCCACATTCCAAAAGGAATTTGTCCTTTTCCCCCTGATGACAAGACTGTTTACAGAATTACATTGCCCATTTTTTTACAGATGGAAATATCAATGGGGAATTGAAATGCTTATAGTTTTATATCTTCCATATACTGTAACATATTTCTTGGGCAGTTCTAACCTAACATGTTCTAACCCTGGCCTGGATTCAAACTCGTGTGTCTTTGCATATCACAGCTGTAGCAGCCCAGACTGGAGCTCAGCCCACACTGACTGCTGTTCCATCTGTATGGCTTTGCTTAGCTGCAGAGGGTCTGGTAGAGCAGGGGTGTCTAATCACATCCAAAAATGGCCAGTGTGGGTGCAGGTTTTTGTTTTAGCCAAGCAATACAAAACCTGGTTTAACTAATTAACTAGGCCTAACTCATGGACCTAAATCAAGACGTTGATAAGTAGAATCGGGTGTCTTAGTGTTGGGCTAAAACACAAACTTCCCTTTCTGGATTAGACTGAATACCCCTGTGGTAGAGCCTCAGCATCAGCAGACCCATCAAATAAAAAAAATCTAATCAAATCCACTTCATTTGTGTAGCGCCTTTTACAGAGAACTGTCACAAAGACTCTTTACAGAGAAACAGAAGGAAAAATGGGCCAAAAATGAGGCCTGAACCCCCAAAAAGCAAGTGAGGTAAAAGCTTTGAACCCGTCGGGAACATAAACACTCAAACGGTGTCAAGAAAAAACTCCCTGATGGGAAGAACCTGGCTACAGAGGGGAAGCCCATCCTCCGCTGGCCAGCCCAGGATAAAGTAGAGGCAGAACAGATGCTAACAGAATCAGTATGTCCCACTGCCTCTTGTTACGTCAGTTAGACCCTCCAGAACAGAGCTTCCAAAACCCAAATCCAGGATAATCCCCCTGTGTGCTGGTTTTCATTCCAGCCTCAAGTCCACCTCCTGGAATACGAAGACCTGCTAATTACCGGTTTAATTGTCTAACGAGGAACGCCTACTTTCTTAATGTCACATTACGTCACAAACAGATAAAGAATAAATATTCCATATTTATAAATGAACTTTTGATCAGTTCTCAGACAACTCTTTTCTTACTGTAACGCCGAAATGTGTTGTGGCAAATGGTTCCCTTTGAAGGATGTCACATTTCTCAAGGGCTTAATTGATGGATCTACAGCTGAAATCAGTGATCCTTAAATAATCAAAGTGTGGACAGCTTGTCACTGAGGCCGAACTGTTTGTGGCAAATGAAGAGTTTGAAGAAAAACAAATCAGTAACAAGTGAAACATACAATGTGTTCAAATCTGATTAAAAAAACATTTATGTAAGAGGTTGACTCTGAAGAAGACGCTAAGTCGAAACATCGGTCTTATTTAAATAAGTGTCTACTTTGGGTAGTCTCTCTGAAGAGCTCAGGTATATACTTTTGTTACATGCACTGTCCCATACTGAGCGCACCTTCTCTTTTTCATAAGCTTCAACTGTTGCGCATGAGGTAGTTTATTTCAGACATTTATGTAACTTAATTCCATCATTTCAGTAACCTTTAATTGATTGTTTGGAAGTAAAACCAGTATCCCCACGGGTTCTCCAGGACCAGGGTTGGGAACCCCTGCCGTAGGAGTGAAACAAACCAATCAGGGGTGGAACTAGCCCTCAAAACCATATGCAAATCACAGTGCAATTTGCATATCTGCGAGCTTGAATTAAAACATTTTTCAGTTGATAAACTTTGTCATTCAGTAAAATAATTTGCCACTTCATCGATGAACCACTGCTTAACACAGGCATATGTTAGCACATTGAGTATGGTTCAGATCATTAGTTAAGTGAAGAAGTGACAAATTATTTTACTGTAAGTCACTTCATTGTTGAGCTATTGATTACCCAACATGCAAACACGTGCTGTTGCAATGAGCAGAAAGTTGATTTTGTGAAATGAATAGCTCAATTCCATCCAACTGCAAAGCATATAAGAATATGAGCAGTCTTTACAGTTTTCATAACTTATTACTAATTATGTTGGGTAGTTAAGGGGAAAATATCACATTTATTTAAATTTGTCATTCAAAATGCAATCCAATTTTTTGTTAGGTTGAATTGTGCCCTAAAAACCTCCCTTGCTGTTACAATACTCAAAAAACTTCAAATTCTTCGATACAACAAGAAAAAAAATCCCATCTTGATATTACAGACGCAATGCACAGAAACAGGCAGTGTGCACTCCTCTTTTGCTAAAGACGGGAAGTTTGATTGAGATCAAAAGAGCTCAGCAACCACAGTCATCGTGTATCACACTCTGTTGAAATGCAAATTTTGCACCTGGAGCCACAAAAACACAATGAAGCTAATAAGGTCTCAAAAACCATGGCCTAACAGAACGGATCTCAGAAGAGATTGTTAGTTATCATAATTTGTTATCATAGCCTAAAAACACATTCCACAATGACACAGTACAGGGTCCAAAACAATAAAAGGCATCAAAATGTTTCTAATGTTCCAGATTATTGCTGGGCATGTGTGCATTGCCCTTCCTGTAAATTATGTCAGAATCTTCCCCTTAAAAAAAGTTGTTTCTCAAAACAACATAAAGTATCAAGAATATATTCCAAACATTTGAAATAAGTGATAAAGTGCGACATATTGAAAATGAATTCCTGTTTTCAGTTTATATGAAATGATAGAATAATAGTTGTGTCAAATCCAGGTTTATGGAAATCATGCTCGAGTTGCTAGATTCAAATCAATGAAAAGGACAATTATAAAATGAAATAGCTGTGAGTAAGAATGTTTGAACTGGCTTCACAAACAAATCACCGTCACACCGTTGTCAGCAGTCCTACTAGTCCTTCAACATCCTACAAGTATTTTATGCCTACGACTACCTTTCTACTCATCTGTTGTCACTTCCCTATTTGTATAAGCCCCTAAAATCAATAACATAGTGAGACACAGGGGATAACTTAGGCAGAAAAATGGAGGTAGAGGAAGGGAAAAGAGAGGTGAAAGCAGAGAGAGTGTAGAGCAATGGGAGCAGGCAAGGGGAAAGCAGCATGGATCACAACCTTGTAAACCTCCCCATAGGTGCCGCCGCCAACCCGGATCAGGATCTCAAAGTCCTCCTGTGGGTTTCGGGTGGAGATGTCCAGCGCAGCCCGGTTCTGGGAGTCCATCACTGCTGGGGCATGGTACTGACGCAGGCCTGGGGGACAGAACTCAGTGCCGATGACTCCTGCCACCCTGCAGTGCACCACAGACAATGTGCACCAACATGCACTGAAACTAAACTGAAACACACCTCCTTCCTCTCTCGTACTTGCAAACTGACTACCTCCCCTGTCTCTCTCTCTCTCTCTCTCTCTCTCTCTCTGGATGGCTCATTTACATCAGCACTGGTTTTATTTCCTGTTGGGTGTTTCTTTCTCTCTCTTTCTGTGTGTGTGTGTGTGGTTTCTGTGTGTCAGCCGAAGTGCAGCCTAACTGCAGCACTGCCCTAGTTTGGAGCCACATTCTTGCTTCCTGTAATGTGACTTACACGTCTAAATATTAGCACAAAGCACACCCGTTGTTTTTTAATGTGATTCACAAGTTTTTGCAAATCTTTGCATGAGTTATATAATATAAATGTATAGGGTTGATACAGCAAGGTTCATATTAGAACAATTGATAAAAATCGCTTTACAAAAAAAAACTCAATTCAACAAAAACACACGATGATAAATTATGTTTTGTCCTGCACTGTAAAATGTAGATGCAATTTTTAAAAAGTGAATAGACTATTGAGTAAATGGAATTTTCTTTTTGTTCTTCAATGCACCTTCACAGTTAATGCACGCAATAGTTCCCTGATCTAAAGCTGGGAAGGCAGGAGCATTTTTCAGTTTTTGGCCCTGGGATGCACAGCTTGACTCAATAACACTTCTACAACATTACATGAACATTTCCACAACATTACAGGAAGCCAGAGAGGATGTTATACGCTACATGTGTTATCTGTGAGGATGGGAGAGACAGGGGACTGTAGTTATACAGATCAGGTAGGCCCGATTCTTTTTTAAAAGTTGTGCGAACGCACCTAACATTTTAAATGTACTATTTATAAAACAAGTCATGAACACGATGCGTTGTATGTGTGTATGAACAGTACAAATTAATGCCTTCTTATGACTTATTATTCTCCCACTAGTGGGAGGCACAGTATGCTGGCACTGTGCTGTTGCTCCATGCAATTGTTGACTAATGCAATAATCAATTATCCAAAAATTAAATAATTCTTTACAATCAAATGAGTACGTTTATGGCAGGCCCCATTTGGCCCCTGAGCTACCATAGAGCATGCACAGGGAGAACGGTTAGGTGGGCAGCAGTGCAGCTGGCCACAGAATTCCACTGACCTTTCCACTTTGCCCATCAGTAGGAGGGGCTGCTCTATTATGCAGTCAATCAGCCATCAGCCCACGGTCTGTCACTATGATAACACTGCTCAATCCTCTACCTACAACCTTTCCTCCTAGACTGAACCTCCAAGGTGCTAAACCTGTTGTCAAGCAGTCTTTAAATTCTACTACAGTATAAAATATGCATGTATAATATGTATTTTAACTATATTGTGCACATTTTTTTTATGCCTCCCCATTTTGGAATTATTGGAAATAATAACCCACATTTATATCTCTATCAACAGATCAGTAAAGTGGTGGAATCATCCAACAATTCAAAACCAACTTTTAAAACCAAATGCTTCAAATGCAAGTACTTTCTCATTAAAGTATTTTCAAATAATTCAAACAAGTTTATTTGTAAATACTTCAAAAACATGTGAACAATATTTTCAAATACAAATATTTAATTTGAATCTGTATTTGACCAATACTGTTTGTTTGTGACTGTATAATCTTAGGGTTGTAGCTAGGTAAGCTGTTTATCTTAGTTGACTTAGTTATTGCACTTGTGCCTATTCAAATATTGCTTGTTTTATTTGCATAGACTGATTTGTTGCTGTTTTTGTTGTGTTAATCAGATTAACCTACAGGGTTCAAGTTAAACTACGCGGTCGTTCCCTGCACTTGGAATTGTACTTCCCTCTAGGGTTTTCAACACACCTGTTCGTGGTTTTGGTTATACACTTTGTCGCTCTGGATAAGAGCGTCTGCCAAATGCCTGTAATGTAATGTAATGTAATGTTTGTGTCTCTTAGTATCATCTGTAATAGGGACGTTGAGAAGTTACCAATCAAGTGTAGACTTATTGCACTAAGCTCTCTTGGGACTATATTATATCCTCTGGAATTAAACTGCACTTTGACCTCTGATCTTTACACTTGTGTTTGCATTGTAAGCCACTCTGGATAAAAGTGTGTGCAAAATAGCAGAAAGTAAAGTACAGTATATTACATAAGCAGGAGCATCTGAGGTCTTATATTTTCTTCCAAGAATAGACTACGTCCTGCTTTGAAACAATTTTCAGTTCTTCATTTTTCATAGATTTTCTGGAGGAAAGGAAAACTTACTAAAGGTCATTAGTAGGGAAAGAAGGCTGGTGCAAAACTATTTTTATTTTTGTCTGTTGCATGTTGTGATGCTTTCTATGCGCCCCCTTGTTTTTGTCTAGAAGCCACAGGTTTCAGCTTGCACCAGTGGCCATGCACTCACTACAGTTACACAGATCTACCAGACACCCTAATAAAAGGAATAAGAGGGATGACAACCATGATTGTATATGTAAATACTGTACAATATCTACAATGCATAAAAATAGCCTTTCATTTCCTAAGCAGATGCCATTGGATCATTTTTTTAACAGATTTTTTAATTGTTGTAATTAGTTTGATAAAGTAATTAGCCAAAATAATAAAAGTAAATTATATTTTCCATCTACAACCGTGCTTATTATAAACACACATAATTCCGACACACTGAGTAGACAAGCGGGACTAAACTCTACCTTTGTTCAGATTTTTCACGTTCATGCTGTAAATATGAAATCTCTTACATGTAAGATGTCAGTGGATAACACTGTGGAAGAAACATTTTAAACAAGAAAAACAACATTGTGTTGAACACAAAGAGATACAATAACTGAAATTTAGGACGGCGACAATCTTATTGTACTGGTACGGGACGGGCGCGGAGAAAGAATTGTAGCACTGTTAACGGTTATTACTTTTCATTTGGGTTTAAACAATTAAAGACTAGAAACGTGTCTTTAAAAGGCGATATTTAATTCAAACAACAATGGACAAACAACAAATTATACATGATGGACGGTGTCAGTTCTGGGAATTAGCTGTTGTTTAACTATCGTGTTTCTGTTACTACAAGTGCGTGAAACGTGTTATAATGCTAACACGGAATTTTGCACTTTGCATTTATGTACGACCCTATATTTGTAAATTGATGTACAAGGGAAATCGAAAAGGGAAGAACTTAAATCACCGAACATGTTTCACATCGGATCTATTTCGCCTTTACACATGTATCGCAAAATGACGTCTGTTTTTCCGGGTTACAATAAATAAATAAAAACTTGTTTGTAACATGACTAGTTTCTTGAAGACTATTCCGCCCCAAATAGCTATATATATTATACATTCATAATTTTATTTCACGTCGTACTACTTATGTGATTGTTTACAGTATGATAGCGTGAAGCCAAAGCGAATAGAGAGCCTCTCTTCACGTGACCCTATCATTTTCCGTTCCTTGCGTTTTATTCCTCCGACCGCTCTTTTTCTATACATCGGGCCCACGTGTGGATTGTGGTCGAACCGAACCTGTTTGGGCCAGCTGTAAACCCCATCCACCATCTCAACAAAACTATTGACGCCATGGCTTCGTCGTTTGAGCAGATGAGGGCTAATGTGGGGAAACTACTACGTGGGATTGACAGGTTTGTGCATCGATTATCTCCAAATACCAAAAATGTGTACTCGGCAGAAGCTAGCAAACTGTATTTAGTCTTCTTCTTTCATTTGTTAGATCTTAGTCTAATTCCATAGTTTGTCTACAGGTTTTTTAAGGTAATGGACCCTTTGAAGCCCCGTTTTACCAGTTAGGTCGAATGATATACGCTAGCATGTGTTAGCTGCAGTAGCTAGCTAGCCAATGTGGTGAATATAGCAAACTGGGTTTTAACCCGCTTACTTAACGTTTGACGTGATTTGCAGTAGATGGCAGTGGTAGAACTAGCTGGATCACCATTGTGAAATCAGTTTATGTGGGTGAATATTGTACTGTGCAAGATGACATAATCTATTGACTGCAGTTTAAACCAACTCCCATCTTCCTCTTCTCAGGTATAATCCGGAAAATTTAGCAACGCTGGAACGTTACGTTGAAACACAAGCAAAAGAGAACGCTTACGACCTGGAAGCCAATCTCGCTGTTCTCAAATTGTGAGTCGCCGTATTTGCGTCATGGTGAATGTAGTATCAGCATTTACAGAAAGTAATGCGTGCACCTATACATGTATTGCTGTCATATTTGTTTACAGTTTGGTCCACAACCACTGTGTTCCTCGTACTCATCACCAGTGTGCTCTGACTCTAGGTACCAGTTCAACCCAGCCTACTTTCAGACAACCGTGACGTCACAGATTCTGCTGAAGGCCCTGACCAACTTGCCTCACACTGACTTCACTTTGTGCAAGTGTATGATCGACCAGACACACGTATCCTTTCGGGACCTTTCAGTCACCTAGGTTAGACATAGTCTGTCCCAGGAATGGCATTTTTCTCCCAACTTGTAAATGTGCTATGAAACACAAAGGACGATACAGAAATATACATATTTTTGTGGACTCAGGGAATTTATGGGGACACAAGCATTTATTGGCAGTTTAAAAAGCACGCTAAAAAGTTGAGTTGTATAATAAAATGCAGCGGGTGAGTGACTGCATTGTGCAGCATAGAAGTTGGTATGTCATTTACTGAATTTATATTTTCCCTGAGAGAGAAGTACCTGTAAGTATTGTGTTTGTCTTGTGCATCTTGATTCAGAATACCACCTGTCCTTAAATAGTAAAATGTATAAATTAATAAAAAGCATGTAAGAATGCCTCACAGGGCTTTAAATAAATACAGTCATAACTTGTGGGTTCATTCAGTTAAGTGTGCTTTATCCACTGGTGGCCCAAGACCTGCTCTCTGCCACTCCTAAAATCAAAAATAAAGGAAAGAATCTCCCACTTTTAGTTTACTGCTGAGGTGTGAGAAAGTGTTTTGTACAAATGTTTCAATTTGTTTAAAAAAAAACCCTCTATGGTCAGTGCAAGAAAAAAAAGAGCTTAATTAAAAGCCTTACAAATCTTATTTCTGAATTGGTAAATAAGTAAATTGCCTTGTTTTGAGGCCTTTGGTCTGCTAGGGGGCGCTCTGTTTCCTTGACTACAGTGTCGCAGCAGGAGGAGCGTCCGATAAGACAGATCCTGTACCTGGGCAACCTCCTGGAGACATGTCACTTCCAGTCCTTCTGGGTGAGTGACATTTCACAGCTATCTGTTTACTGCGTAACACTGTTCTTCACTTGGTACTTCACTTAACCCTGTGTTTGACTTTGCTCAGAGTCTTTCCAGTCTAAAAAGAGAGGCATACTGAAAAGAACAACCTAGTCTTGTGATTAGGGTGCCGTGATTATGGTTTTGTGGCTGGAGGGATTGTCTGTTCTCGTCTAGGGTGGGGCATTTCTCATCCCTCACTAGAGGTCGTCACTTGTCTGGCTGGTTGTGTGTATTTGGGGAATGTCTGTTGTTACGGATGTTGTCTGTTCTGAACATTTCAGGAAAGAGTGCAATTTTCACCACTTCCATCATTCTGTTCATTGCCATGACACTCTGGAGGTGATGCTGTTGTGTGGCTTGTGATAAAATGCCTATGCTACACGTGAGCAGTAGCAGTGGTTTGTGGGGTCAGATTCTCAAAAGGAGATTTTGTGTGTCATTGTTCCTTGGGTTACTTACATTTTACAATGCAGAGTAGGCTTGACTGCCCTTGTCTAAAAAAAGAAAAACAACTTGCTGTTTGTTTCTTATGTCCTCTTGGTGTGGCCTTGCGGGTGGTTCATCTCTGGGATCGACAGTCAAGCCTGGAAGAGAACCGAGAACTAATCGATGGAATCACGGGATTTGAGGACTCTGTCCGCAAGTGTGAGTGGCCCCTCCTATACAGTGTGATGCTGTGCTAGTGCGATTTGCTCAGAATGTAACTGTTCTGTCCATTGACTCAGCAACCCAACATCCTGTTTTACTACTTGTGCGCCAAAATGTCTATTTTTATCTGTGGTGGGTCTGGACTGTAATTGTGCTGCCTTTGAGTTGTTACTGCAACTCCCAACTGAAAGAAACCAGGAGGTTGTAGGTCATTTGCCAGTGATGTCCTGATAACTGTCCTTTTGACCCTCTCATGCCTGTGCTGTATTGTGCTGTATTAAGCTCCTTTCACTCATGGAACCCACAACATTGCCAGGTTCCGTTATCCAGGTTAGGTAGTGCTTTACCCTGTTCACACACAAGTCTCCTATACGGTAAGATGCCATGTCGAGTCTGTCCGAACATGACACGATTGTTCTGGATAGATTAGGCAAAGCACGATGTCTACCTTCCAAAGCAATGCAGAACAATGCATTAGTTTGTCTTTGAAACAACCAGATGTTTCGCTGAATGAGAATTTTAGCAGTGATGTAAATCCTATCAACACAACACACATGAAGAGCTTTAAATAACTTATGGTAACATCTTTAGCCGTTATAGTTTCATTATATGATCCTGAATAACTAACAATAGATAAACAGTAGAAGCATGGTTTATCAGCTAAGAATCAATACTTATATGCAGTGTTGTTTTTGGTAAAATACAACAAAAAGAATTATGCCAGTTATACGAGTTAAATAACTAGCTATACTAGCCATTGGTATGTAGTGCTTTCTACATTAGGTAAAAAAGCAAGTTAAAACTGGAAGAGCCTGTCAGGTGTTTACCAGGAAGAAGTATTGCATAGCAAACAAACAATTTTGTAATGGTGTTCTTATGTTCAAAATTACCTCACAAAATCACACAGTACAGCTCCGGTATCTTCTATGTGCACCTTCTCTTATTTGTGCAAGAAAAGTATTTATGTTCAGTAAAGTATTTATTAAAGAATTGTGCCAGGAACTAGGTCTTGTGTAACAACATCATAACCTTTTGTGTGCTTTATCTGGAAATGTCAGCTTTTGTTCACACTCGAGACGAATTACAGAATTACCGTTAATCTTACTAGGTCCTGAGCCAGCAAATTGCTGAATCACCTTACACGGGCAGTCGACTCTGTACACACATGACGCCAACACAGAATATTGCTGGAACATTTACGGGCTAATATGCTAATATGTGTCAAAGGGGCTTTAGTTAAGTATCGCTATGGGCCATTTTCATCGCCCTCGGTTTCTGTGCCCAAAAACTTCTGTGTGCATGTTCTTTGATTTTTACTGCCAACCGGGTCGATTTTCAGTTGAAGTGCGGTTCTGTGTTCCATTGTGCATTCGTGGTTTCGCCATTAGGAGGAGTGCACAATCTGAAATTTCAGTCTTGCTGGAGCCATAGCTGAATGGAGGTTCCCTTGTGATAACAGAGGCGATCTGCCTTGTAAAATATCAAAGAGAAACAGCTTCTTTATAGTCTGTAGTCATTTTCATTTGCGCACATTTTAACCAGTAAACATAAAACACTAAGGGGTAAGTCCACTAAGAAAAGATATCGACTGCATATACTGTTGAACACTGTTTATTGCGCAACAGTTGCGACTGCCATCTGTCATATTTATGACAGATTAGTTAATTATTAATGCATATAAAGTAGTTGCGCAGCCACACCCACATACTCACCAGTACAATAATGTCACATTTTAGTTGCTTAGCAGGATGCTTAATCCTTCATATTAGCCTTAAGATAATTTGTGCAGCAAGGGTGATGACAGGTTTCATCTTCTCTGCTCCATTCTTTCACGGTTGAGGCTGTGACTAATATCAACTGTCTGAGCGCAGTTATTTTTCTAAACTCAAAAACAAGTCTTGGTCTGGCTGGCTGGCTTTGCTCTCACTTCGAAAGTTGAGCAAGTGCCGAATCAAACATGGCTATTGTTTTTTGTTTTTACAAAGGATTAATTTTAATGTTGCATACAAATAACGTTACTGGAATAATGAACTAAAGAGCCACAGATGACTTTTTCAGTATTTCTTGAAACTACTATCTCAATTCATATGAATCGACCATTTTGAATGAATTCTTATTATTAATGTAAATGTGAACTTTTGATTTTCCAATTATGTCTCCTAATATGAAATGGCCTATTTGAATTATAGCAGAAAACAAATTACAAGGGTCATTTCAACCTTTGCCTTCAAACAATTCTAGTATTGAATGTGACAGTGACAAATTTCCATTACCATCACATTTCCAGTCATCCTAAAAATAAAAAAATCCATGGTTGCGAGTAACTGGTGATCATTTATTTTCATCGAACATGACCTGTACCGAGCCCCTGAAGAACTTGTCTTACAGGAGATTGTATTTACAAAGGCAGTGTTTCCGTGGTAGACATGCTTCCCTGTATCGGTGCTGATGACGTACTGCCTCCTGTAAAGCCCTGTGGCTCTATAAAAGGAGCCTACTTAAGTTTTAAGGCACCATTGTGCCGTCTACTGTAGCTCTGAGCAGTTTTCCCTCGATGTATCCTTCCTGTCCTTCTCTGTTTCTGATGTCTGTGTCTTCCTGTCTCTGCAGTCATATGCCACGTGGTGGGGATCACCTATCAGAACATTGAGCACCGGCTCCTGGCAGAGATGTTGGGCGATCCACTTGGTAGGTTCTACCCCAGGGGTGCAGATGTGAATTTTAGTCATGAGCACTGATCGCCATTTCAAATAAAATCTCCCCACTGATGGTTAGCTTCACGGTTGTGTGAAGTCAGCATTTTTACCAGTTGCATTTTGCCCCTGTTTACCTGAGGACAACACAGCGCAATAGTTTTCAAATTTGAAATTGTTACATTTGCTCAGATGCTTAAACGTTTATCCGGAGCAACGCGCACCACTTACTGTGTTACAATCTATTTATACAGCTGGGTTTGCTGAAACAAGGTAGGTTGAGTATCTAGTTCAAAGCTGAAATGGCAGTTACCCACCTGTGAATGCATTCTTCAACTTCTAGAGTTATAAACTCTGTCCCCAAACCACTATACTACACAATCTACCCTGCTGTCTTCACAATATTGCCAATTTTTATTGATGATTTGCATTATAACCTGTTTGCCATGTGTAATTGGCAGCTTCACGTGTAACTCTCTGCCCCCCCCCCCCCACCCCATAGACACCCAGGTGAAGGTGTGGATGAGCAAATATGGCTGGACTGAGAGCGAGGATGGACAGATCTTCATCTTCAACCAGGAAGAGAGCGTCAAGCCCAAGAACATTGTGGAGAAGATTGACTTTGAAAGTGAGTGTCACCTTGGGGTGCCTGCCTGGCTTGTTAATGGTGTTGGTTGGATTTGTTTGCCTGTCCCATTTTCCTGGCGGCCTTGCTGTGTAACAAAAAACAAAACAATAACAGTATTCATGTTAATTCAACACGCATTTAAAGAAAAAATAAATAAATAAATTTATTATTTATAATTATAATCATAAAACTTCTGTGTCTGTAGGGGCTGTTGATCCTTCTAATAGGACTGCACATTTTTCATACTTTGATAAGGAATTAATGTTTTTTTAAATAATTTTAGAAAATTTGTGTAAATGTTTTTTTTTTATATTTGTGTATTTTGTACAGTTTAGGAGGAAGTGTGCACCAATTCTCTCTCTCCCTCCTCCCTCTCTCTCCCTCTCTCTTCCTCCCTCCCTGCATCTCTCCCCCTCCCTCCCCGCAGGTGTGTCGAGTATCATGGCTACATCCCAGTGATATCAATACATGAATTGGTGCACACAGACTTGATGCACACAGACATTCAGAAGACAGGACCTCCAGGCTTTTTTACCTCCCAATACATTTTCTGTACCGATACCATTCACATTAAACCATTTATCTAAAACAAAGAAAGGTGGACCTTAATGTTCTTACTGTAAAATAATTTTTGTTGACAGAAGAATTGCTGTTAAATCATTCACAAATGCCAATGCATGCACTCACACACACACACACAAAGAGCTGTTCTTGCATAGCAGACTGTGTTCTGTGGCAGAAGTTTCTGGGCCTTACCTGAGCTTATCTCCTTTCATCTGAAATTGTGTAAGTTGAATGGCTGAACCAATAATTAGAGGTCCAAGCAGGAACCCTGTTGTTTTATTATTGTTATTATTATTATTTGAATTATTATTATCATTTTATTTTTTTTATTTTTTATTTTTTCTCTTCTCCTGGGAAAACGCATATCTCCCAGATGGTATGGAAAAAACTTGGTTGGCATGTTAGGGATGTGTGAAATTGAAAACTATTACAACATGGCAGATATTGACCTGGTGGTGGTGCTATAGAGCACGTTCAAAAATGTCAAACTTTGAACAGTCATAACTTTTGAACTGTTTCACCTACAGACATGCAACACACCAAGACTATTAGAAGCCCCTGTTCAAAAGGAAAAAAATATATTGGGCCGATACAATGTGCAGCCTATATTTTCTGATATTTTGACATTTTTTTAAAAACACTAAAAAAATCTAATGAGCCGTCCATCCGGTTGATGACAGATTCGGTGTGCTCAACCTTTGTACTAGTCCCAAGCAGAGACTGTAAAAAATAATAGTCCCAAGCTAAATTGCGAAGCAATAGTCAATAAATGGCTGAACGGTGCGCCAATCAAATTGACTCATATTGGGCATAACCATTAAAATTACTCTGTGGGTGTAATTTAATGGCAGTCTTCTTTATATTCGCGTATGTTAGTGTTAGCCGTCTCCCTGCAGGTGGTAGTAATTCATTAAACCTACCTGTCCCATTTCCATAGTTGGGGGATTACTGTAAAACTGCGACTGTTTTCATTCAGTTTTTCTGTGAAATAAACGGAGAGTCGTTTTCTCTCTCAAACTCCTAAAACTTGTGGTCTCGCTACAACCACAGTGATTTCTTTCATGTTGAAACTACTACTGTCGTTATTTTAAAAGATAATCGTTAATCGAATTTCTTTCGAGAACCGTGCCGTGCTCTTGCTACCCTCTGCTGCCTTTGGTCTTGGGCAGCATGGTATTTCGTCACACACCAAATTAAGAAATGTCGGTTGGTTAGGTCGGTTGGTTTATGCTGGGTAATGTTATCTCGCTACATTAGAAGGAACACTAAACCAGCGGGTTGTTACGTTCAGTAGCATCTTGCTGCAAGGGGTGGTTATATTTTCTGTGGAATTCGGACATGCTCAGACTGGATGCTGTCGCGTTTCAGCTATCTCTATAGCTATACGTTTAGACATTCCAGGTGCCCAGTGCCACGGACCTCAGGGTAAACATGGAGCCCGCAGTAAACACTTCCAAATAATGACATTGCTATAAAGTTTCGTGATTTTGGAAAATGTGCATTATTACCATTTCAGAGTTTTTACTATGCAGGTTTTTAAAAATTTTTATCAAAAGGTATATTCTACAGTGGTTTTCATTGTTGATAGATGCACATGTTCATTTGTGCGTGATGCATTTTCAACAAGTTGTGAAGGCCCCGCCTCACCCCCGAGTACAATACTTCAATACAATCAATTACGCCTTTTGGACACACTTGTGCAAAAAAAAAAAAAAAACGCATTTGCCAGGATACAAAATGATATAGGCCGTTTACCAGAATGTAACTAATTTTCAGTTAGAATAGAATAATTTATTTTAGAATAACATTTCCCAGTACTTTGTATGTGTGTCTGGTCTGTATTTTCCTGTTGAATTGCCCTTGCTACATTGTACATGACATAACATTTTATACTTATGTATATGTAACAATGTGTGTATATGTATATGTAAAAATTGGTTTTAAAATGCCAGTAGCCTATGCCAGAAGCAGATCTAAATGATTACTACTAAGGTGCGTCACTGGGGATTTTCTTTTAAGAGGGTGTGGTGTTTTTTTTGAGAGGCGTTATGAGCCTTGGCTCTGACAACCTGAAGCCTTGTTCTATAGAAACAGCTTGTTTCAGGAAGTCAGGACAGATCCCACAGTGCGTAGCTGGAAGTTAACTATTAAACGGTTTAATTCAGTTATGTACTACATTAACTTGTAGCTTGCGGTTTTGACCGACTTCCAGCGATTTACTTATTTCATGAACTTTAGGGAACTTATTTGAATTTGAAATTTGAAGATTTCATTATCAAATTACTTCATTACGAATATAACGTGCAGTGATACTTGCAGCTCTACAATGTGCGACACCGCTAAAAACTCTGAACTGGCTATAGGAGCCGGCTTGGCAGAACCATCGCCTCAGCAGCTGGGAAGCTCTGTGACCCGGTCAAGATATCCGAAGTGTAAGACTAATTTTAAAGATGAGCCCTTATTTGTGGATCCCACCTTTCCCACGGAGGGCATGGAGCAGTCCGGCCTGAAATGGAAGCGACCCAAGGTAAACTATACCGTGAAGAATCATGGTTGGTTATTTATTTATTTATTTATTTATTTATTTATTTATTTATTTATTTATTTATTTTGCTGAATTTCATTTTAGACTATTTAACATCATGGTATGAGCTAAACTAGGATAGCCCACACTGTGATCTCGCAGGACAGTTATTTTGAACGCATGATTGACGGTACGGCGGTGGGGTGTGTCTGGAATTGTATTGTGCACATTTGTAATGGATAAGAACGTCTGCCAAATGCCTGTAATGTAATGTAATGTAATGATACTATTGGGAAGTTGCACGAAGATACTCCTTTAGGGGTCTTGGGCATGCATATGTTCTGCCACATGATGACTTGAAGAAGTGGCTTGCCTTGCTTGATAAGCCAAATGGTAAGGCGAAGATTCTGGCTACACCTCAAGTTCTGATACCCAAAACACCTAATCACCTTTTCTCGTAGCAAATCGCGGGTTTCTTCCAGTTAGACGTAGTTAATATGGGATCCGGAAACTGGGAAGAATAAGACCGTGGCTCTGCCTGCCTCAAGCTTAATTGGGAATGATGTCTTAGTCACCAGATGTTCCACTGATGCTCCTCTGAGTAAAGGCCATTGGTCCAGTTACTCTGCACAGGAGCATCATTGAAATGCATTGGATCACTTTAAGCTGCTACAGTAACACCATGACGTGATAGAGATGATAAAGTACAAACACTTTGTAGTGTACCTTTGTACCTGTACCTTTATGCACATTTCTTATCAGATGTGACTCCTGAAACTGCAAGCACTGATCTCTCCATCGGCTGTATAGCTTATGCTGCCTTTGTCCAGTGGGAATAAAATATCAGTATGTCTTTGGATCTTTCCCCTTTGTCGATGTTCAGGGGTTTTGTCTCTCTGGGATCCTGTTGGACCGGTTTATGTTTTCCATTGTGGTTTTAACTGGTGCATTTATCCCAGTCTTAAGCTTTGTATTGATATGAAGCCATTTTAATTTGGAGGATCCATGTGGGAGTTTAACCCTTTCATATGGATCCTATTCAATATTTAAAAATATTTCCCCAAATCTATATATAATCATTGCATATCAAGTCTGGCCAGGGACCCCCTACAGTACCTTCAAGGACCCCCTGTTGAAAACCAGGTTCCTAGAGCTTTGCCATAGAGATGCCATAGATATTTATTGTGCGTACTAGCTTCGCTGTCTCCATGGCATTCATTTAATATGTCCTTTGGCTCTGCATTTATGAAGAAAATAGTAACTGCCCCTTTCCCAAAAAAAAATGAAATGTCACATAAAAAATCACAAAGCTTTTCGTAGAAAAAGTTAAAAAGCAGAAAAAAAGGTTCTTTTGAAGCAACAAATTAATGTACTCTTTCATCCCTAAATTACAATGCCTTTACTCAAAAATATTAACGTAATCCTTTGTGTTGTAACAGTAATCCAGCACAACACTAAATTACATGGCAAATTAGATAATCTCAAGGGCAATATCCATGTACAGTTGCTCTTGTCATATAAGGTGGCTGTATATTGGATTTCAAAAACTGAGGACAGGAGCTGACGTGCATTATGATCATAATGCTAGGCTATTTGTTTATGTGCGGTCAAAGCAATAGGCAAAACCTAACCAGACATTTTTAGGAATTTATAAATCCCACCTGGACGGAATTTGTTTTCGGTCACCTAAGGAAGAGATGTCTGGAAATAAAAGTTCATCTGGTCAGCCTACTGTTATGTTGCAAAAGTTTTACGGTGTTGTGGAGAGGTGAAGTATCAGCTGGGCCTCTCTCTCTTCTCTCAGGAAATCTGTCCAACTGCACAGTTCATCATAGATGATGCCTCCCGCATGGACGTGTGTCAGGGAGATCTGAGTGAGTGATCTGCTGATTCCATCTCTCTCTCACTCGCCCCTCTGTCTTGCTCTTTCTCTCCCTCCCCTTCTCTCAGTCTTTCTTTCTCTCCCTCCCCTTCTGTCTTTTTCTCTCTCCCACCTCTCTCTCCCTTATTTTCTCTCTCACCCCTGTCTCTCTTTCATCTTGATATTTGCATACATTAAAATTTGGTCTTTACCTGGGTGGGGCAGATTTTGTGATTGTGTGAAGTTGCATCAGAATGATTAATCATTTTTGACTAAATAATATTGACAGTTCCAGATGTAAATGTTAACTGTTATCATCATTATCATCAAACCTGCAGGTGTGCTGTTGATTATTTAGTTGTTTATTTGTCATGTTAGGTTAGAAGGGGTTAAAAAGCCCCCCCCCCCCCAGGCCACTGTAACTATTTCTCCACACTGTGATACAGTGCTTAGGCTTTTGTCTGTGACGTTTCAAGATGAGCACAGCTACTTGTCGTCCTGTTTGCATGGGAAACATCTAGCTATGGGAGAACTGTTTTAAAGAAATGAGCCACGGAAGTGATGAAGGTGCTTTCGGACAGAACATGCGCTCACTGCACCTCGCTTCTGTGCTTCATCTCGCTCTGCAGGCTGCCTGCCACGCTGCACGGCACAGTGGAACTGGCCGAGGACAGCGTTCCATGTGCAGCTAGCGATAACGCTGCATGCACGCGTTGCGATTGGGGCGGTTGGGATTTTGTGAAGCTGTAGGAGATTCAGGGTTCTCTCCAGAATTAAAAAAAACACACCGGGCAGTGGTGTCTGCAAAGCGGGATGGAGTTTTTGCATTTTCATACCACCTTAAAAAAAATCGTTTCTTACATTCTGAGAACTTGATAGACACACACGAAAAAGCCTTCAGATATCGATGGTTAAGAACCATAAATATTTTTATCTGATTGATTCCTGGAAGGGGCCATCTCTGCACTCCCTTGACATGGTCAGGGCTCGATTATGGACTATGAAATACAGCCATCTTGTTCTGCATCCCTGTTTGAGCGATCATTCTCTGTATTGCTAGCTAACTTTGATTTAACTCTTGAGTTGAAATTGAACACCTTCATTTAGTTGCAAAGTGTTACTGATGGGTTGCTGGCTATGTAGGTGTTACTCAACTAGCTAGCTAACGCAACTAGCTTTTTATTTAGAGAAGAATTTAATTGTTGCTTCAATCAATACACACAGCCTGCTAAAATAATATTTCTTCCAATATCTTTCTCCAATATTTCCCATTTCTACTTCTTAGCTGTTGCTGCTGCTGTTGGGCTTCTTTCACGCAGAATCTTGGATATAGGTTTACAACAAATGGTTGCAGCTGTATGTTCTCACTGAAAGCATCTAAATAACATTTGCATAGTGTTAAAAAAACAAGTCTTCTCTAGTACTCTATGAATAAGACATTTTTTTACCTTAAACTATGTACACACCGAGGCCTGCTTTCATTGGCTGTCAGTAGTAGTAGGTCGATCACACCTTGTTTACAGTCTTTAGAGCTACACATTGGAGCTTTCCAGAGCACTCGGTTAAAGAAATATAATACAGCTTTTTGTTCAGGACAGACAGATCTTCTGGTTGAAATTTTGTCAGTGTGTCAGTTGTATTCTTCACGCTCTCCTTCTTTTCTGGCATTACAGATATAGGCACTTGTGTTGGCAAAACAGAGGTTACACAATAAAACTATGTACAATATAGATTATGCTAGATATAGATTACAGATTAAACTGCAAAATTATGGATTGGTTAAAAAAAGGTGTGCGCATATGTGTGTGTTTGTCTGTGTGTTGTGTGTGTGAGTGCATGCGATTCTGCGTGTGTGTGTGTATGATGTGGTCTCTCTCTCCTTCTCTCTCAGATGACTGCTGGTTCTTGTCCGCGGTGGCGTCGCTCTCTCTACACCGCCACCTTCTGGAGCGCGTGATACCTCAGGGTCAGAGCTTCCAGGAGGGCTATACCGGATGCTTCGTCTTCCGGGTCAGCCTGTCTTTTTTGGACGCTACTAGACCCTGATCCAGGATCAGTTTGGGGCTTCTTATGAGAAGTTTTGTTGTAGGGTTATGGGTGAATGAGCTGATTTTGGATTAGTCATTGAGAGCAAAGTCCAATGAGAGCTTTATGGGTTTTAGTTAGGTTCTCATGAGTGGGAATGTCCCTCCAGCAGCTGTAGGTTTCTGTGTAATATCCTTTAGGCCAGGACTGCCCAACACTGTTTCTGGAGATTTTGAAAACCTACTATCCTGTAGGTTTCCACTTCAACCCTAACAACACGTGCCTTATATAACAGCTAGAGATGTTGTTGAACTGCTAATGGATAGAATCAGGTGTGCTGAATTAGGGTTCAATTGAAAACCTGCAGGGTGGCAGATCTCCAGGAAAAGGGTTGGGCTGCCCTACTTTAGGCCCTTAAGCTCCTGCTTTCCAAGAAAAGTGCCAATGTCCTCCCTCTCTCTTCTCCAGTCAGATGTGCAGAAACCCTGGGGCAGAGAGGAAGTCAGTTATACAGGGTTGCTTGCGTTACTGTTCCAGCAAGTTCTTTGGGGCCTGTTGTGTGTATTGTCAGTTGCACTGGAGGAATGGTTTGTGGTTTGCGGGTGACGCAGCCATGACTCGTGAAATTTGATAGGGACCATTTGTGAGAGAATTAAAAGCTGATGGCAGGTCTTTCTAGTCCATGAAGAGCAACATGTTACACTGAAACTGTGCCATTCAGAGCTTTCTTTTGAATTCGGCATAAACCTTTACCCTGTAAACCTTTACCCCGTTTACACTAGTTATAAAAACTTGTAGCAGCAAAAATGTTATGTATTTTATTTTTATTGACTGTCCCCCGTAGTGTAGGTTTCAGCATAGTAAAATATATGGTTCTCGGGATATTAACACTTAGATACTAATGTCATCTGGAGGGGACAAAAATGAATGTCTGGGTATTAGAAGGATATATAAAAATTACAGAAGCTGCCAGCTGACCAATTACAACCAGGATAGAAGAGTAAGGCAGCATCTTTGTGTTGCCTGAGCCCTTACCTCTTCTCTGCCTCCCCCCCCCCCCCCCCCCCCCCCCCCCTTAAGCCAATTGCATAACCGCCTTCCTATCCCCCAGTTCTGGCAATACGGTGAATGGCAAGAAGTGAAGATCGACGACTTCCTGCCGACTCGGAACGGCCAGCTGGTGTACTTGCGCTGCTCCAGAAAGGACGAGTTTTGGAGCCCCCTGCTGGAGAAGGCCTACGCCAAGTCAGTGTCCACACCGCCCCATTCGTTTCACTGCTGAGCTACAGTCGATGTACAGTTACAATTGAGTCATGTGCAGAACGTCCCCCATTACTGTCACCGTGACTACGCCAGCTTAGTGAACAGCAAGGAGGACATTTACTGCGCGTTAGTCCACGTTTTCTCAAGTGTCTTCCGTGCAGGAATGCAGAGCATCCTGTTAAAAACATGCCTAATTCTCTCATCCGGTCATCCAGCAGAGTAGACAGCCCCTTCTCCACAGTGTGTTTTAGTGTCTGCTGATCTCTTTTTACCTGCAAAACGTTGATTGGCACGGCACATTATTCGGGGTTTTAAATGACGTTTTTTATGGGTTCCCATACGTTGGTGCTGAGATGACGTGATTAAGTCTGATGCAGTACGCATGCTGCCTCATCCAAGGCGTGGTTCGGAGTATTTGGTGTATCCCTCCTGCATTGTTTGGCTCCCCCTCTCTTTCCCAGGCTGAAGGGGGGGTACGGGGCGCTCGACATGGGCCTCCCCCACGAGGCCATGCTGGACATGACGGGGGGCGTGACGCAGGCGATGAGCATAATGATGCTGCCCATGGACCTGGTCGGCTTCCTGCAGCCGCTGCTTCGGAAGGGAACGCTCGTGAACTGCGCCAGCTTCAAGGTGCCATGACGACTGACTGCCGTCACTGCGTTCCGGTTATTTACCCGGCTTACCTGCCATTTAACCAGACATTTCCAAGAAGAAATGTCTGTCTGAGTAAAGTAGGCAGTATACTTCGTAAGAAGTGGAACTTCTTGAGCAAAATGAAGCAATGGGAACAACTGAAGAACAAAAAGACGCGATGTTGTGTGTTCGTACGGTGCAGTGTGCGACGGCCTCCAGGGAGAACTTTTGGAAAACTTCTTTCTTGTTCTCCGACCTCCCCCTCCCAGCTATTGGTCCAAATATCACATGGTTGGTTACGTCACGGTTGAGAGTATAGAGGGCAGACTTCACATGCTAATGTACGGAGAGTCAACGCCAATCTCTCTTCTGTAGAGATGGGAATTCTGTGAGTTCCCGCATGTTTGATGAATGGTGCTACTCGTTTCAGCAAGTCATCAAAATGCCTGGCACACATTTGGAAATAAGAGAAAGTGGACCCCCTCGTCTAAACTCCGCATTTGCCGAATGTACAGACAAAACTCTCCATTCTCCGTCCTACTCTGATTTAGAGGGCGAACGTACCATCTCCTTCACCTTTTTTTTCTTCTTTTGCATAGCTAGATAAAATAAACCCACTTTAACCACTTTAAACTTTTTGTTTTGCGTTGTGATCTCGCATAGCCCTTCTCTTTATACATCCATGGCGTAGCCACGAGACGGAGGTCTGGGAGAGATTCCAGCCCCGGTTAATAACTGCCTCGTAATTATTCACGCCCCAGTGGCGTGGAGTGACTTTAAATGGTGCGGTGTTCTCACTGAGTATATCGACAACAGTGTTTGTGGACATGTTTGCCGGTGGTTCTCAATCCTGAAGTTCTTTCTTCTTACTGAGTATGCTGCCAGCTTTAACCTCTTTCTGTTCGTCCTCTTTTACATACCTAGTTGACTCACATATGTATGATGTAATAAGAATAAGGACCTCACACTCTCAGAAGGGTTCTAGAAGGCTCCTCTGTGTTCAAGGGTTCTTTGTAAGGCAGAATGGTTCAATCAGGGAGCTTTAATACTTTTCACACCTACCATAGATGGTTACGTAAAGAACTAAGTTAAGCCAAATGACCTTTTTCTGAGAGTGTAGTGTATAAAAACTGTGTTTCTCTGTGTCTTTATGTGCATACAGGGCCCTTTTGGACAGAAGAATGCGTTTGGAATCATTTTTCGACATGCCTATTCACTGACGGGGGTGGAGAAGGTATCACCCCCTGCTGGGCTTTAAAATTGTTGCCGACTGTATTTATTGCAGTCAGTCGTGTGCGAGTGAAAAATACAACGGTCAACATGGCACCGTGATGTCACCCTCTCTGTCCCTCCCAGGTTAGGACCAAATTTGGGCATGTGGACCTGGTGCGCGTGCACAATCCCTGGGGGATGGGGGAGTGGCTGGGGCCCTGGAGTGACCTTAACGGGTATGAATGGGTGTTCAGGCCTTGGGACAGGCAACTCAACGGCCTGTAATTTTGATTGTAGCTTTCCCAGTATCCTGCTCTTGTGGTGTTTTCTTACCATGGTAAATGCATTTTTTTGGTAAGTCCGTTTGGTTAAAAGTGTCTGCAAAATTATAATATATTTTCAACTGTACGGCACCCAATTCAGACTACACAGCCAAGCATGATGTTTTGGTGCCATGCTTTCTGTGTACTTGCCGATAGGCATGGACTATAGTTAATGGGTTATAGTGGTAAAGCTCAATAAGTATAATAAAAAAAATAATGTAAAGCTACCATGGCCTTCTAGTGTCTGCAGATTTACTTAGGCAGCTTGCTCAAAGGAGGGTTTTGTGTGTGTGTCTTTGTGTGCGTATGTGTGTGTGTCTGTGTGCATACCTGTTTGTGTGTGCGTGTGTGTGTGTATGTGTTCATACACATGCGTGTGTGTGTGTATGTGTGTTTGTGTGTGTGTGTGTGTGTGTATGTGTTCATACACGTGCGTGTGTGTGTGTATGTGTGTGTGTGTATGTGTTCATACACGTGCGTGTGTGTGTGTGTGTGTGTATGTGTTCATACACGTGCCTGTGTGTGTGCCTTCAGCCCAGAGTGGAGCGTGGTCAGTGAGGAGGAGCAGAGGCGACTGAGCCGAGTCAGCAGGGATGACGGAGAGTTCTGGTGGGTCCTATGAAACGCCTAGCAGTCCGTTGAGTGCTCTTTCAGTAGAGACCTAGACATGAGCTGGGCCCTGTACAGGCCTGAGCCTCGTGACTCATAAGCTTGAGTCCTAGCTGTGCGAGTAGTTGGCCATTATCAGGAAACTGGCAATGGGGGACACAGCTGGCCTTATCATGCCAGGAGAATGGGTGGGGTTAAAATGGTTGTTTGGGTTACCTCTGCCTTAGTTCCTCCCAACTTCATGCTAGTTATTTGCAGACTGCCAGTTTTTATTTGAGAGACACACCTCTCCTCTTTGGCTTGCGTGTCAGAGGAATACACACACTACAGCCGCAGTGTTTCATGAACAGGTTTGTAAAGACAATGTTCTGCTGTGTGGATGGGTCCCACACGAACCATACCATATTAGTGCCGACTATGGTTGGCAGCCCTGCAGGGCGAAGTATAGATTAAATTCAGTTCAAATCATATTATTTGTCACATGTCGAGCGTAACAGTGCAAACAGTGCAATGTAATTCCTATTTGCAGGGTCTCCCGACAATGCTAGCATTGCCCAAGGGAGACAGGGTTTCAGTTAGTCAGGGTGACGGCATGTCATTGCACACCAGCGACCCCCACTGGTCAAACGGAGGCCCGGATTTCAGCCTGTCGAGCTGTGCACGAAGGGCCTTCCTCCAACTCTGTGCAAGCCCAAACGCAATCTGTGGCGTTGTGGGAAGTGCGGCTGATGTCACATGCTTCGGAGGGGAGCGCACGCATTGTTTGCGCTCTTCCAAATCGATTGTGGAGGTGGCGGCAGCGAGCGCAGACGAATGCAGTCGCGCGTTCTCATAAAAGGTTGGGATAAAAGGTGGCAAGCGCTTTAAAAAAGAAAAAAAAGGAAAAAGAAATGCTTCAAAAACAATACCACCTCCATCTCTTTTCTTTGCCTCTCTGTGCCCACGTCCGCCCGCTTTCCTCAGGATGTCGGTGCCTGATTTCCGTCAGCACTTTGACTCAATGGAGCTGTGTCACCTCCACGACGGCGTGCTGAGCGAGCTGGGCTCCAGCCGACGGCCCTGGCACTGCACGGTGCATTACGGGCGCTGGGAGCGCAGCCGGACCGCGGGAGGCCCGCCCATGGGAGGTAGCGAAGATCTCCGTCTGCCTTTCCCTCAGCAAACTTTACAGCGCTGAATTCCATCCCTTATCACGTTCCTTAAGCACTTCATTCCGTCCCGTGCACATCTGTGCGTGTGTGTGTGTGTGTGTGTGTGTGCAGGCTGGTTCTGGCAGAATCCTCAGTTCGCCCTGACCCTGCTTAAGGAAGACAGTGACAATGGTGGTGTTAAACCGACTTGCACCTTCCTGGTGGCATTAATGCAGAAGCAGAAAAGACGTACTGCAGCAAAGATGGGCTTGAATGTGCACATCTATCAGGTAACAACACCTGCATACACCCTGCACATCTACCAGTTAATCTACACCTGCACACACCCTGCACATCTACCGGTTAATCAACACCTGCACACACCTGGCATATCTACCAGTTAACCAACACCTGCACATACCCTGCACAACTATCAGGTAACAACACCTGCACACACCATGCACATCTACCAGGAAACAACACCTGCACACACCCTGCACATCCATCAGGTCAACCTGATAAACATATGCACTTCTAAGGCAACAAAGACCAAATACAGGACACTATTCTAGGCAGCACATATACAGTACCACATCTGCTGCACAGGCATATGACAGCATGTGTCACTGTTTGCCCTAATATGTGTGTGTGTGTGTGTGTGTGTGTGTGTGTGTGTGTGTGCATGTGCGTGTGAATATGCGTCTGTCTGCACGTGTGCGTGCATTTGTGCATGTGTGTACGTATGTGTACATATATGTCTGTGTACATGTATTTGTGCGTGTGTGTGTGTGTGCATGTGTGTACATATGTGTGTGTGTGTGCGTGTGCGTGTGTGTGTGTGTGTGTGTGTGTGTGCGTGTGCGTGTGAATATGCGTCTGTCTGCACGTGTGCGTGCATTTGTGCATGTGTGTACGTATGTGTACATATATGTCTGTGTACATGTATTTGTGTGTGGGTGTGTGTGTGTGTGCATGTGTGTACATATGTATGTGTGTGTGTGTGTGTGTGTTATGCAGGCTCGCTCAGACTGTTCATTCCTCTCTTCGCTGGACTTCACTTTGCAACAACCCCTGCTCAGCCTGCAACAGTACAACCCCCGCGCGGAGGTGGTGCTCAATGGTCGCCTAGCACCTGGAAATTACATCATAATCCCTTCAATGGCAGAGGCCAATCGAGAGGGAGAGTTCATGCTGCGAATCTTAACAGAGAAGGGCAACACAGCTGTGTGAGTGGAGCATGTTTATAAGACTAGTCAGGAAGGAGGTAGCCATATAAGCACACTGTCAGCTCATCTTGATCTTTAGGGGGTGCTCTGAATGGTCCTTTATGAAGTTTTAAAGCCATGTTCACACCATTCAAGTTTGATAGTAGTAATTCTTACATATCCATGTTTGCTTGAATCACCAGCCAGTGACCCTGCAGGTAAAATTAATGCCATATTGCCAGGGGCAGGCGTGTATGTTTGAAATGAAAATGTGTTGGCTGCTCGTTTTGTTTTTGTCTTTTTTTTTTACTGGATGAAATGCTTTGTGTGATCATGCAGTTGTTTTGTTTGCAGGCCTACTGGTATTCACAGAACGGTTGAAAACCTCCCCACTGAGGTAAAGACAGCACAGGTTAGTCCCAGAGGCCCCTCCCACATGCTGCACCTCTGCCCCACTGGAGTTCCTGGGTTTGATTCACTTCACAGACATTCTGGGCCCAGGCCCCCCATTAGCAAGCCCAAGAGTGACAGTGGCAACAACTCAAAGTCAGAAACCTTGGGTGGATCCGATCTGGCCCACTTCAAGCATTGCCCTATATACAAAGTCTGGCTGTGGTATTACAGAGTCGATGCGTAACATCAAGGAATTGGGCTTCAACGTTGTGAGATGTAAATATTTCTGCATCCACAACACCATTGAAAGACATTACTGTGCCAATATTGCCATTGTCGTTGTGACATCCTTATGTGACATCATTGTTCTAACATTGCGAGGCGTACGTGTGTACGCACAAGTCCAGGATGTTCCAGTAGTATACAAGGTACAAGGTATGAGGTAACTTTATTGTACCCAAAGGTAAATTTGTGTTGCTGTCAAGTAATTCAGACAAGCCACAGTTAAAAGCTGTGTACAACCCAGGACAATAGACACAGCACATATACTAAATGATCCATGACATAAAAAGAATGGTTTTCCATAAGGATACATTGCTAGAGGATACGATGCCCGCAGAGACACCATTTGTTTGACAATGCGATCGCTGCAGGTACAAAGGCCTTTTTATATCTGCCAGCTCCACGTCTCGGGGACCTGCACCTTTGTCCGGAAGGAGGTAGCTGGACTATAATGAGGAGGGGAACAGTGTTGCAGAATACAGTTATCATGCATTAACTGTGAGGAGTAAATTGAGGGTTGGCTAAGCTGAGGCTCACCTATAAACTAACTTGCCCATTTAACCTGACAATTAGACGTACCATTCCATTTGACTGTGTGACATCACTATGTGACATCATTGTTTGAACCTTGTGAGGAGTAAGTGTGAATGCAAATGTAGAGGATGCCAATGTGATATGACAGTGAAGCATCATTTTCCAGCATTGAACACTGTGTGACATCACCGTGTGGCATGTTCCAGCATTGGGGGCGTATCCACACGCAGAGAATGCTGGTTGTGACATCGGCGAGTGATGCCTGTGTTTCCTCCCGCAGCTCGCCCCTCCCAGAGAGCCGCTTCTTCCCGCTGCTGCGACCCTCCGCATGCTATTTAAGAAACACTGCGACAGCGTGAGTGCGGTAGTGAGTGAGTGAGTGAGTGAGTGAGTGGAGAGAGCCCTGCACTCTCAGATGAAAGGGTTTCAAAAGGCTCCTCTGTGTCTCCATACAGGAACCCCGTCTACTTCAAGTGTCCTTTGTTGGGCAAAATGGTTCAATCTGGAAGCTAGAGCACTTTCCACACTATTCACACAGTTCCTTAACAGACTGTAAAGGGTTCCCCTATGGAGACAAGCCAAAGAACCATTTTTTCTGAGAGTGTAGATCCTCAGCCCAGTCAAATCCAGTAGCTTTCTGTAGTGTTATAATTGTGATAGGTTGCATTGATATAGAGTGCTTTTCATATCTCAAAGCTCTTAATGCTGAACAGGGAGAGTTTCACTTCAACCATATCCTCCTAAGACCTGGCAATTAATTTTTTTCCCCAGTAGGGGATATTAGTTGCTGGTCTTCATCCCAAGAACCATATATTCTACTATGCTGAAACCTACACTACAAGGGAAATTCTGTAACATATGCTCTATAGCATAACTGCAACATATTAACAGAAATGCCATCACTGTGTCATTCTGTTCTCCCTCCAGAAGAGGCGCTGTGGAGCTTTACAGCTGCTCAACCTGCTTAAGGAGGTGATTGGAGAAGGTAAGTGTGAATTTCCATTCCATGCTTCGATAGGCAGGACATCAGTATCCTTACTGAACTGCACTTTGGTCTGAAGACCCTAACTCCAATCCAGGGTCTAGTCAACATGAACAGTTATATTTTGGGAGGTCTTTTTTTATTTTGTAACAAAATGCATTTTTGTGGTTACACTCACTACCTGCAGTGAGTTAAAGACAGACTGTACGTCTAATTGCTATTAGAGGAATGCCATTTACACTGTATCTGTAGTGTACCTAATGGCTGTTTTAATTTGTTGTTTCCAATTTCCTGCTTCCTTCTCCTTTCCAGTGTTGGCTGGGTACGAGAAGGGACTTTGCCTTGAGCTCTGCAAGAGTTTTGTGGCCCTGATGGATGTATCCTTTCAGCAGACAAAATAGGGCTTATATTTAACTTGACATGATCTATTGTGTGTGTGGATAATAGTAACAAAACGGACATCCCTCCCTGAGGCTAGCTCAGAATGGGAAAACAGTGACATGACCTTGACGATGGTGATGTCACAGAGCAATGTGTCGGGACAGTTGGACTGGGAGGAGTTTCAGGAACTGTGGAAGAGGTTCAGGAAGTGGACGGTAAGATCATCCTCAAGTCAAAAGTCCAGTGCCGAATCCAAATGCCCGGCCTTTCCTGCACCTGCACTCAAGGCCAGCAGTACTGGTTTTCTTTTATACCTGACACAGACAACTGCTTGATCAATGCCACTGATTGGCCAGAGATTGTACCCACCTTGTATCCCAGGTTTAAATCAGTGCTGATTAGAGGGGAAGACTGAAAACCAGCAGTACTGCTGGCCTTGAGAGCCAGATTTCACTATCCCTGCTTTAACTCATCACAGAGGAAGAAGAACACTGTGACTGACAAGATGGCAAGTCAGAAAAAAACTATGCTGTTTAAGGACATAGTAAACACATACTCCTATTATAATATTACTACATTTCCACAAATATACAGTGCAAATGAAAGCAGGAACGAGGTGCCAACCTGTCCGTTTAAGACAACCCCTTTGTGTAAAGAAATGACCTTGCAAACATGCTGGAGCAAATTTTAAGCTACATCACCTCTGGTCCAGTTTATTTGAATCGTAGCACCACTGACGTAAACGGTATGTCAGTTTGCTTAACCAGTTTTTTTTATTGTTATCAATGTTAGTTGAGCAACTTGTATATAGCCTGTATTATGTTTTTTGTTTGAGATGCAGGTTAGGTTAATTGAAAAGTGTAGATTGCCTAATTAACTGATCTCAGCATGAATCAAAGCAGGATTCTGTCGGTCAGCAGGTCATGCTTAAAAAGTAAAGAGTGTTGTTGATCACTCTGTTGGTCACCTGTTGATTTTCTTACAGGATATCTTTGTAAAGGCTGACAAGAATAATTCGCAGTCACTTGATTACATGGAGATCGGTCCTGCTTTGAAGGCTGCAGGTAGGCTATTACACCCTATTAATCCTCAGCAGTTACCAAACCTGCCCCTAGGGGCACTCTTTCACCTAGCATCTGCCAGATACCCTGTACTCAGTTATCTGTACTCGTCTCCCTAGGGCTGTGGGTTGATGAGTTTTTGATGCAGCTGATTGGCCTGCGGTACACGGAGCCAGATAAGACCGTCAGCTATTTCGGATTCCTCTATCTGCTTCTCAAACTGGACAGCACGATCAGTAAGAGGAGAATGAGGCTCGAGAGATTGTGTGTGTGTGTGTGTGTGTGTGTGTGTGTGCGCATGTGCACGCATGTGCTTGTGTATGTGTGTGTGCGAGAATGTGAAAGCAAGTGCCTGCCGTGTGATTGTGAATGTGTGAGACTTCAGTGTGAATGTGTAACAAGTAGGTGTTTGGTGCAGATTTTTTTCTCATAGACACTGTGTGCATCTTTCTTTCAGGCAAATTTAATACATATGACATGGTGGGCATGGGAACAGTCTCACTCAATTTTAGACAGGTAAGGAGATGGTGCAGGTAGGATGACGGCAGTAAACGCATAATTCTGTTGTGAAAAGCATGTATACTCCATTTTGTGTGCTGTCTGCAAAGTTGACACACAGGTGACATCTTGCTGAATGAAAAGAAAGATCTTTGGCTAAAGCACTGTACTAACATTCTGAATATACAAAGCATAAAGACTTACAATTAACTTTAAATAGAGGAAACGGGACACTTAAAGTGATGCAGAGGTGGAAAATCCTGGTTCGGAAAGTAGAAGTCCTCTCCAGTATTTTGTTCCAACCTCCTGGATTTTCTAATTAGCACAATGCTTCAGTCAGGAGGTAGAACTAATTATTGAAATCAAGTGGTTGAGTTCATGGGTGGATGAAATGCATGGGAAAACTTACCTTCTGGCGTACCTTCTGACCCCAGGACTTTCCTCCTCTGATCTGATGCAATCATTTTCTGAATAAACAAAACCAATAACCATGCCTTTTCAATAGCTAATTTGTTTTAATAATTAGTTTCTCAATGTTTCATGTCTATTTTTTTTTTTACATTTGATTTATGATTGATAGCTACACACTGATTTCTGTGCTTTCCCTTTCTACTTTCTTGCAGTGGCTTCACTTGACGATGTACAACTGAGCTCCTTCAAGACGGACTCTTTTTTCAGTTGAGAATTATGCAGCAGTAACTCTGATCAAGGATGTTGGGTTTTATTCAGTTGTTTTTAAATAATTAATTCCCCCCTCCTGTTCCTGTTTGTTGTTCCCCCATTTGTAATACCCAATCACATAATTCTTGCTTCCATTGGCGCAAAATCCTCAGTCCGTTGGGGAGGTCTCAGAGTGTCCTTGTTCATCCTCCAAAATGCGCCAACCGCAGCGTCTTTTCGCTGTGCTGTCCGAGCTAAGCAGTCGGACGGCACCTCACCAACCAGAGGAGCCGCTAACAAACTATGTGGTGCATTTTATATGTTACGTATGCAGGCCTAAATATCAAACAAAAACAATGGTATCGGTGTAACGTAGGCTATTTGATGACTCAGCAAAAGTTTCAAGCCCGTCCTGTCGTTTCACATGTAGGCCTAATAGTAAAACTGGAGGCTTTGTGAAGGTGTTACGCTTTTTAGTGCACTTGTATATTTTGGCCTCTGGAGGGAGACGTGTTGTTTTCATTTCAGGTACCTACGTCTTTCAGATGTTGTACCCTCCGTACAATATAATGAAACGCTTTCAGTGTTGAGCTTTGATGATTTCTTAATTTGGAGTATGATAATAAAAATAAAAAAACATTTAAAAATATGCAATTCTCCCACTACATTTATCCTACTAGTGTGCACTGGTGAAACATACTGGTTTTACACACCGGTCTTTGGGAACTACTGTAGCTGTTAAATATACTTTTCGACATGCATTGCCATTATGAACGCACTATCGACTCATACTGATTGAAAAACACGTGTGCTGTAATTTACCTTTGCAGAACCTAGCTGTTGTGCAAAATTAATTATATCGGTTTATGGCCTGGATTCTTGTTTGCTGTACAGAGGTTCTTTCAGAGTGACTACAAGGCCACGAATGTGTGATTATATGAACACAGGCACGTGCGGGGCCAGGGTGGCCTGCGGGTGCCCGATCACCTGCCCCTTACGTCCTAAGTGTCCGATGTGCCCCT
This sequence comes from Anguilla rostrata, assembly GCF_018555375.3. Lineage (NCBI taxonomy): Eukaryota > Metazoa > Chordata > Actinopteri > Anguilliformes > Anguillidae > Anguilla > Anguilla rostrata. The sequence continues at coordinate 28,822,971 of NC_057944.1, forward strand.
TTGATTTGATTAAAAATGTATTATAAATGTCGCGGTCATTAATTTTCATTAATTCTTTCTGGTAATGCATTCTGTACAATAGATTGATGTCGTAAAACCGTTTTTTTTTTTCTAGGTTGGTGTGCCTTCTCAATTTAAGCCGCATGCCCGTCAGAAGATCGCTCTGCATGAGCATCAAAATACATTACATTACATTACTGGCATTTAGCAGACGCTCTTATCCAGAGCGACTTACTGAACTTTTACGTGACATTTGCATAGCATCCATGTATACAGCTGGATAAAACAGCAAAGAAAGCGTCTGAGTAGCCGGTAACAGTGATTAAACACGTAATTTGCAATGTTTTAGTTCTTTTGGTATGCGTAAATATCCGCTTTACGACGTCACATTTTACGATGCATTCCAAAAAATAGTGGCATATTTTCAAAATTTTCCTGTTACCGCACAGCTACAACTGTGATTCGCTCAAGATTTGAAGCCTCATCCAAAACCACGAAGGGAGTCGCTAGTCTATCTCAAATAAAGACTTTTTAAGACAAAACATCGCTGCTAATTCAAAGTAGCCTATCACTACGTTGATTTCTGTTACTGTTTTGAAACAGTTACAGAATAAAGTGGGTCACTGACACTGCGGGAAAACTATGCGGTAAGTAACTTGGTAGGTAGTTTTCGCATTTCCTCTCGGATTTTGGATGCTATCGAAGAATTATAAGTTTATCCATCATATAGGCCAACACACAGACAGACGAATGTGATTTCACGGTCTAGATTACATTTTAAAAGTTTTAATATGGTGACAGCCACTCCTGTATATGATCAGTAAGGTCAAATCCCCAATGAATGGAAGATCCACAATGGTAATTCATGGTAAATTTAAATGGCGAGAACCACAAAGTGCATTTTTAGTGTCAAATTGACGGGGATCATTTTTAATTGGTCGCTTTAAACCGGCTTTGAATGCACACATGGTTGTGTTAAAGTAACACGAAATTTCTGTAAATCGAGATAATTAAGTTTATAGAGAGCATATCCATCATTCAGACATGAAAGCGACCAAAACGACCTGTGTTCATCTCTATGGCATGCAGACCCTCGCTGATGGTAATCGACAGTGACGCACGGTTAAAACATGACCTACTTTATGCACTGTTGGGCTATGTCAGCCTGAGTGAATCTATGAAATTTTAATGATGGAAGTACCTAATTTTTAAAATTAAAAACCAACTTGAGTCACAGAAATCAGTTAGCAAGTTAGCATTTCCACACTTTTCAATGTGGTAAAACAGAATAGTATCCAAAACCTTTCTTTGAAGAAAAATATGTGAAAAGGGGTACTGTACAAAAGGATTGAATTATTCACGACACAGCATATCCTCCTGAATAATTAATTGACAGGCCGTTCAGGATTCTACCGCTCTTAGCTCAAACGATTTCTGTGGGCCTATTGATAGTCTAATAAATCCATCCTGTAATGTTGTTTCACTGGAAAGTGTGCCTGTTTTGCACTGAATTTAGGCTAATAAAATCTCTACACTGTTTTTAAGCAAAAACTATTTTGTAAATTATTATTGTTATTATTAATATTATTATTAATATTAATAACAATAATATCCTAATAATAATAATAATAATAATAATCCCGATTATACATAGGCCTACTGCCATTGCTACATGCATATTCATGTAGCTATATACCTATTTTACATCACATTTGATGTAGGCCACAGAATTTCAAAACATTGCAGTTAGACAATGTATTAAGCAAATTTTTCCACTCAAATTTACACTCAAAGCAGAGACTTCTGATTGTATTTAGGCTTTGAATATTTTTTGAACATTTACGCATATTAGATTGTACATGAATCAATTGCCTTCTCTATTTAAATGCAACTTTAGTCTTTATGAATATCAGTTTATAAAGATCCACACCAATTCCCAATCCCAGGTTGCGTGTTCAATACGATATGCATAGCATGTGCAGAGCATATTTGGGCGGAGAAAATTATAATATCACCACATATTCATGACCTATATGGGCCTACCTTCTAATCTAGATTGTGGGAGCGGCACGTCAGTGGCGACCACATCATTCGCTTCCCGGGCGGAGTGGGGATACTGTCAGCGCGCACACCGGATACTTTCTGACTGAGCGCCGAAAGCTGAGAGTTGCAGAGCGCCACAGCGGTGTTATCCTTCTTGTTTCAATAGCAAGCAAACGTGTACATTCTCAGGTCGTGCTGAGATGGTAGATTATCACGCCACAAATAATCAAAATCAGCAATATCCCTCCGGTGGACCACCGACATACATGGAACAGGAAAATGATTGGGATCGGGACCTGCTTCTCGACCCGGCCTGGGAGAAACAGCAGAGAAAGGTAAATGAAAATCGGGCGGTGCGGAATGGGAGAGGTCGGGGACTGTTGTGGGCCTCGTCTCGCCTCGCAAGTCAGTTCGTGGATTGAAGAGAATACATGGGCCCATACTTTTTGCTATACACTGGTGGTGATCAGAAAATAATCTGTCTTGCATTTTCGATAAGTAGGAAATGACCAACGAAAAACATTAAAATTTCAGAATAGCAAGCTAGCTATCCATTACGTTATAGGTATAAAACTGGCTATTGTCGGGAACATTGTGAAACAGTTTTAGCCGTTACTAAGTTTTTTTGGCTAATATAAAACAAATTTCTTCTCGTGTGCGGATTTTAAGAAGGGTGATAAAAATAAATATATTTTCAATTTATTTTGTGTTGAAATTCCGCGGGGTGCCCTCCAGTTAATTCCAGCTGTGTTAGGTTTAGCCTAAGCAAACATGTCCAACGTTAGGCAGTTGACAAAGACGTGTTCTATTATGTCGTCGCCTGGTCGACTCCGAACTTTGGAGCGGTTTGGTAAAAAAAGAAAACTGTAAAAGGTTGTTGGGATATAGCCAAGCTAGAACTAACTGAAACTTAAATTCTGCGCAGGGTGTGGCGACCTATCGAAGTGTTCAGATACGAACAATTCAGAATAATGTTGATGTTGTTAGCTCGCTAAATTGACTAGCTAGGGCTATCGAACTAATACAGAAGAATAACCTGAAATGGTTTGAGATGTGGAATTTCAGTGGAGCGTTAGCGAACCGAACGATTTGCATTCTTTATGGTGAAGTGACAACATACCAAGCATTACTTTACGACATATTACTGCTCAGCGTTTCGACTGTCAGTCTTCGTTACTGAGACAATTGATGCAAGTTAAAGCAGCTCCCTCGCTACGCCTAGTATAGCCTTGGAATGTGTCGCAAACTAGAAGAGGTCAAAGTCTCAGTCGAACCAAAAATGATTAACAAAGCATATAACAGTACAAAAACTGTTGTGTTTACTGGAATATATTATTGCTGTACAGGTTTAATGTTATTTCAGTTACTCGGTTTACAGGCTACATGTCGTGTGCGTGGAATAGACCGTAGAACTTGTCAGAGGTGTTTCACATTAGCTTGCTGGACATATATATTAGATGAGACGGGGGGAATCAAGGGCAAATAGTTAGTGTGTTGCACCCCGCCGTGCGCGATATTGCGTAAAGATCGACGTCTCCCTCGTGCTTCCAGTGGAACGTGTGTGGGTGTTGCAATGCACGTTCAAACAATTGAAGTGGTTTTTGATAAGATGTGCTCTACACATTACATTTTGTGTTGAAACGGATACCAGACATGTAGTAGTTTTGATTCTGCTAAAAAGTACAGACATGTATGTGTCGACCATTTAGCTTTGAATCAAGTTTTCAAGTAAATTGGTTTTATGTTTTAGGTGTTATGTGGATTCTTTTTGTAAAACTGCCATAAAACACACCTGTTGGCTCTCCCTCCCTCCCTCCCTCTTACACACCCATATACGCACAATCGATGACCACACAGTGAATGCATTTGCTACGTCATAATATGGCGATGAACTATAGCTCACTGCATAAATATGTCAACTGACTGGAGTTTCAGTGACTAACAGAACCAGATATCATCGGTGACATTCAGAAAGTCAGGTTGCTGAAAGATGTCATTTATCATTAAGCCCTGTATTCGGACTCTTGTGTTCGCACACAAGCTATTCATTTTTAGAAATGTGAAATTAGAAATGGGTTAGTAATTATGAATGGTCGCGTAACTCTTTCTGGAGGTCATCTTTCAAGAAACCTTCACAGCCTCAGCCGACACATAGTGTTTTTTAGCACAGGATTTGTAAAGCAGTACACAAGTCAATACAAATATTTGTGTTCAGAGCCTTTTGTTAGCTTGGCCCTGCTTTTTATGGCTGGCCAAGTTGGAAGTCTTTTTTCCCCTAACAACTTAATCACACAGCCTAAATGTCTGAAAATTGAAAATGAACAAAGCACAATGACCAAAGGTCCTTTAAGGAGTGGTTTGATTAGTGCATAAGTGTGATAATTTATGTTTAGGGAAGTGAATGAATTCACTATCTAAATCCCTCTCAATGTAAGCTAAATGTAAGTTAAATGAAACTCACAAAAAGTAGTTGTTCTTGTGTGTTGGTCACTGCTTGTCATTTTGCCTTGTAACCAACATCTCATGCTTTTCCTGAACAGGCTGCCTGCTGACATGTATTCAGATAGTGTCTTTTTGGCTTGGATGGCTGTTGATCTACGAGTTAACTGATTCGGTTCAGGGCCCAGTTTAAATTCAGGTGGGCGGTGTCCTGACTGCCGGAAACATTCAGAGCGGAATGGTCTGCCTGTTTGCTCCACCACCACGACTGTGATAATAGGTGGAAAACTGTACGCAGCCCCGATTAAAAAAAAAAAAAAAAAAGAAAACTTAACTTGCCTGCGCAAATTCACAGTCGAGCGGAACGAAAGGAGATGGTATTCGTCTGGGATTTACGCCGTCGGCGGGCGGGCCTGAAGCCGCGGTGCGGTGGCGGTAACGGTCGGCTCCGTGTCGGCGCCGACATACCATGTCCTCTTCAGGCGTGCTCTGCCTGTCCCGACAGGCCACTTAAAGAATCAGTGTGCATGCAAATAAAGCCGTCCCTGCTCTGCTCTGCTCTGCTGCGAGGGAGAGCTGATAGCGGACGTACTTATGGAAGTGTCGTCAAGTAGTCAATAAAACTGCATTTGAATGAAGTAGATAAATATGCAAAACTTAGTGAGACTATCTATTGCAAACTTGCACTGTAATGGCTTTGTGTGTGTGTGTGGGTAAAACAGGCTCAAATGCACAGTCACCACTGAGTCGTACCATTACTCTGCAGTTAGCCTGTCCCAATATTGGCCACTTTGAAATGCTGCAGGTTCTCAGGAGTAGTCGTGCAAAATATAATATAATATAATTCATAAAGTGACCAAACGGGGATGCATTTGTATAATAGGGGTGTAATGATGCATCGATCCAGATTGATGTATCTGCTCGAAGAGCAACAATCCAATCCAATCAATACAACATGCAAAAATCAATCCGTAGGTATCATAGCATAAAATTTTAATTTAAATGTCCATAATATTACCTAATTTTGGTCATATGTGTACAATGTAACATGATTGTGTTAGCTGCATCATATATATTGATATATTGATCATTTTTTACTATATCAGATCATTTTGGGTTGTATCGTAGCAAAATTTGCGATATTACCCAATATTGAACTGTTGCCTGAAGAACTGAAATCATGTCCAATCCTGGTGAAGCCTGAGATTTGCACTCCGATGGTACTGGTCGCTCTGTGAAAGTGCTGTTAATGGTACTCGGGCTGAACTGACAGTTGAAGCGGTGGAGTTTGATTGGTCAGGTGTTTGTATGGGTCGGGCTCACAGGGACGTGCGGACCGGGACGGCCGGTGAAGTCGGCCAGCCTGGCACAGAGGCCCCTGGCTACTTGTCACGGGCGGTGCGGCCGTAGCCTGCGGGGGCAGTGGCGCAAGCCAGCCCTACGTCTCTCACTCCAGAGAACTGCTCCCTTTCTCCCCCGACCTCTGATCTGCTCTGAGAGAGAGAGAGGGAGAGAGAGAGTTTGGAATGTAACCCAGTGCTCTTCACTGCAGTGCTTTCTGGAGGGAAAGATTGCGTTTCAGGCTTATTATAGCCTGCAGGAACGGGTTTGGGGGGGTGATTTATGTTGTTTTTCTGTCCGTACTGACTGACGGGGATTGCAGGACTACAGCTGTGGACAGTGCAGGGGGGTGGGAACGGACTGCGGTCCTGTCCACTACTGCATATCGAAGGGAGTGAGGGCTCCCCCAACTCCCCGACCCCCCTTACACCCCCCGCCCCCCGCCCCCCCCCTTTTTTTTTTTGAAGTGGAGACGGATGCGGTTTGTGTGTTTTTCTGTCAGAGGAATTTTTCACGGTCTGTTTCTCCCTCTCTCTGCTGTTGCAGCTCCTAATTCGACAGGCGGTGAGAGCGACCAATAGGAACGCGCCATTAAATAACTGTGGGAAGTTCCACGTTGGGATGTTGGGGGGTGTTGAGGGGGGGGGGGGAGGTGTGTGAGGGGGTGACAAATGGAGGGATGTGATTGTGTGTGCTTGGTGAGGATGGCTAAGCGCTATTGTGCACATGAGCAGCACAAGGCGGCGTGAGGTTTTTCAGCCCGTCCTGTGGATGCTGCCTGCTCACGGTCGCTGGGCTTTGTCCCTGTCAGTTTGGCCTGAAACCCGTTATAGTCTGTGGCAGCAGGGGCAGGTCCATTTCCTTTGGTCTCTCATGAATAGCTTGAGCCTTTGAACAAAAAATCCCTATGGCGACTACCATTGTTGGCATTGATGGTGTATTTAGGCCTATGTGTTTGAGTTGACTGAGTTATGCAGGCACAAGTTTCTATCTGTTTGACTGTGTCAGCAATTGTAGGTCACGGTAAAGTGTGTGCGTCTGTTTGTGCCTGCGCCTGTGTGTGTGCGCGTGTGTGGGTCTGTGTGTGTGTGTGTGTGTGCGCGCGCATGGTTCAGGCTTGCTGTTCTGAGTGTTCACAGGCAGTTCTGTCTGAGAATGGAATGTGTGTTGAGGTGCAGTGGTGTCAGCGCAGTGGGGGAGGGGCATTTCTGGGGGTTGGGGTGGATTATTTTTGGTTTGGAGGGGAAGTGAGTTTTTCCACATAACAGAGGAATTGCATTTGGGGTTTGGCCTTCAGGGGTGGTGGGGGGGAATTAAATATGCTTTGTTTCAGTAAACAAAATTCCCTCCCACCCTCCCACTATGCACTAATAATTTAGCCAGTCAGCGCTATGGATCCTGTGCAGTCAGAGGCCCCTGTAGAATGTGTATGCATGCGTGTGTGTGTCTGTGTGTGTCTGTGTGTGTCTGTGTGTGTGTGCATGTTACACAAACTATCAACCACAGCTCGGTGTGAGAGACACATCAGCCCAAGGAAGATATTTTTGGCAGCTGTGAGTGAGGTCTCTGTCTACTTGCGACATGAAACATGCAGGTGCAAAGACAGATACAGCAAGGAGCGTGTTTGATTTGCAACAGTTACACCTGCACAGGAGCCATTTTGAGCCTTCTTTGTAAGGCCATCTGACAGACGCCAGAGCGGTTGATTTTAGAAGATGCAATGAGCATGTGCCGACCGCAGCCTGTAATATGTATAAATCAGCCGTAAGTTATTTGTAGATTATTTAGATACAGCGATTATTTAAATGCCTGACATTGTTGTCGCTTTTAGGAACTGCATGTTCCAAATGCCATTCTTTGAGGCACAATGGCAGCTTCCTTGCAAGAACTTCAAACATCAAATGTGCAGCCAAACGTGGTGCGTTCTCATTTGGAGGTGGCTAAGCTAGCTGTGGGGAAAAAAACCCAAATTTCGTCCATGGAAGATGATGGGGTGACAGAACTGATTGTTTTTTTTTTCGGGGGGGGGGGGGCTAATAATCCAGCTGACTTCAGGAAGAACCATAAACTTTCCCATCGTCTACAGTGTATATTTCTCAAAAGCTTTAGTACTTCTGCTTTATTCAGACAAGTAGAAATCTGTGACTGTAGCCGATAGAGAAGGGTCTGTGGGGGTGGGGTGGGGGGGTCGCATATGGCTTAGGAGTCGGCTGTCCTGCAGACTGCGCCACACGTCTTGCCTTATAGTAGATAACTTTCAGTGACATGGCTGCTATTCTGTCTCCGTGTTTCAGAGATCAGCTTAAATCTACTAATGGGCCTTCAATTTGTTGTTAAAGCAAATTGCTTAATCCTAATTAGTTCTGAAAGCCAAATTGTTAAATGAAAACATAAATGGATTTGTTTGGAATGAAGGAAGCATGAGTCTGTTGTTGGACAGCCATGGTAGGAGCAGACTGAACCCTAACTACAGGAACCTTCCAGAAGAGCAGACTGAACCCTAACTACAGGAACCTTCCAGCAGAGCACACTGAACACTGACTACAGGAACCTTCTAGCAGAGCAGACTGAACCCTGACTACAGGAACCTTCCAGCAGAGCAGACTGAACCCTGACTACAGGAACCTTCCAGCAGAGCAGACTGAACACTGACTACAGGAACCTTCTAGCAGAGCAGACTGAACCCTGACTACAGGAACCTTCCAGCAGAGCAGACTGAACCCTGACTACAGGAACCTTCCAGCAGAGCAGACTGAACCCTGACTACAGGAACCTTCTAGCAGAGCAGACTGAACCCTGACTACAGGAACCTTCCAGAAGAGCAGACTGAACCCTGACTACAGGAACCTTCCAGCAGAGCAGACTGAATCCTGACTACAGGAACCTTCCAGCAGAGCAGACTGAACACGGACTACAGGAACCTTCTAGCAGAGCAGACTGAACCCTGACTACAGGAACCTTCTAGCAGAGCAGACTGAACCCTGACTACAGGAACCTTCCAGCAGAGCAGACTGAACCCTGACTACAGGAACCTTCCAGCAGAGCAGACTGAACCCTAACTACAGGAACCTTCTAGCAGAGCAGACTGAACCATGACTACAGGAACCTTCCAGCAGAGCAGACTGAATCCTGACTACAGGAACCTTCCAGCAGAGCAGACTGAACCCTGACTACAGGAACCTTCCAGAAGAGCAGACTGAACCCTAACTACAGGAACCTTCTAGCAGAGCAGACTGAACCCTGACTACAGGAACCTTCCAGCAGAGCAGACTGAACACTGACTACAGGAACCTTCCAGCAGAGCAAGCCAACATAATGACCTTTCGCAGCACTCTGCTTCCAGCCAGTGGTCTGCTTTTCCCATCAACGCGCTGCATTTCTCTAGATGTTACTGTAGCCCTGAGAGGGGGCGGGCGCGTTCAGCCATTTCTCACTCGGAGGGCCGTGGTCGTTTCTGTGCTTCTGATCTGAACGAAGAAAGTTAATCACCGATTGCGTGTGTCCCGCCTTGAAACTCCTTAACATGAATTTTAGAACATCCTGAGGGCCGTGACACAGTGCATGATCAGGCTTGCACTTTGGCTGTTTGTTGACCTGTACGAGTCTGCTATGGGCACGTAAGAAAGCCGTTGATAACAGTGGCTGACGGCTGTAGAGGTGGGAGCTATGTTCCTTTTTAATGGGACCTCACCGTGTAAAAAAAAAAAAAAAAGAGAGAGACACGAGCATTGCATGTTGCAACTGGTTCCTCTCTTTCCAACTTCTGTGAGAAGAGGCGCACTTCTCTTACCGTAGCTCACGGTTGGGCAACACTCTTCCCAGTCGGGTCCGGCTGGTTTTCTGAGTAAGCCCTACCGCCAGCCTCCGAACGTGTGGAACACAAGGCGACTGTGAGTGACTATAATAATTGATCCACTTAAGTAATCAAGGAGTCTGGCTACAGAGCCATGGGAGAGGCTTACATATAGGCCTATGTTTTGTTGAGTATCCGTATTGGTGAAGAGGCGGCGGACGACCCTTGAGTCCCCGCTGACGGCCTTCCTTCCCGCGCACGAACCCGCTCCAGCTTCCCTGACAGTGAATGCGGAAAGGACGGGATTTATTGGCGAACCCCCTCGTAAACACCGCTCGTCCCAGGGCGCATTCCCTGCCCCCGCCCTGCCTAATTGGCCCTTTTCCGCGTCCAGTACCACTTGCCATGTGGTTTAAATAATTCACCAGTGCGTACTTTCCTCTGCTTCGAGTGGCCAACTTTCACTCCCAAATCCCTACGAAGAATAAGTGGGAAATGGGGCTGTTCCTGGATTAGGAAGGGGGAGGTGACGGTCTGTTTTAGGGCATGATCGACGTAGGATTTCTGCTAACAAATCGGGGAGAAAGGCAGCGTCGGGTCCTCTGTTTTTGCCAGTTCTCCTTGGCAGCGTCTGGAGTCAACATGTTAATTTGCTGCTGGTTGAGATTTAGGGCAGGCCGGGCCTTTGTGCTCTCAAAGTGGATTTCACCCAGCTAAAATCTGGTACAACCTGACCTCACTTCCTTTCCAGCTCCTTCGCAACATGGCTAAGCATCAAGTGGCCAATCACGGGTCAGGAATTTGGGGCATTTGATCTGATATTTCCCCCTGCTTCTGTTCCTGAGTGACACATCCCAGTAATTTACAGAGGCTGAGTTTGGTTTGTGAACAGCAAGCCAAGGTTCTGCTTGGAGCATGAGCACACAGTAGAAAAAGCCAAGGACAGCAGACAGGCTGTATTTTTCATGCGTTTGTTTTCTTTTTTTTCATTCTTCATTTTGCTTTCTAAATTTGCACTCAGTACGTAGTCGAGTGGGATTTGTGAGGAAACATGGACAGTGTCTGCATTTGTGGGCTGCAGTTTGTTTTCATCAATAGATTGTGCTGCACGACTCCTTTTATTTGAACTGGCCTATTGATAACTAAGCTAATTTCTCAGTGGAATTAATCAGAAGGTGCAAAAGTCACACGTCTTGGATAAATGATTAACCTGCAGTGCAGATTATGTGCTGGTTTAAGTTGACTGCAGGCACGCTTTAATCATTGCCCCTTTGTGTCCACATCTTCGTGTCCGCGTTTCCAGATGCCAGGCTGGAGCCAGGGGTTGGTGGTTGGCGGTTGGAGCATGCCCGTTCGGTAGCAGTCTGATAGCTGTGATTTCAGCCGTGAGCGTGCGGTGACTCAGCCCCTGCTCTGAAAGGGGAACTGCGCCGGATTTACCCATCTCCTCTTTCTGCTAATCTCAGTGCCGCGTCGGATCCTCAGCAATCGCTGCTTTCGCTGTGGCTTTGCGGTTGACCGGAACTTCCTGTAGAAAAGCACGATGTCACTGCAGGATGACCACCCTCCCAGGCCCCAAAAAACTGCTTCCCGACTGCAGCCTCTCCTCTTTCGCTAATGCAGATTTAAATGGGCTAAAGTTCAGCAGGAAGCTGGCTTGGGGGCGCTTTCTGTCGGTGTGGTCCCAGCAGGTGGACACGCAGATGGAGGGGGCGGTGGGGTGGGTGGATGGACGTTTCCAGGGCTCCGTCGTATTGAGTGTTGACCATGGAAACCGTCCTGAGGGAAGGAGACATTTGGGTTGCAAATGCTGCCACTTCTTTAACGAGGATTGAAGCCTTGTGTGAGGGATTCCTTCATTCCTTTGTGGGCAAGCGGATTCCACTCCGATTATAGGGGCAGATGTATAGCCGCTCCCAAACCCCACCCCCCACCACCGCCACCACATCCCATCTGTCGCACAACTGTAAATGCGAAGATGCCCCACTGTACCGTCTTTAGTTTATCCTTATCTTCACTACACACTTCCACCATGTTTACATTCATGTTTTTTGTCCAGATGGCCACAGTGTGTTTGTTCTGCTGCCATTCTTCTTACGAGAGAAATCCATGTGTGAACCACCGACCGAAAAACCAGAGGGGAGAAAGAAGAAGTAGCAATTAGCAGTTTTATGAATTTGGACCCTTCCCCGGGGGTCAAGGTGACACCAGGGACCTAGCCCTGCTCTGAGAAATGCGTCACAGTGCTGTCAGACCCCTCCCCCCTCCCAGCGGGCCTGACCAAGTCAGCGATACTGGAACATTACAGAAACCACTGTGGAATTTCGGTATTGAAATTTTGTCTTATCAGGGTTTCGTGCTTCTCATAGTTTCTCAGGGTGTTTCTCATGGTTCCAGATTGCCCTGGGTCATCACGCAGCTGTCACTATACTCCGGTTCCTTTTTTTTTTTTTTTTGGATAAGTGCTACCTGACTTACTATTGTGTACCGCAACTATTTATACCTATTTACGCTTCTTACTGACTTGTGTGCTCAATGGTGCTGCGCTCTGTCAAAGAGCGTTTGTAAGTCCCAAGATGTGACATTGTGCCCTGTAGAGGTGTCGAAAGCTCTCTGTCAGGTGTTTTTGTTCTCCCAGAAAGTGGGCTGCCTGTTTTGTTATTGAAAAGCTAAGAATTGTAATGGGCGGTGCGTCAAGCTCCCCTGATATTGCAACTCATTCACCTGCACTTTCCACACTCAAGTGCATGCACATGCGCACACACTCCTCCCTGGCTGAAGTGTGATCTTCAGTAGTGCGGTGAACTCCCCCTGGTCTTGATCAAACCAGTGCTGAGTGTTTACTAGACCCCCCGATTCGGCTTCAAAGCTTCACCATGGTACCGGTAGGAACAATTAAAACCAAGGAGACTTGCCTGGCTGGCTGCACGCGTTCAGTATCCTTGGCTATTTCTTTGTAGGCTATATGATGAATGTACTCTCAATGAAAGACTAGGTTCTTGTGTGCACAAGCCCAGACAAAAGAATAGATGTTTGTTTGGGGAATTATGCTGATCCACGTTTTTTTCTTTATGGATAATGTGTCCGTTATGTCTCTGCCCCAGGGAAAACAAGTCAAACTCAGATGAGAAGATGGAATAGTGGTATTGTTAGATCCTGAGGCTGTGATCCACCATTAATGGAAATTTGGACTTGATTAATCACGCCTAAGTTTCATTCCGGGTCAACCAGGGATAATGTCACACAGGCTTATCAGCAGATGTTTAAACACACTCTTCTTGGACAGGAGGATTAGACGGGTCAGAGTTGAGACAGACAGACAGGCTACAGAGGTTTTAAGATTGGCACAATTTCTGCTGCCTGTGTCTTGCTCTAAGAAGAAAGGAATGATTGCACACATTCTTCAGTGTGAATTGTGGGTTGGGTGTAGTAGCAGTAGTAAATAATAATAATAATAATGATAGTAATTTCCTGTATCACAAAACTGATTCTGGGACCTTGGGTAACAATGCATGTTTTCTAAATCTGTGAGGGCCTCCGTGTTAGATAGGATAGTCTTGGGTGATTTGGGCCTCACTTGTCCGCGGAGAACATCCTCTGGGATTTCAGCATTGCCGCATCTGTACCTGTTGGAGCCGTGTGTAAATCCCAACCCCCTCGCCCCCACCGCGTGTGGAAATCCCCACCCCCCCACGTGTGGATGGGCTGCTCGGCCTCAGCCCAGCGTAAGGTCCAGTGTGGCTGATCTTGTAAAACTTGCACCCTGGCCTGTGCGCTGATTAAGCTGCAGCCCCAGGGACTTTGTTTGTGGCTGCATTCCTCTTGGGTTGCGGCTACTTACCTCTGCAGGGGCCCCATGCAGTTGCATCCAGGGCTTCCTCTCAGCCTGGCTGTAATGCCAGTATGCTGTGAGCTCTGCTGCAAACATCACAAAGCAGGAGCCCCCCCCCCACACCCACCCCTCCCAATCCCCCCAAATCCAGCCCCCGCCATCGCCCAGTCGGAAGGAGGCGAAGCGAATGGAATGCAGCGATGGCTCCGGAACGCGAGAGGAGCACGTCTGCTCTCGTTGGCCCGATTGGGGAAGGAAGGAGGGCACTATGGCTTCTGTGGTTTCTCTCTTCTCTGTGACTTTTTGATGTGTGAAGACTGAGAAAGGCCTTAATACAAGCAGCTTTCAGTGTAAGGGAGGTCAGGAGGAAGGGGAAGACTCGTTAAGCTTGAAAAAAGACCCTTAGAATGTTCATTACACTCAGCCTGTTGATGCTGAACTGGCCCATCGGAGTGGATTGCCTTGTTACTGGAGCAACATCTCTGCAGCCAGCTCACCAGTTCCCAAGAGTAGGCTTTTGCACCTTGTGGTTTCAGTTGGGTATGATGTATTTCTTCCTCTCTCAGTTCTTCTCTGTGAGTCACTGAACTCGGGCTCTCCTGACTCACCCACACACACAGAAGCTAAGGGAAGCAGAGCAGACATCGGTGTCCACGATCTCTCCCAGTCAAAATGAAGCCCCCCCGTAGGCAATATTTCATGAAAGAAGTCGTAAACAAAGGGCCCTGTGTGCAAGACATAATGATGTTTCCTCCACTAGTCGCGCAATGCACACTGATGACAGCGGCTGGCAATTTGATCTGCGTTTGTTACCAGGCAACTCTGCAAACGCCCAATCGGAGCCGAGGTGCTTTCAGATAGTGGTGTCTTAGCATTTCAGACCCTGGGTTGGCCTTAACCATACTTGCCATACCTGTTGTCCAGCCTACGGACCAATAGGTCAATTCTCAGGAATCTTGTAGTACTGGGCAGGAGGATCTCTATTCAAAGAAAAGCGTGAGTGGGGGAAAAATGACCACATTCCACCTTGGGCCATGAATCTTCACCGACTATGACTGCCTTCACATAACTTGCGTTGCGCCAGAGTCTTCTGCACGCAGCCGATCGGCAGCTAGGCTCGGACCGCTCTGATGCAGAACCTGCGCCGGCACTTGTGCGCACGTCCTGCAGCTCTTGAACACGACCACCGTGCCAGAAGAGCAGTAGCCCGCTTCCACAGAGGCTTGGCAGACACGGCGGGTCAGCCGCTGCTGGTTGGAATCGGTGGGCAGGCTGTGCAGCATTATTGAAGTCATTTAGAGCGGATTACCCACAGCAGGCACTGTAATCCCCCCCACCTGCTCGTATGAGACCCTGACCCCCTTCCCCTATCCCTGCTGCCTCTGCACCATCATCCCCAGACAGGCACTTGGCACGAACAGCCCCTTCATCCACCCCCCCCCCCCCCACCCCCACCCCCCAAAACAGCATTACCACATTCTTAGGGCGCATCTGGAACATCGCCTCAAACGTCACATTAGCAGGGTTAAGCTCTTTTCCCCTCCCGTGAGAGCTTGCGCCAGTTGTTTGGCTCGCCTTAGAGGCGGAGAGCTCGCCCCCCCACTTCTTTCGCGGAGTCCATTACAGGCGATTCCCACACGCCACCAAGACTTCTGAAGGCTGAGGTCTGGGATGCTCCACACCACATTAGATGTGCATTTCAAACACCAAATCCCCCACCACTCTAAAACAGATGTTGCACAAGCTGCTTGAGGAAAGAAGACTGACAGGCTGGTTTTGAATAGAAGCTCCTCCCTCATGGAAAGGTGGAGTGTTTCTGCATACCCGGAAAAAGGCACAGGGCTACAGGTCCCCACAAG
Organism: Anguilla rostrata; assembly: GCF_018555375.3. Lineage (NCBI taxonomy): Eukaryota > Metazoa > Chordata > Actinopteri > Anguilliformes > Anguillidae > Anguilla > Anguilla rostrata. The sequence goes on from NC_057944.1 coordinate 28,838,278, forward strand.
CTCCTTACTGTAGTTAGAGATGACATGAGAAGTGTTGTTCAAGTTGTCTTGTGTGCGCGTGTGTGTGTGTGTGTGCCCCTGGTGAAATGTCCTTGCATTGTACAATGGTCAGTTTGGTAACAATTTCTTGTGCAATGATTGTGTTGTGTGTGCGTGTGTGTGTTTGGGTGCCTAGTGGGAAATCTCAGTATGTCCTTGCATTGTAAAATTGTTAGTTTAGTAACTGTTCCTTGCCTAATGGCTTTGTGTGTGTGTGTGTGTGTGTGCGCGCGCGTCTCAGACAGGTCAGGGGTGGGGGGCTGGTCTGATTCTTTCTGGAATGTCTGGGGGGGGGGGGGCAGGGTGTCGTCCAGACCAGGAACGCACGCACAGGAACAAATAACACTCCCCAAGTGACTCGACGTTGCTTTTTTTAACAGGCCTTGCTTTTTTCCCTCCCTTTTTTTTTACGTCCCAACTTCCTTTATAGCCCTGGTGTTACTCGCATGGTTGTAAATTCGGCTGGGGGCCTGTCCTACCCTGCCTTCCAGGACGGAGCCCCCATTCTGTGACCCTCATTCAGATCAAAAGCAGTTTCGTGCAGTTCTGCAGTGCTGGCTTTTTCATCTTTCAGTGGCCCTGGGAGTCCCTTTGACAGCCTGCCGTCCACACTAGGTGTTTAATTGATACTTTCAGTACGTCAGGCCGTAAAAGCCTTGCTTGAGAGAGTTTGGCTGGGGGGGAGGGGGGGTCTGGGCTGGAGGTGGGGGTGGGGGGGTTATGTGGCAGGGTTACAAATGACGGTGCAGCTGAGGGTGGTTGCCATGCTGCTGTGTCCACGCTGTGGCTTCTTTTCAGGCATTTGATTCGCTTGCTCACTTCCTGCTTGGAGGCTGGGAGTCACATTACGCATTCTTCATCCCTTTAAGCAAACAAACAGGCAGCGCAGATCAATGCCCCGAGATGGAGTCACATTGTAGTATCAGTTGGAACTTTTTCCCCCCTCTCCCCGTTTTAACTTTTTTTCTTCTTCTTAGTCTGAGCCTCGGGTGTGGCTCTCAGCAGGTGCTCAGAGTCTATTTCTCTGAAGCACGAGCGGGTGAGCGGGGGGAGGCGTGCACCTTGTGGGCTGTTGCATCATCGCCATAGTGACAGTCGGTCGAATGCGTTTCCTTATAAGGAGAAGAGCGCGAGAGGCAGCGTGAGACAGGAAGAGGCAGTTAGGGCGACAATGCTGCCGACTGGGCTGGCCGGCCCGTCTCGTTTGGGCGCATTGTCTCAGCTGTGCTCAGTCTCTGTCCTCCTTTCATCAGCCCCCCCCCCCCCCCCCCCGTTCTTCCATCACCAGTTTTTCTCCGTCTCTCGGCCCGCACCCCCCTCCTCCTGTCCCAGAAGGTCTCACGACTGAGCGCGGTACAGCTCGTGCCTTTCCCAGAATTCCGCTGTTCCATTAATGTGCAAGTCTCACGGGGTATAAACACAGAGCCCAAGATGATTTCCGTTGGTGTGTTTCCTTAGGTCACATGATTTGTGACTTTAATTTCACCTTTTTGAGGAGGGGGAAAAAACAGTTTGTGTGTACTTTTTGTACTGCTCACTTTGTTTTTTGGCTTCAGTGAAGATGATTTGATAAGTTGACAAAATGTCACAATAACCCAAAATTCTTATCGGGTAACTGGTCATTGGACTACTAGGAAATTAAATGCGGAAGGAATCTTTACCAGTAGAGCTGGTTTTTCTCCACGCGGAAGAATTATTCCTGAAGTACAAGACATGTTGGAATCAGCGCATGTGCATAATACCCATCATCTATTAAATGCTGTGACAAAATGCTGAAAAACTATAGTGTGTATGGTCAGTGCATGTAAAATGCATTCACTGTCATTTGTGAATCATGAAACTTGGTTTTGATGAAAATGGCATTCCCTCTGGTTTCGGGAATGCTGAGCTAGATGGCATTCCCTCTGGTTTCGGAACGCTGTGCTGGATGGCATTCCCTCTGGTTTCGGAATGCTGTTCAGAATGCCATTCCCATTGGTTTCAGAACTCTGTGCTGGATGCCCGTACTGCAGGAGCTCTTGAATTACGTGATGTGTGACACAAGTGGAGCAGACAAGGTGTGTCGATGGCATGCTGACCCACTTGGAATGTGAGGAATGAGGACTGACGGAACAAAGGCCACGCTGCCGTGGCTACCACACCAGACTGCATTCTGGGACTGGCCCAACATCTGATGCATCTGTGCGTTGTAAATACCGGCCTGGCATCTCTCCATTGGTTAGATACCCTGGTGGCCTGGGCCTTGTGCTTGTACACATGCAGGCTCCTCAGAATGTGGCCCTGTCTGGTTTGCCACTAGTACCACAGTATTGCTTTGGTTCCATAGCCCAGCTTTTGCAATGTTGAAAGAACGTTGTGTGAGCGTTGTGTGGCCGTAAGGGCTGGGCCTCAGGTGATGTCTCAGGGGCAGCTGAAACAGAAGGGCGCAAAGTGAGGTCATCAGGCGGGCTCGTGCGGTGGGCACGGAGTGGAGGGCGCCGCCCGGTTCTCAGCTAACCGGTACAATCCGGAGCCCTCTCACTGCGGCCTGCGAGAGGAATGTCAGCACGGTGCTGTCAGGCAGACCGCTGGCCTGGTGGCCTTGGCTGCCGGTAACTTCTCATCGTGCCGAGGGAGGCGATGTACCGGCGAATGTGCGTCAGCACCACGGTAGCGCCGCGTATACCAAACTGGCCTCGAGCCTCCGGTGCAGTCTGGTGATAACTGCAGATATAGGGAGGGCAGTAGGCCTACATACTGAGTGCAGAAAGTACTGAGGGCAGTATGTACTCAGTAAAATAAGTGCATACAGGTTATTCCCCTCCACAGTTGTGGCTCTCAAGTCAATGTGCTTTACCAATTGCAACCATTGCCTCCTCTAATGCGCCTGGTGATTTTACACCCTACAGGCCGCACACAGTACTACAGGACAGAAGTAACTCCCATTAGATCTGATCACTCGCTGCTGGTTTCCCATGATGCCAAGGTGTGCAGTTTAGAGGCACTAATGCAGGGGATAAGCTGAGGAACCCTGGCTTAAATAAACAGACTCTGTCTCTGGCAGGACAGGGGTAATGGATCCTGTCCTGTCCTCTGACTCGTCTGTTGAAAAAGTGGCTCAACCATGAATTTAGGCCCCAACCTTAGCTCATTTGTGAGGGTGTTTACTGAGCTACTTGGAAGCCAGGAAATATGTCGCGCTTGGAAGCTCAAAAATTTCATTTGAATTAGAAACTATTTGCTTTGCTTATCAACCATGCCAGGTCATTTTCAGTTACAGTTTTGCTTTACTTGTTGTCGTGCAACATGCATGATTTATGGTGCCGATGAACTGATAAAAGGCGAAAAGTAAGGTGTCTTTTGATTATCAATCTAAGGGTTGTCCTTTGGTTAGCTGCATTCCAGGTGCTCTCGAGTGAACCGCTTGGTATCCTCGGTATCCTCGGCTAGCTGAACAGGTTTTGGACCTGAAACGGATGAAATCTCAGACGCAGCCATTGAAAGATGCGGTCCCGTGCCCCATGGGCTCAGAAGACCTGGTTTTGGTTCGGAGGTTGTGCTGGAAGGTGCCTGCACAGCAACGCAGCGTCTCATGGCCGAAAACTTAAAAAAAAAAAAGAGAGGCAGCACACTGTTCCTTTTACAGCAGGGCTGTGGTGTGACCGCAAACGCCACGGACTTCCTTCTGGGGACCTGAATAATGCTTGAGAAAGAAGCTCTTAATGAGGAAGGTTATTTAAGGCACTTTCTGTTCCCATCTGAATCATTTCAGGCGTCTGCTTGCTAGCCTGTGCGCTCTAACACCCCCCACTGTACACACACTCACACACCTGACCTCACCTGACACACTCTCACGCTCTGTCTCTCTCACACACACACACACACACAACAGTGCGGTCAGTCTGCGGAGAAGAGGGGAAAGTTTTAATGCGCTTTTGTTGCTTTGCGGAGCTGTGCGATGCATGTGCTCCTGCGCTCCAGAGAGCTTCAGACTGGTTAGTATCTGCATATGGAGAGTGCTGGTCCTGGACTCCAGATGAAGGGATTTCTGCGTTAGATTTGAATACGTGAATTCCTTGATGTTCTGCGGTGAGCGTGCACCCTTTGTGTACCTTACCTGAAACATCCCCCATCTCCAAATAGCATTTCCCACTATAAAGGAAGGGGAGACCAGGCTACACCTCACCTTCAGGAGGCCATCAGTGCCCCCCCCCCCCCCGCATTAAGAGCTTTCACACACTTGATTCCTGCCTGTCCTTCACGTAGAAATAGTTTCAGACTCAGACTGAGCACGCGCCCGTCTTGCGTCTGACGTCCAGCACGTCAGTCAGAGTTTCTGTCCTGCCGGCAGCCCCTGAAAGGGTGCCACTGTCCTGCCGTAGAGCGCCGGCAGGGACACAGGAAGTGGATGTCGGAGGAGCAGGCTGCGGGAAGTACGCTGCGTTCCTGTCAGGGTGTTTTCCCCTCGGTCGTTTCCCTTTAGACGGACTCTGGGTGTGATCCAGCCGTCCCGCCACGCACGTTCCGCGTTCCTCGGGCCCGGAGGCTGGCGAAACCGGTCGTGATGCACGAAGCGTGCGCTCAAACATGCCGGCTTCCTCCACTTCCCCGTCTGCAGCTTGCTCGCTAGCCCGCTCACATGAAAGGGCTCGGGGTTCTCCCTGCTTAATCCCCGGCTGAGGCCTGTACTCCGCATCCTGTCTGCGTCCCCCTCAGCCGGCCGCGCTAATTCCTGTGTGACGGGGGATTAGCTTGCTTTGCAATCAGACCCACCCGAGTTCCACGAGGACTGAGATGGCTGTTGCGTTCCGGCCTGGTCTGATACGTTTTAATTACCCGACCTCCAGGACTCCCGGCCTGTCATTATGCCTGGCCTGTGCGTTCCAGCGCTAGAGGTCTGTGGGTGATTCCCAGATGCAGATCTGGACCCAGTGAGTCACTTCTGCTCGTTCTCTGTGCAGTGTAATGCGGGTCTGCTGCCGTTTGTGTGCAGTTCTGTGGTTTCGTTTCAGACGGTGGCTGGGAGTTGAGCACGAGGGCTCTTATCTTAAGTTTGAAGCCCTCGAGAGCTATTTTAAGAATTTGGATAAGAATGTAAGATAATTCTAGCATGTACTTCTGTAATAATTTGAGTGAAAATGCCTCATAGGTTATTGAACTCAGGTTTTTTTTTTGTTTTGTTTTTACATAAAGTTTAAAACTTGGCCCCTCGTTGCAACAGCATATCGATGTACTCCCACAGTGGTTCTAGTCGTGCTGTGTCGGTGATTTACCGATGGGGAGTGCGGTAGTCGGGCGCTGAGTGTGGGGTGACCTTGCGCTGGTGCGGTTGAGCGGGAGAGGGCCCGGCCTCCTCCAGGGTTCCTCTGCGGCCGCTTGTTTAGTCTGCCTCCTCTTATCTGCCTTCCTGGCGGCCCGGGTCTGTTTACTCCCGCCATGTTCTCTGAGAGCCATCGCGTTCGCAGAGCGGCATTTCCTCCGGCCGCCGGCCGGCCCGAGTCTTTCCGGAGCAAGGAAACGCCGTTCACCGCCCCCCCCAATCTACAGAAATGAGAGCAGCACCCTCCGGCTTGGTTGGGTCTGTAGCTTTAAGGCGTCAGGGCTGGTGCTCAGATCATTCCTGTAACACAGGACCTTGCGCAAGGCCGCCCCACAGCCGACCGGGTGTGCCTCACAGGTGCACCACTCTGGTGCGCCACCTGTTTGATCCCTGTGCTGGAGCGTGATTGGTCACCAGGACTACCTGTGAACCTGCCTCTCAGCCGGCCGGCCTGTGAACCTGCCTCTCAGCCGGCCGGCCTGTGAACCTGCCTCTCAGCCAGCCAGCCGGGCCTGTGAACCTGCCTCTCAGCCAGCCAGCCGGCCTGTGAACCTGCCTCTCAGCCGGCCTGTGAACCTGCCTCTCTGCCGGCCAGCCTGTGAACCTGCCTCTCAGCCGGCCAGCCTGTGAACCTGCCTCTCTGCCGGCCAGCCTGTGAACCTGCCTCTCAGCCGGCCAGCCTGTGAACCTGCCTCTCAGCCGGCCGGCCTGTGAACCTGCCTCTCAGCCGGCCAGCCTGTGAACCTGCCTCTCAGCCGGGCCTGTGAACCTGCCTCTCAGCCGGCCGGCCTGTGAACCTGCCTCTCAGCCAGCCGGCCTGTGAACCTGCCTCTCAGCCGGCCGGCCTGTGAACCTGCCTCTCAGCCAGCCAGCCTGTGAACCTGCCTCTCAGCCGGCCAGCCTGTGAACCTGCCTCTCAGCCAGCCGAGCCTGTGAACCTGCCTCTCAGCCGCCAGCCTTGAACCTGCCTCTCGCCGGCCTGTGAACCTGCCTCTCACCGCCAGCCGGCCTGTGACCTGCCTCTCAGCCGGCCGGCCTGTGAACCTGCCTCTCAGCCGGCCTGTGAACCTGCCTCTCAGCCGGCCTGTGAACCTGCCTCTCAGCCGGGCCTGTGAACCTGCCTCTCTGAGCGCAGAGGAGCTGTGAATAGCTCAGGTTCTGCGGCATGACACCTCTGCTCCGCTACTCGCCCAGGCCTAATTACGCGCCGCGAAAATCCGCCAGCTCAGCGTTTCGCCCTCGAGCGTCGACTCGAGCGGGGGGACTGAAGGTTTTCCCCGATAAAGGAACCGAAATGACCGCACGTCGCCGTGTTTCCTTATTGCCGGCGGGGCCGTAGCGCTCTCTTCACCGGGTCTGGGCTCAGCTTCTCGTGATTGAGGAAGTTGCGAATGTTTTTTCTTCGCGTGGTGAGATTGTGTTATTGTTGCTTGTCTGCTTCTGTTACTTCCCCTACTCTGGTTTTGTGTGAACCTGTGAAACGGGGGGCGGGCCTTCTGTTTTTTGGGACTTGGGGCTCGAAGGGTCACTCTACTTCCTCTCTCTTTTTTTTCGCGGGCAGGAAGCTTGCTCTGTGCGCCGGCCTGTCGGTGGTGTGTGACAAACGTGCGAGGGGGAACCGCGGTGTGTAATCTTTGCCCTTGCCCAAGCGCTGAGTCAGGGAAACCAGGCCGCTAAAACAGGATGTTGCGCGCGCCGAGCGCTCAACTGCCGCACACCTCCGCTCCAAACTGCACCCTCGCTCCCCCCCTCCTTTACGCAGGCTGTGCTGTTCAACTGCCGTAGTCCGCTCGGTGGGTGTGTGTGTGTGTGGTAGTTGGTGTGCCTAAAGGTGCTTTCTGCTCAGAAGCGATTGGTGTGCTGAGAATGGTACCTCCGAAAGTCAGTTATCCCAAAGCCGAACCCCACCGCAGCCCCCCCCCCCCACCCCAACCACGCCTGCATCCCTCCAGCGCCCCGCCAAACCGCCAAACGGCATCTCCAGTCTCGCGGACTCACGCAGGAGGAAGAGCATTTTCTGCATTCCAGAAATCTTTCTCAGATTGAAATCAGGATGTCGGTCATTTTTCTGCTGGAATCCCTCCCCCCCCCCCCCACGCCCCTGGGCAGTGCCAGAGAGTGCATATCCAGCCCCCCCACGCCCCTCACCCAACCGCCCCCACGCCCTGGGCAGTGCCAGAGAGTGCATATCCAGCCCCCCCCCCCACGCCCCTGGGCAGTGCCAGAGAGTGCATATCACCCAGCTGCATCCGAGTCTCCACCCCCCCACGCCCTGGGATGCAGTGCATCCAGCCCCACGCCTGGCAGTCCCAGTCATACCAGCCCCCCACGCCCCTGGCAGTGCCAAAGTGCTCAGCCCCCCCCTGCTGCAGAGGCATCCACCCCCACGCCTGGCGTGCAGAGTCTACCACCCACCTGGCAGTCCAGATGCATATCAGCCCCAGCCTGGGCAGTGCCAGGTGCTATCCGCCCCCGCCCTGGGCA